>NC_056627.2:287051309-287407142 GCF_002870075.4 Lactuca sativa | reverse complement strand
TCCATTACAAAAACACAAGTCAACTTCATGATCATGTCCAAATGTGGCATTCTCAATTTGAAAAACTCATGTCACACCAAAAAGAATACGTAAAAGCCCTCAACAATTGGCTAAAACTCAACCTTATCCCGATCGACAACAACCTAAGAGAAAAAGTCTCCTCACCTCAAAGACCACAAACCCCACCAATCCAATCCCTTTTGAGGACATGGAACGATTTCCTCGAGAAGCTTCCGGAAGAAGGAGCAAGAACCGCTATACACAACTTTGCAGCTGTCATGGACACGATCTTTCAGTACCAAACAGATGAAATGAAAATGAAGGAAAGATGCGAGGAAACAAGAAGGGAGTTGACGCGAAAAACACGGAAGTTTGAAGATTGGTATAATAGGTATATTCAGAAAAGAAGTTCGGAAGATATGGAGCATGATAAAGAAGTGATTGCTGAACAACAAATTACAGTTGAGTTGTTGAAGAAGAGATTGGAGGAAGAGGAAGAAGGGTACCAGAGGCAGTGTATTCAGGTGAGGGATAAATCTTTGATGAATTTGAAGACGGGTTTACCAGAGGTTTTCAGGGCAATGTCGGAATTTTCTTGGGCTTGTTCACATATGTATAAAAGCTTGAGGTCTCAAAGGATGAACCAAAATCCAAATGCAAGTTTTTCATGAGGTATATGATGATATGATGTAAGCAGGTTGTTTGTATGATTTGGTAAAGGTTCTTAATTTGATTTGTATGATTCAAGTGTGAAGGAGGTTTAGTTGCATGTTAATGTGATTTCATTTTTGGTATTACCCTATATTTTATGTATTATCCTTTCTTTTGTATGATGTGGATGCCATATCAACCACTAATAAAAAAATCATCGTTATTTATGAAATCAAATAAAAGCAAACATGAAATTTGATGGTTAGAACAACTTACAATGCAATTTTCAGATGCTTCAATCCCCAAAACTTTCACCAGAAAGTAGTCGTTCATGCAATGCAACAATGGAGGTTCGATAGAAAGATGATACAAACGCTCCACTTTGTAGTCGAGGTCCTCTGAAACTTGCTGTCGTTTTGCAAAAAGTCATAAAAGTCTAAAACTTTCTGATTTGATTTGCTAGTGCATAGGCACTTAGTAGTAAATGTAAGAAAACTGATTCGTAGATAACATTTATTGTTATTATATTTAAATTGTACAATATTAAAAAAATAAAAATTTCTCTGTTGGTGTGTATGCTATAAAAGATGAATCAGCTTTCAATTGATTGATAATAACTTAAGAAGTTAGGGAAAGTGAAATAGAAGGTTTCTACGGAAGTAATGACAAAATTGATATAAATTAATTTAGGGCCACACTAAAATTTGTGGGAAAACTTGATGGCTTTTCTGGAGGGAAAATCTTAGAAAAACTCAACATATTTTCATTAAAATCCTTACAAAAACTCAACATATTTTCATTAAAATCCTTACAAAAACCACAATATTATTTTTTTATGCATTAAAATCCTTATATTTTTTAAAATGTCTAATTTAAGGTTTTGAGTTCGGTAAACCCTAGATAGTAAAAAATGTTAGGCAATCGATTCTCAACGGTTTGATGGTTACAATCTATTAGATTAAAAATTTTCAATAAATATAAGAGTTTTGATGTACTAAAAATAAATAATACAGTGGTTTTTTTAATGCAATGATGAAAATAGATTGAGTTTTTCTAAACTCAAAAAGATTGAAATAAGACTTTAAGAAAATATAAGAGTTTTAGTGCATTGGGCGGAAACACACTTAAGTTTTCTCCTCAGAGGGTTTCTGGTTTCTATCTTTCTTTCTGTGGGAATGGTTTCTAATTCTATCCACGTCCAACACAATGAAGTCCTTTAATGAAAAACTTGGTTGCTAAGGATATTGTTGTTATCTCCAAAGGGAGGGATAGAACTCGGGTTCGTTGGGTGTTATGACATACTGTTCTATCGGACGTTCTTGCCCTCTACACCAAACCACCGTTCAAACTGAAAAAAAGAATTTTTTTTAAGAATTAAATGAAAATATATAGAGTTTTTATGAGGTTTTCTCTTCTCTATTAACCAACTTGAGACTTGAGATGAAAACTAATAACCAACAGAGAGAAAAACGAGGACCGAAGTGCACACTGCACAATTTGTAAAAGGCCTGCTATTTATAGCGGAAACCACAGCGAAACTTTGAAATCATGGCGTCCGGAAAACCCGAACCACCGCCTCCCACCGACTATCGCTACGATGCTCTTCCTTCTACTCCTCAACAAAACCAATATTTCGTTGTCTTACCCTTCTACTCTCCCTCCGGCCACCTCAGGTGGCGTCGATTATGCCGTCGCTACCTCTCCTGCGCCAGCACCATCCTCCTTCTCTCCGTCGCTCTCTACTTTCTCTGGCCCTCTGATCCTTACCTGAAAGTGGTAAATCTCCGCCTCGACCGCCTGAAAATACACGCTGTTCCTAAGATCTCCCTTGATATTGTGTTAGGTGTAAAAATTAAGGTTCGTAATCCTGATGTTTACTCGCTCAATTACGAGTCTCTCAATGTCTCGGTCGGGTACAGGGGAGAGCAGCTAGGGTTTGTCACATCGGATGATGGAAAGGTTAAGGCTTTCGGTACATCGTATATCGATGCTACACTGGTTCTTAATGGATCAGAAGTGATCTCCGAAGCGTTTTCTCTGATTCAAGATCTGGTGAAAGGTTCGATTCCGTTTACCACGACCCCTGAAATTCGCGGCAGCCTTGGAATTTTCTTCTTTCAACTGCCAATTTCGGTATGGATATCTGTCTGCTTAATCTCTAACTTATATAATACTATATGAACGCATAATCTACAAGCAGTTTTCTGGCGGATTTATTATTTCAGTTCGTGGTTAATTGCAAGTTATAGCTGATAACCAGTTAATTACTACTTCCAAAAACACAACTCTTCCTATTTGATTGATGTTATAGAACTGTGTATCATATTGATTGTTATGAGCTCCAGTTATTGCAAAGTAAAGAAATTACCATAACAAAGTTTCATTTTCCTTATCCACTCAAATTTGCGTTCTTTATGACTGCTATTACACTCTTGAGAAAATCATGCATTTCATAAACATGAATGTTACTAATTGAAGTTGCAATTGAAACTCCATCTGGTAGAATTGTTAGGGTGCATATTAAGCCATCTGGATCTATATCTCAATATATAACCTGCAGTCTAGTACTTTTTGATTGGATATTGCAATGATCTCTGATCATTTATCCAGACAACACGTGATGAACAAAAGAAAGAAACATCACCTAACGTTTTAAAGCATACATGTGCTAGGTTGTTCATATTTTGGTAAAAAAACTGATCATTTTGATGATTCATACCTGTTGTAGAGAACCTTGATTCCATTATCATAATTCATGCATATCTGCTCCATCTTCAATCTTCCATTCTCATCTGTCAAATATTTGCTTCTATTAATAATTGATGATGATGAACAGGCCAAGTTATCATGTGAGGTTGTGATGAACATAAACAATCAAACAATCGAACGACAAGATTGTTATCCTGCGGTAAATTGAAACCCTTTTCCAAGTTTCATTATATAATGAAAAGATTCAAATCCAGTTTACAAAAAAATAATGAGTCTTTTTTTGTGATCAGTGATGTGGTGTGGAAGAACACTGACAAAACTAAAGCTATCAAGAAGGAAACAAATCATGCTATGGTTTTAGGTAAATTCTCCTTAAATTAGTCTTTATTTTTTTTTATTTTTTTTCGGGGTGATTATTGATTATTGTGCTAGAGCTGATTCATAAAATAAACCCCAATGTAAATATATTAATATAATGACATCATACACTCCAGTTTACATATTGTTACTTTGTTATCTCGCCTTATTGATTTGTTTACACATTGTTATTTCACCTTATTGATTGAAATACGTGTAACTACTTTGAACATCATTTTCCAAAAAAAAAATGGTATGAAAAAAGCTAATCTCATAAATAAGTACTGAAAGTGAAAATCAAAAGTTCTGGAGTTTTGAACATGTTTCAGAGGTCTTTTGTGACATATGTTGAAAAGGTAGTTATTTGGAGATATATCCTTCCCCATTTTGGTCATTTTTTGATTAGCTCTTAATTATGTCAACATAGTTTATCTTTAAGTGTTGAGACATGATAGCAGATTTTTTAAGTTTGTTTTATAAATGATTATTGTGTTAGATGTGATATAAAAAGTGTTTGAATAAAGTAATTTAGGAGACATGTATTGAAGTACATTTTTGACGCCGGTTTGACGGGATTCTTTTTGAAGGAAATTTTTTATTTCATCTTGTATATAGATAAAACCAAAAAATATAGGATAATTTATAGAAAACCCACTATATTTTGTAGAGTTGGCAAAAAAAGACACAAACTGCCAACTCAACACAAACAATCCTCGATAATTAGTTGGTTGAGTTTAAGATTCTCAATCTGTTAATTAATCAAGTCAAAATATTTAACCTATTTACTAAAACCTGTCTTTAACAAGTATAATTCCTTTTCTTTTTCTTTTATAATATTTAATAGTTAGTTTTTCTTTTTAATAATTTATCTTTGTGTTTATGGTTGTAATTATGTTCAAACTTGAACATCGAACAATATTGAAGTTTGCAACCTTTTTCAAATTTTATTTGAATGGTTATTGAAATATGCATCACAATTAATTAGGTGTAAGTTTCTTATATGAATTATTATTATTATTATTATTTAAATTTGTTAACATGGATTCTACCTGTTTATTATTTTTTTTTCATTTAATTAATAAATACAAGTGTTAATAATCAGGAGGTCTTGAGTTCAATCCTAAACATATATTAACGTGCCTTTTCAAAAAAAAAAATTAATAAGTTGGGTTTGGTTTTGAAATTCTCAGGCCGTTTACAAAAAAAATTGGATTGGATTAAAATTTTCAATTCATTTGATTAAATAATTCTATATGAGAATATAATAGTTCTATAAGAAAATGACTCAACATGACCCATGGTCACTCTTAATGTTTTGGCCATTTTTGCGGTTTAAAAACTACATTTTAAAATTGTTAAAATTGATGAAAGTCATCCTTAGTTTAACTTTATTTTTTATTTTGACACTATGGCATGATGTAGCATAGATTAAAATTGTCACAATAGAAAATTTTATCAAAGTTTAGTGATTTTAGTAAAAATTGACATTAATTTGCTCTATGAGGTCTAGTATACAAAAGTTGTCGACATGAAAAATTGGTAAATTTGTGATTTTTATTGAAGAAATTGAAATATAATGGTTAAATCATAAAAATAGTCAAAATATATCGGCTTTTGTCATCTTTCCATACCTCCATCACAAATTCTATTTCTATCCCTCATTTTCTACTAACAAATAAAAATATATAGGTGTTTGGGTGGGGGATATTTGGGATTTTAAAATATATAGGTGTTTCGGTATCGATGTTAGACCAAGCAATGGGGCGAGTTCGGAGCAATTCGACCTTGATCCAAACTCGTTTAATAAATTTTAAAATCTAATCCAAACCCGTTCCGTAATCCGCAGGATTTTGAATAATCAAACACATATATATTCTTATCCACCGAATCAATAGATATCTAAACCCGCCCTTAACCCATAAGTTTATTTGAATAATCAAACAAAATTGTTTATTTAGAAAACGTGTTACATACTCGAGGACTTTCGATTGGAATTAAATTCACTACTGTAGTAACTTACAGATTGATTTATAAATGAAATTAGTGATTCCTTGTTGAAATATTAATGAAATTATACCATGATTCTTGTTAATAAACTCAAGTCCTATGTAAAAATGCACTTTCAGTTAGAATTAAAATTAAACTTTAGACATGATAAAATATAAACGTATAATTCTAAAATTTATACGGGACATGTTATAAATGGATCGGATCGGTGATGATCCATACCCGACCCTTTTAATAAAAGGGTTAGCGGGTACGAATCGTTAACGGGTACGAATCGTTAACGGGTAACGAATAAAAAACTATGTTCCAAACCCATATAATTTTTAAGGTTTGGATCGGATCAGGATTAAAACTCGCTCCATTGCGAGGCCTAATCGATGCACCTTACATAATCGGTAGACAAACTCTACTATTCATATGCTATTATACACCTACTTATTTACTTGCTTTATTACATTACCATATACCTTTAATGACTTCGGTTTAAAAAAGTGTGCAAGTACAAACTCATCATGGTCCGAATGTGATGCATGCACATCAAGGCACATCAAATGATGTGCACGTCAGTGCGTGTACCGGAACAGTCGACGTAACAAAACATCTAATTAGAAAACAACTGTTTCTCTTAAAATTTTTCTCTTCCATACAACCATTATCTTCTTTCATATAGGTGATCATCTATTCTTTAAAATACTCGTTTTAGTTGTTTCATTTTTTTAATGTGAATTTACTGATTAGTGATTATACTAGACTAAACAGTAAACAAGAAAGTTTCTGGAGTATAGTTTTTGTGTTGGGTGTTCTTCACCCATATGAACTCGAGAAATAGTAGAATTTGGTTGATTAATATTTACTATTTATGTAGTACGCTGAAACTTGCTATTTATATGATGTTTTATTTGTGATGATGCAAGAAATATTCTTGGTAATGCCCCTAATGGCTAAAACTCTTGGTACCTCGTCTTTTGTGGTAGACTGCTTTGTTAAATATATAATTATCATGACAATCAGGTGTTTAGTTATTTATAAAATGTGTCGTTAAAGGTATATAAGACTGTACGGTATGGTCTCTATGCGAGGCCAGTAAGGGTGATTTGGCATAGATGTTTACGGGTAAATACCACCCTCATGTGCAGTGGCGAATCTAAAGCTTTAAGTGTGGGGCACATGGCCACATGTCCCCAATGGTTAAAAAATTTGGATATAAATACCCAAATTATTTTAAATTTTACTTGAAAAGCCTTTATGTTTTTGAAGAGATTCAAAAATGCCCCCAACAACAAAAATAAAAACTTGGAATTAGGGATAAACATCGAAACCGGCCTGGGAACTGAACTTGGTGGAAAATAGGAACCAAACCGGACCGCCGGTTCCCGGTTCAAAAAATCCACAAGAATATCGCCCCGATCCCAGCCCAACCGGTTCCATCGGGTTTCGGTTTCGATACCGGATCCGGTTTCGGTACCGGTTCTGGCCAGTTCCCCGACCCATATGCTCATCCCTACGTGGAATCGTCAATGCATGTAGATTGTTGGTGGCATGGCATAATCCCCGATAGATAAAATGGTAAAATGTTTTTCCATATAATAAAATTGCTCATATGAAATCCATTTCAATGTATATATTTATATGAAATCCATTTAAATGTAACATTCAACCAAGTGATTTGTTTTAATGTTTTACTTACTGATTTGTTATGTAATCTTTATCCATTTAATCGATTCCTATTCATTTTTACTTATAAAAAAAGTTGAATTTAGTTTTAAGTTAAATAGTAAGATGTTTGTTTTTTGAAAAAAACTTCTTCAGACATCTTATTGATGCACGACGCAACACACACGCGCAAAACTTTTCATCTCGCAACTGTTTGTTTTTCAGAAGTCTTCGAATTAAAAAAAACCTTTGCGCATGTTCTTTTTGACGCAACACTTGTTTTGCCTCTTTCTACCTCTTCCAATCTCTTTTTTTTTCTTGCTAAAATATTGATTATATATTGCTGAAATCTTATTTCATTTTTTTTTGTTTATTTTGTTGATTTTTTTTATATTGAATAATAATTTGTTGATGAAATATCATTATTTTATGCTAAAATATCTTTTTTTTTTGTTAAAATATCATTATTTTTTTGCTGAAATATCAAAATTCTTGCCAAAATGTCATACACTATTAAATTTTCGGTATTGAAAAACTATTTTCGGATTATAAAATCAATTTATTTTAATTTTTTAATATCTGCAACAGCATGCAGATGTTAAAAAAACAAACACACTTCTTATTACAGTCTGCAGCCGTTTGGTCCACCTCTTCTACTGCATAAGGTTGCAGAGGCAGTCTGCAGACTTTATTGATTTTTGCTTAAAAAAACAAACAGCACCTAAGACTTTTTTTTGTATCAAATCATGTTCATGAATATATTTATTATGTTTTGGTGTTGTAGTTTTGTAGTCTAATAACCATTTACAATTTAAATGTCAATGTCGATTAAATTCAACATATCCAACATATCCAGGTAGTTAGTATGTTTTAAAAAACTATAATTATCGAATGGTCATATATTGTTGATCTGTATGCTTGTGTTACTCCATGGATGCTATCTACTGTGAGTCATTTACTACAAAATTTGTCTACATGATAATGAAAGTATAATGGTTGATGTGCATAATTATATAAAATACAAATTTTCACAAATAACATGGACAACGAATTGATGTATAATCAAACAACGCTTTTTAAAATATTGATTTTATTTTGTAAAATAAAACAATATTTGTATTTGCATAATAAAGACGTTTTGAAAAATATAGAATTTGTTTTACAAAGTGTTATATTTTATACTCTTCTTTCTTCTTCTCCGGTCATTAGACAATCTAATTCAACATTCTTATGATGAATTTGTTCTCTTGAGTCTGCTTCATACCCTTGAATGCTCAATTTCATCATCACCCCTACAATTTTTCTTATCATTGAACACCATATTTCTTTGTCCCGTGGAAGACAATGTATACCAAAGTCATCCGTAGGGTTGTATGTCTTAAAAAAATCCTCCTTTTTTGTTTTCATTTCAATGGTGTTCAACAAATTTAGATGTTGAACAACTTTGACTATCATTGCAAGAACGTTTCATGAAATGCACCAAAGCTTTCCTACTTTCCTTGAAACACCGGATCTTATGCATAACACTCTTCATTTTCTTACACATAGTCATAATTTAGAAGTCAACCCTCCTTTTTCACAATTCACTAACTTATATGCATGATACTTTTCATTTCCTCATGGAAAGTCATCAATTCAACGTCTAAGCATCTTCACTTTCTTCTAAATCTCGATCAGATCACATATCTCAATATAGTCTTTTCCGCTACAAATACCTTAAGGATCACACCTAGCTATTTATCTTCGTGAAGTCTCAACACCACATTCTCATATAAGCCAAAGCATCAGTGTAACATGTCCTCATTTCTTGTTTAACATGCTCGTTGTTATCTCATATAGCTAGCCACTTCTCATAAGTTCAACATCAGTTACTAAATCCTATGATAGGTACTGTTATAATATAAGTCTTATAAATCATACCCATTCCCAAGTAGTGTAACATAATAACATATAAGGTGTCCAATCAAAGGCATGTTAGTGCTCTCCTATTTGTCTTATTGTTAAGTAAACATCATAAGGACAAAACTAAGCCACTTTAAGCATATATGATAGTAGTAGGAAATGTTAATTGTAAAAACCTAAAGGTGTATATGATACTAAACATATGAGATAATAGTAAGAAATGTTAGTTGTAAAAACCTGAACTACAAAACTCTTTCTCAAATCATCCTTTATGCATTGTTGTTTAAATTTAAGAACTACAACAAATAAGTACCTTAGTCACTTAAACTTAAACTCCCATATTTATTAAAACACCCCTCATTGGGCTTGTTTGAAATAGTAATAGAAAATAACTCAAAAAGGTTTTTAAAGACCATTTTAATCATTTGAGAAAGTCCTAAAATATCAAAAGTCTTCTAATTATCCATGTCAGTTTCTTATTTCTAAGATGCACAACCGAAACCGCTAGTAACATATACACATGTTAAAGTAGTATGTTAGACCTTGTAAGCCTAGTGAGTCACATATGGGTTAGACGTCTTGTAAAATATATGTGGTGTCTAAGATTGTCCCTTCAAAAGAACCCTTACAGATAGATAGGAAGACTCTAAGATAAAGACATTAGGGACTGTGTCGCACTGATGTGAGTTACACTAACATTCATCCTCAAAGACGGAGGCTTATATATATATATATATATATATATATATATATATATATATATATATATATATATATATATATATATATATATATATATATATATATATATGGGAAAAGTGAATATACCCTTAAGGGTATATAAGCTAGGTACCCAAACTCACTATACCACGTCGTTTTGTATCATATAATACATTATAATTGTCCAATGTTCTTATAAGTTAACTTCTAACTTGATTTACTTCCATGATTTTTATATATTACATATTTGTCTTCCTCTTACATAATTTTCATTTTCAACTACAATATATATAGCCTAGTAGGTATTCGAAAAAAAGATGCGATGTTAGAGAAATATAATAGTGAAATTTCGAAAATCTTGAAAGTAAATCAAGTTAGGATTGAAGTTTAAAAACATTATAATGAATATATCAAATAAAACGACGTATTATGGTGTATTTTGGTACGTAAGCTTGTATACCCTTAAGGGTATATATATATATATATATATATATATATATATATATATATATATATATATATATATATATATATATATATATATATATATATATGTGTGTGTGTGTGTGTGTGTGTGTGTGTGTGTGGAGTCCAAGATTGTCTCTCCATAAGAGTCTTTATAGATATATGAAAGACTCTAACATATATAAAAACATAAGAGACTTTGTTGCACCGATATATAATACACCAACATATCTTAAGAAAATATATTCAAATGAGCGACAATATACGAGTAATAACCCTTTTTTATTCATTTAAAACCCATCTCAAAAGATATAATTTGGAGAAAAATATTGAAATAAAATTACAAACACTTTTTTTAAAGGATATGCATCACAAAATCATAGCAAACATCACAAGAAGTAACATTGTATATATGTAAATATGTAACGAAAATTATATGTCCAACCCCAAATACATTGCAATCAGCTTAAACCGTAAACATTCTCAATATATTGATGGTTAAGTAGAGCATGTAGGTAAGTTAACGCAAAACATTATTAACAAAGTATGGTTCAATCGTTGTTAGTTATTTGTAAAACTAGGTAACATGTGAACCTAGATGTACCACACAAAACCTTGTACAGATCCCAACATGTTGTGATGCATTTTAGAGTGCCATAGCAAACATCTCAATATCCTCAAATTAGATATCATTGTAATCTCACGTGTCCAGACCATACTAGTCTCACAACCAACCCATATATATTGATGCAGATGATTATGATTTAAAAAACTCGTAAATATCTTGAAAGATGATTTAACATTTTACAAGATGCCCTTATTTTTGTAAACTCTTTAATCACAAGTTATTTACTCAAAAGAATTCAAAAAAAACGTCATATATTATTCCAACCAATACATAGTATATAATAAAACAAACACATACAATATCAAAGCAGGACGTCAGACATGTGCTCATATTACCATGTACTCACTATCTTTGTGTAGGAGTTAGCCTTAAAACCCTTTATTTTAGGAACTCCTAAGATAAAAGCAACTGTACATTTGTAATTAAGCCTAATACATCACTAACTAATCTTAATTTTGCTAGCTAAGGTCACATATTATTTAATTAGTCCATGTTATCTCGTAAACACTATTGAATTATCTTATAGGGAACCATTTATAACAACCAAATAACCATAAAACTCAAAAAATAAAAACTGAATTTTCTTTGTTGGACAAACCATTACATATTCATATAAAATTGGTCATGGATAAAAAAAATCAGGTTTACAACAACTCCAATTTATCTTATTCAATTTGAACACTTTGAAGATCACTTTTAACGTGACATTTTTTAGGATCTAGTACGTAAATATACTATATTGCTAATTATACATGAACCAATGAGGTCACACACAAAGAACATTGCAAATGATGATATGCATAATATATTTATAAGTGATAAATTTATGGTTTAATTGTTTTTGAATTGTTAAATTTTCAACAATAAGTGGACCATTTTAAGCTTAACTTTTGGTTTATTTGAATAAAAATGATGTTGGAACAAGTGAAAGTGGACAAAGGTACCTTGACCAAACTCCACCAAAAGGAGGCCAAATTTTAATTAATCTTTATAACTCTAGTCAAAATTATGTTTCACTCGTCATGACGATGATTGTGCATGGTGGATCAACTCTAGGGATACAAGGCATACAGTTGATGATAAGTTGTTGGCTATCGTTGTTTGTTTGTGGTTTTGATTCCATTTGGTCGATGATATCAATTTATGGTTGTAGTTGATTTTTGATGTTATGCGATATAAACTATATCTAGTTTCCATGCTAAGATGATACATATGATGATGGTCTTATAGTTATATTACTACGTTGTTACATTCCATAACACTTGTCATTAGTGGCGGATTCAGAAAAAATATTACTGAGGTCTATCTTATATAAAAAAAATGAAATAAAAATTTAAAAGTAGAAAAATACATAAATTTTGAGATTTTTTGAAAGTTTTTTCTGTTAAAAATATTACAAAAATAGTTTTTTTCATGTAGTTTCATGTAGTTTCATTCCATATCATAGTGGCATGTGGGTTGACTAGATGTCATTTGTGCGAAATGGTCATGACCATTCCAATGTTTCTTTAATGTTTGTGTTTTGCGGTTTTGTCAACATTAGAGTACAATGATAATCATTGATCGTTCTAGACGCGCCTTTTGACACGAGTGGGCTAGCTTTGCGTGAGTCTGTAGATTCAATATGAGCGCAAAATGCATATTGTTTCCAAAACGACATTCCTTTTTCATATTTGATATGAAGGCATATATGTTCATTGTTTCCATTGCAGTTCTTAGATGTCTTTCTAGGGTTCGATACGAACACATATACATGTATTGTCTCCCTTGTACTTGATAGATGTCTTTTTGTGGAATAGCATAATTGCATAAATGCATTTTCTTTTATGAGACTATGACCAACTGTTATTTCCCAAAGTTGATATGAGCGTAGATTTTCATCTTATTTCTGTTGTGGTTTTTTCCCGAGCTAGGATAATAATCATCGTGGTTGTGAGTTTACATTGAGAGTAGATGTTGTACTCATTTGCATTGTTTTGTTGATTTTCCTTTGTGTTATGTGGCCGACTATGTGATGTTATATATGTGTAGTTATTTGTAGTCATATATCTACTATGGTTGGAATAACTTATGTTGATACTGATGTATTTGATATATTTGTGCGGTTTATTATCATATATGGTTGTTATGACAAATTATGTAGTTAAACTGTATATGCTTCACCATGTCTGACATTTCATTTTGATATGTGTTTCATGTAATTGGTTTATAAACATTTACAATTGAGAGCTTTCGAGATAGATTGATGTGTAGATATATAGCCTTGGATTTAGTTTTATGTTTTTTTTTTCCCTTTCACTATAGTTTTTTAAAACTTAAAGTTTTCTAAACATAAAACTATCTTTAAATGGGATCGGAAACCAAAAAAAAAATTCGCATATCTTAATTTTTGTTCATTTACAATGATAGTCTCATATATAATTTTTATACAATATCCTAATTTAATGAAAAATGCACCTGCTAAAGTCATCTCTTAACCACGATCGGCGGAAAGCCGTTTTAAAGAAACATAAACTAAAAAATATATGTAATTTTTTTTGTAAAAAGACACGTTCTCCAACATGACAAATACACATAAAATATGTTTAGTTGTATACTTTTATTATATACAATATAAATATAAATTATTATATTTCTATTGTGATAGAGCTGAATAAACAATGAAGACACCGATCTATGACTATCTCAGAGAAGCCACACTAACTCCGTATAAAAAACTACTTCCCCCTTCATTCGTATTCAGCATAAAGCACCAAGTAATACAGCTTTGTTGTTTGGTGTTTTAGATCCATTCCATCTTCCTTCTTCCGCCATGGAAACCTCCGTCAGGTGGTGCAAATCTGGTAGCCTGAGCTGCTGCTGGAGCCGGAGAACCACCAACTACGATGAGCTTTTGTCTCTGAGTGTTTCGACTTCAAAACCACGCATTATCTGGAGAATTTTGTGGAGAAAAGTTCAGAAAGCGAAGAAGAAAATGTACACATTTTCAGAGTCGACGAGATTCGGTTACGAGGCTTCTGATTATGCACAGAACTTTGATCACGGATTAATGTCGAACGAATCAGATGATTTATCAAGATCGTTTTCGGCTCGTTTTGCTGTTCCTAATTCTGCAATCTTTCATCGCAAGCGATTAATTGCTTGATTGAAGAATGAAGATTAAGATTGATTAGTCGCTTTTTTGCTAAAATGATCGATTCAAATGTAATCGTTATAGTTTTAATCGTAATTAGATAATTTGGTTGTTTTCAAAATTTACCATATGGATATTGAAAGATGTTTCTTCTCTCTTCAGTGACAAGCACGTGAAGATGCTTCATGCGTCGTGGACTATTTTTGCTTTCTTTAAAGAAAAAACTAGCTTTTATATATATATCAATGAAATACTAAAGCCTTAAGGGTGGTCGAAACTTTATCGAAAATTATCCTAATTAAATATCAAATTTCTGACGTATGGTCACATGATAGGAATCCAAGTGTGTATATATATATATATATATATATATATATATATATATATATATATATATATATATATATATATATATATATATATATATATACCAGTTGTGTATCCGCGCAAAGCGGCGACGGCAAATAGTTTTCGGGCGATAAATAATTCATTTCAATGAATAATTTCCTTGTTGCTCTCAGATCAAACCATAAAAATCATTATGTATTAACCAAGTTACAAAATATTGATTCTTCGGTTCTTACAAGTTACAATCCCTAAACATTTATAAAACCATATTTTTATAACTTCTTTGCAAATTACAATTAATCACTTAGAATGGTATCTCAAAATAACCACAACATCTTAACCTGTTTTAGAAATTTAATCAGTTTGATTGGTTGTAGGTTTATAATATTTAACCCGGTTTTTTTATTTCCCGTCTATGTTGAGTTGCATTTCTGGTCATAAAACCAAATTTATATTATAATTATAACATAAACGTTAATCAAGATTAATTTTCTTTCGGTGAAACGTTTTGTTTAGGTGATCAATTTTTCTAGAAGGACGAAGAATAGTTTGTCTTTCGGAGATTGGTTTCCTATGATTTTTTAATTGAAATAGAGTTTACAAAATAATGTGAAATAGTTTCCTTTAGAAGCAAGAATTGTTGCTTAGGTTACTGAATCCGTTGTATTTGCAGTATATAGTTGTGATGCCCTGTCAATCCTAATTCAATTTGTAGTAACCGTGAGGTAATGAGGATAAATAGTCTTTAGGGCAATTAGTTTTCTTTTGGAACGCAAAATATAGTTTCCTTTTGACGATTATGTCCATTTCAAGAAACATGTCATGTTTAAAAAAATATACAATATAACAAATATTATTTACAATTAAAATGTATCTATTGTGTACGTTCTTTTAATGTGCTATATAGTATGTCATATTTTTTAAATTTTAGATGAACCATTTATTTAAAAACATTAATTCAACAATGGTAACAAACCATTAATTTTACTTTTAGAAACAGATATGCAAATACATATCAAATTAAACAAAGAAAGTTTACAAAGATAGAAAATGATCACATTTAAAATTTGAATGGAACGTTTCAATCATTTAATTGCATCGGCAATATTTATCTAAATAAATTTCCCTAAAATTTATATTGTGGATTGTTGTGAATATGTCCTTACAAAAAGAACAATTTTGGTAAGGTGGCGAGAAACATATGTGGACAAAAATATTGGACAATTTGAAAAGTTGGTCATAATTTTTACCATGGCAAAAAATTGCATGTAGTCGATGTTAAAAAGTGATTGGGAAATATGATGCTAAGAAAACAATTCATAAACGAACTTGCTTGTGAAAACAAACAAAAGATAAGACTAAATCCAATCAATTGGAACTACTTTAGGAATAAATTGCAAAACCAACATGTGGATTAATTTTATGAAATGCATGTAATTTGATAATGCTCTTTTTAGTTGTGGCAACTTAGATGTGATAACTGAGCCAATAATAGTATAATGTAGTATTTTTTTCATCACCCCTGTTCGAATTAAAAACCAAAGCATAATATGTTCATATAAAAAAGTAAAAAGGTATCATTTATTTTTATTAAGGTATTGTATTTTCACTTTTTTATTATTAAGGCAATGTACTTTGGATATATAATCAATTATGGCATTTTATTTTTCTTTTTCTATAATACTTATATGACATTGCTGATTCAATATACTTTTCAAATTATAAGCTTGTAATAAGAGAAAAACAGTTGTACCCAAGGTTCTAAAAGGCTTGAGGCGTGGCGTGGCGGCAAGGCCAAGCCTTAAGCTTAACGAGTTATTGCGAGTCATGGCGTTTTTCAAGGCGTGATGTAAGACGGTGATTTTGTATTAATTTATAATTATATTACCGCATAAATATAAATTTATATCAAATATACCTAGTTTTTAGAAGTGTTATATCAACAACTAATAACAGAAAGTTAATAAAAAACACAATACTTGTATGTCCGATTAGAAAATGTATAAAAAAAAAGCAAAAAAACGTGTCTCAAACGAAAAAACACGCGCCATGGCACGCCATATCACGCCTTGCCACGCGCCACGCTTAACAGCAACGTTATGAAGCTTTTCGTAACGGCGACGCCGCGTCTTACGCCATGGCGCGCCTTTTAGAACACTGGTTGTACCACAGTTGATGAACATGGCTTATTTCTTCCATTGCTTCCATACCAAGCAACATGGATTAAGCAACATTAATTCTATTGCACCACATCCTATTATAAGAAAAACAAAAAGGTATTTCAGTTAGTTATTTCAGTAACATGGATATAAGAAAAAAAAAACTTTCTTAAATTCCTGGTAAAGCAACAATTAAGTTGAACACATAATGAAATTATAATGATTATGCAAAAAAAGATCAATTTTTTCATAAAAACATATCAAGCCCCAGTCTACTCAGAATCTGCCTAATGTCATGGCCCTTTTAGATTGTGCAATGGAGATTCTGACTACAAATGGCACCTAAATTAGAAAATAAATTATAGCATCATACTTTCAAATAAAATGAAAGTATGATGATATAACGCACATATAAGGGAAAGTAAGATACCATAAATAAAATACACATTAATGAAAAAGGTAATTTGTTTTCTTATTTTTCAAGTAAATTACATTTTGGACAGTGAATTTTTCAATTTTGGTCAAAGTTTATATTGCACATTTGGTCCTTGTTTATAGGTTTCAATTTATTTTATTCTCTGCACTGTCTAAGCTAATAGCCTAGCTGTTAAAACCTTTACAATGACCATTTTGCCCTTGAACAGTTAACAAAAAGTACACCACATAAACCAAATTTGTAAGAACCTCTTGTCCTTTGATTTTGCTGAATTTAAAAAATAAAAAAACCATTTTTGCAATGCTATAAACTTTTATTCAAGGATAAGACAAAATTACAAATTTAGTCCCTCAGGTATACTGTAGTTTTTCAGTTTTGGTCCAAGGGCAAAATGGTGGAAGATTATCAAATTTTGATAGCCAAACTATTAACTTTGTCTCTTGATATCAGACTAAATCCACACTTGAAATTTCAAAAAGATAACAATAAACAAATATACACCTACCAGCAACTATTTCAATAAAAATAAAGTTAAACCCTAATTAGAAATCATACAAATCAAAATCATCATACAAAAAACAAAATTGGCTTACCAAAATTAACATCGGATATTTGTGATACATCCTCCCTCCTCAAGTGGCCTAAATCAAATAACAAAAGTTTAGCACCAAAAACAATCAATTTGAAGCAATCTACACATTTATCCTTATCATCTCTTTAAATACCCCTCTGCATTTCTTTATTTTTAGTCATAAAAATGAGATTTTTATCATTCCTTCAAGATACAAATTTATTGTTCATAAGAATCATTAACAATGTCAAGAATCTTAAAATTAAATAAAAAACTAGTTAAGATAGGATGAGGGAAATGTGATAGCATCTTACATTTTCATAAATTCATTTTATGTGAATAAGGAAACACTGTATGAATAAATGACATGTGTGTATAGATGACATATTGGATGAAAAAGAGCACACCGTTCCACAAGTGAACTTATGGTGTTCTTGTTCACAACAACATTACACATGCTTAAGCTCACTTTTGCATTTGTTAGTTGACTTGCAAGAGAATAGTTTAGATTCCGGGCATGTCAATGTTTTCTTATAGATATACAATAGAGAAGGTACCTGAGAAAAGGAACAATACCCGAGTTACCATTAATGGATTCCATCAAATCTGAAAAAAAAAATAATGAAGATTTAGTGATACTCTGATGT
Source organism: Lactuca sativa (assembly GCF_002870075.4). Classification (NCBI taxonomy): domain Eukaryota; kingdom Viridiplantae; phylum Streptophyta; class Magnoliopsida; order Asterales; family Asteraceae; genus Lactuca; species Lactuca sativa. The sequence continues at coordinate 287,388,756 of NC_056627.2, read as the reverse complement.
TTTTTTCGAGAAAGATCAAAAGAAAAATACAATAAAATATAGGGCTTTGTTTTATAGTGTAAAAAAGAGAAACAATCAAACATCAAGAAATATCTTCGTCTTATATTACAGATAAAATGAAATTGAATACAACATAGATGAGTCTTGAAGAAATGGTGGTGGCGGTGAGTGCATCGGTGGTGGTGGTGAGTGAACCGGTGGTGGTAGTAGGTCTGGCATGGAGTATAAATAACACAATAGAGAATGTACAGTCGACCGAGTCATCTTGAAGCCCTAAAATCTGTAAGGCATTGGAATTGAAATATGTTTATCTTGGCTGATCCTTCTTATAATCATAACTTACAAAAGTATGAATAACAAAATAGAAAATGTACCTTCGATCGTATGACGGATAGGATGAAAGTAATCGTAAAAAATGTAACTTTGATCAACCTAGGGGGACATAGAAGAGTTTAGCGCCTGATATAGGGGATGACGGACAAAAATTGAAAGAACTTTTCTGGAATTAGGGTTTCAACTGAGAGAATCAGAAGGGGAGGTAACAATAGGATATTTCAAGCATGTATTTGTATAAAAAGGCTTCAAATTTTGAATGAACCGGATTTAAGGGAAGGATATCAGATTTGCAAGAAATATAAGGATTCAATTTAAAATTTAATATTATTTTATTGATGATTACTTGTACTTTTAGCTTAATGGATTGGACGTCTTAAAAAAATAATAGTATTATATTCAATGTATTTTTAGAAATAGTAAGATTTCTTTTATAAGATAGTAAAGATATATATATATATATATATATATATATATATATATATATATATATATATATATATATATATACACGGTTAGGTTCATGTGAGACGACCTAATTTTGTGAGAACGTGAGACGCATTTTTTTATTTTTTTAAATTTTTTTTTAGTTAACTGAAGTTCCGAAAATAATATTTAAAAAAAGAATTTTTGGATTTTTCCATTTATTTTGTATTTTAAAATTATTTTTTAGAATATGTACAGTGTAATATTCTATTAGAATATTTCACGTATTTTTTAAAAAAATGGATTATTTTTAATTTTTTTAGTTAATTCAAGTTCCGAAAATAATATTTAAAAAAAGAATTTTTAGATTTTTCCATTTATTTTGCATTTTACAATTATTTTTTAGAATATGCCAGTGTAATATTCTATTAGAATATTTCACGTATTTTAAAAAAAAAACGGATTTTTTTTTATTTTTTTTAGTTAAATCAAGTTCCGAAAATAATATTTAAAAAAAGAATTTTTGGATTTTTCCATTTATTTTGCATTTTAAAATTACATTTAGATTTGGTCTCACGGTCTCACAAAATTAGAATGGTCTCAAATGAACCTGAACCTATATATATATATATATATATATATATATATATATATATATATATATATATATATATATATATATATATAGTTACGTTCAAATGTTTTCATTATCTATTGTGTGCATGTATGACTGATTCTGGACCAATCATTTTAGTTATTTTAATAAAGTAATTAATGCATATTAAATGCTAAAGATGTAATTAATATCTATTATATATCTTCAACATGTAATATGCATTAATTACTTTTTTAAAATAACTAAAATGATTGGTCCAGAATCAATCATACATGCACACAATAAATAGTGAAAACAAAATAACCTAACCCTATATATATATATATATATATATATATATATATATATATATATATATATATATATATATATATATATATATATATATATATATATATATATATATATATATATATATAACCAATCAGAATTCAGTAAAAATAATTCATTAATCAAATCAATAAAGATATATTATTAATCTTAGTTATGATTAATTATGGAAAATAATTAAAATCTATAATAACCTTTAAATTAGGAAAATTAGTTTATAAACCTAACTAAAATACAACCTATCGAGCCCTTTATCACTATCCAGGGTCTTCCTTTTTAGTTTTTACCCACATCCGACGCTAAGAAACTTCCATCGACCATCACCACTCCCATCTCTTTCAATGGTTCTTCACTCTCTCTTATATAAGGCTTCAATTTTTCACCTATCTAATTCCATATAATTCAATTTATGTTGAAACTGATAGTTACGAAGGGATTGGAAGAAAAAAAATGTTGGTGGTAGACCCTTCTCATAAGTTGTATACACGTATGAGATTATGGAAATATTTTAATCAATTTGTTGTGGAGCTGCAATTCCCAAGGTTTGTGTATCCATCTTATTATCATGTTATGATTGTGTTTTTGTGATGTATATAAATTGGATTAAATTAATTAAAAGTTGTTCATCGCTTATGTGTAATATTTTTAGTTATTGATTTCTGAATAATCGATAATATTTGCTTTCACAATTTTGTTAATTTGAAATTGTAATTTATTGAGTAATGGATCGACACCGATTTCAAGTTTTTGAGTATTGCTTTGATTTTAATAGGTTTATTTCCCGTCGACCACTTTTCTTACATCACCATCGGCCATTTTTTTTCCATGACCATTTAGATTTCTTGGAATATGTAGAAAATGCTATTTTCTTATTTTCCTATCTACGATGTAGTTTTATTTTCAATCTCTTTTTGTTTCTTACGTCTCATATTTTGACCTTAACTACTTTCTTTATAATTTGTGTAGGTGATTTTGGGCAAGCCATAAATTTAATGGTTAGTGTATATCATATGCAATGGAGTTATTTCTATATAAAATTGCAAAAGCTGTAGTTACTAATATGACTATGTTTGACAACGATCCATAGTTATTTCTACAATTTCATATTATCTTTTATAATGCTTCATGTTATAAGTGTAAATTAACAAGTGAAATACATATAACGGCTAGAGTTTCATATTATTATCAAAAAGAAGTACAAATACAATGAAAAGGAAAGACATAATATATAGACAAGCTAATTAGGGTTTCCTAGCGAAAAGACCCAATCATAAAACCCAATACAAAATAAAGCCTAAAATCTTATTAGGCTAACATTTCCCTTCAAACTCACAATGCAACAGCAATAAGCATTGAGAGTTTGTCAGACAGAAAATGGAATCGAGGAGCAGTCAACGACTTCGTAAGAATATCAGCAATCTGCAAAGAGGAAGGAACATAAGAGAGATAGTGCCCTTCTAGAGATGATGACGTGTGAAATGACAACCAATCTCAATGTGCTTTGTGCGCTCATGAAACACCAAATTCTTGGCAATCATTATCGAACTCTCGTTATCATAGTACAAAGGGGTAGGCTGAGAGATGTGAACGCCCATATCTGCAAGAAGCCATCTCAACCAAATAATCTCACAAGTGGTGATAGTCATGGCTCGATACTCAGATTCTGTAGAAGATCGAGAATCAACATCTTGTTTCTTGCTTTTCCATGATATCAATGAATCTCCAAGAAAAACACAATACCCAGTAGTGGACTTACGATCATAAATATCACTATCCCAATTTGCATCACTATAGGCACGCAACTCAAGAGAGGATGAAGAATGAAACATAAGAGTGCGGAACTGAGTACCACGTAAATATCTCAAAATACGAAGAACAGCTCCCCAATGAACAGTAGTAGGAGCAGTGACAATCTGGCTAACACATGAACTGCATGAGCAATATCCGGTCTAGTGACAGTCAGGTAAACCAAACTCCCAACAATGGTACGATAAAGACTTGGATCTGATAATGGGACACCATCAGTTGGAGAGTACTTTGCATTACTCTCTATAGGTGTATCAACTGTTCGATTATCCGTGAGTCGTGCACGTTCAAACAAATCTGAAATATACTTCGTTTGAGATAAAAGAAAACCCTTTGGAGATTGAGCAACTTCAATCCCCAAGAAATAACGAAGTAATCCCAAGTCTTTTATAGCAAAACGGTGAGCCAAATCACGCTTTAAAGACTCTATACCATCATGATCATCACCAGTAATAATCATGTCATCGACATATAAGGAAAGAATAATCCGACCTGCATTCGTACATCGAATAAATAGAGCCGAACCATGGTTACTTGGTTGAAAACCAAGAGAAGTAATCACCGTAAAAAATTTCTCAAACCAAGCATGAGGGGCCTTTTTGCGGCCATATAGAGCCTTCCTAAGTCGACAAACTTCACCTGGTCGGTGAGCAATACCAGGGGAGGAGACATGTATACTTCTTCATGAAGATCACCATTCAAGACAGCATCCATTTGATAAATCTTCCATTGGCGAATGGAAGAAACTGCAATCAAGGTGCGAACAGTCGTTATTTTTGCAACAGGAGCAAACGTCTCCTTATAATCCATACCATACTTTTGCGCGTACCCTTTCGCAACAAGTCTGGCTTTATAATGCTCAACGGATCCATCAGACTTTGTTTTGATTTTATAAACCCAACAACAACCAATCGTGTGTTTTCCAGGTGGAAGCGTAACCAGATCCCATGTATGAGTCTGATAAAGAGCTGCAAGTTCCTCAGCCATAGCGGTCTGCCAAAGGGGATCAGAAATGGCCTTTTTATAGGATGTTGGCTTAGAGAGACGATTGTCATTAGCAATAAAAGAGGTAAAAGCCGGTGAGTAAGAGGAATAGAAAAATTCATGAAGCTTTGTGGTCTTCTTATTACGATAAGGTCTCGATGGAGGGGGTCTTGATGATTTGCAGGCAGAGGATCAACGATAGGTGCTGCATCAGCCACATGTGGTGGATCAGCAGCAAGTGGTGGATCAGTGACATGTGGTGGATCATCAATGTCAATGCTAAACGGATCAATAGTACAGAGCTCCTCTCGATTTGCATCATGTGACTGAACAGGAATGCTATATAATGGAATATGCTCCCAAAAGGTGACATTTCGAGATACATACAGTTTCTGATTTGAAGGATCATAGCACCGATAACCTTTCTGACCAATACCATATCCTAGACAAACACAAAGAGCTGATTTTGAAGACAACTTATCTCTCTCTACATGAGGCTTCAAGACAAAACATGTACACCCAAACACTCGTAATGAAGAATAATCTGGGAGTTGTCCAAACAACATTTCATAAGGAGACTTCTCCGAAGTGTACGCAGTAGGAATGCGATTAATAACATAAGTAGCGGTATGAACAGCTTCTCCCCAAAACATATTGGGAACTTGAGCAGAGAGTAGTAAGGATCTAGCAGTTTCTAGGAGATGTCGATGTTTTCTTTCTGCAACACCATTCTACTGAGGAGTGTCTGTACAAGATGATTGATGTATAGTGCCATCAGATGCCAATAATTGTTTAAAATCATTGGAGGTAAATTCTCCTCCTAGATCACACCGAAAACATTTTATGATAGCAGAGTGTTGAGTCTTGACAATAGCTCTGAATTCACTATATATGGTGAAAAAGTCAGACTTGCACTTCATAAAATAAACCCAAGTATAACGAGTGTAATCATCAATGAAAGAAACATAATAGTTAGCTCCTGACTTGGAGGTTATCGGAGAGGGACCCCACACATCAGAATGCATAATATCAAAGGGAGAAACAGAACGAGTGACACTTTTATTAAACGGTAAAGCAGGAAATTTTCCCAGTTTACAACCACAAGAATCAGAAATATCATCAAATTTTAAAGAGCCTAACACACCAGTGGAAACCAAAAACTGTAAACGAGACGCTGAAACATGTCCCAAACGAGAATGTCAAAGATAAAAAGGAGACGATGAAGGGTTTAAAAGAAAAGACGACAAATCGACACTAGATGCAGCAACATCAGCAACATGTAGCTGCTCCAAGACATAAAGCTCCCCAAGTCTACGACCTATCCCAATCACCCTCCGAGACCAAATGTCCTTTACACAGTAGAATGAATCAGAAAAGAAGACCCAACAACCAGATTTACACAACTGACTAATCGATGCAAGATTCAAAGCAAGTGTAGGAATGGGTGTAGCACTAGCATACATAACAGAGACAGGTGTACGAGAAGATAATGAAGAAAAAGATGAAAAATTTGGTGACATGTGATGAGATGCACCAGAATCCAATATCCACAAGGATGAAGGAATACCTGACGTGTTGGATGAAGACAGACCTAAATGAGACATGTAAGTTGACATGGTAGTTGGATTGGTAGCTAAGAACTGTCTGAACTGCTCAACAATTTGTGGATCCAAGGCTGATGGTGGTGTGACATATGTATCATTCTCAACTGAAGGTGTAGTAGCAGCGTACTGTGGTGGCCTAAAAGATGAAAAAGAGGGACGTGACTGTCTAGAAGACTTGTTTTGCTATGAAGATTGAGAGTGTGCTGGTGATCTTGTTTGTTGTTAGTGTTGATTTCCCTTGCTTGTCAGCAAAGGACAATTTGCCTTCCAATGGTTTTTCTTCTTACAGAAAGCACACTCATCAAATGCAACTCTGGGACGATTTTGGTTTGAAGATTGGGGTCGTTGTGAAAAAGCAAAGACAGCAAGAGTGGCTGTCTTGGGAGCTTTGTCAGCATGGGACTTAATACGAGTTTCTTCAGCAATCAACTCATGAACAACCGAATCAACAGTGGGAAGAGGTGTACGATGCAAGATTGATCCACGCAGACCTTCAAAATCCAAAAATTGCAAATGGTGACAATAAACAGTGCACGTGAACAGTAACAAATGAATAGTGCGATGAACAGTAATCGTTGGGTGAATAGTAACACCGATGAACAGTATCATCGGTGAACAGTAACGCCGATGAACAGTAATCACAATGAACAATAATCGATGAACAGTAACTCCGAGGAACAGTAACCGCGGTGAACAGTATCGCGATGAACAATATCAATGAACAATAACTCCGATGAACAGTAAATTAACAAGTAAAATACATATAACGGCTAGGGTTTCATATTATTATCAAAGAGAAGTACAAATACAATGAAAGGAAAGACATAATATATAGACAAGCTAATTAGGGTTTCCTAGCGAAAATGCCCAATCATAAAACCCAATACAAAAATAAAGCCCAAAATCTTATTAGACTAACAATAAGTTTAATAATATTACAATTTGCTTTGTAATTTGATCTACAAAAGTGAATATATAAATGGATATTTTTGCATATTTTGAATAATGTGTAAGTTATATTGTAGAAAATACAAACGATCCCATGTGCCAATGTAGCACCTGGTTCCTGGTACGTATTCCTTATAATTTAATATTTCTTAAATAATGCATTTTGCCTTGGACTCAGCGAGTTGAAGGACCAACTCTCCGAGTAGGAGCGGGATGAGACGCGGGGTCTAAGCTTTGGACTCGATGAGTAGGCCCTGTTTGGGCAAAAACCCTAACACGGGTGTTTGCACCCTATTTAAACACTCTAACTCGGCCTCCCTTGTCCCTAACATTTCCAGAAGAGCTGTAGTGCGAAACCCTAGCCCCCTTTTGTCCTTGTGGGTGATTTTTGGCCTTGTGAAGGAAGTTTGAAGCTTAAGAGAAGAAAAAGGAGGTGGAAGAGTGCAAGGAGGGGAAGTAGATCCGACATTTACCCTGCAAGAGGCTTCCATTCAGGTAGAAAAGTCCCTACCTTGATCACTAATTCATTAGATCCCCTTTTGTCCCTAATTGGTGGTTTTCAAGCCCTAAAACACCAAACTCCATGTGTTGTGCTCTATGATCCGAAAGGACTTCAGATCTAGACCTTATGGACGTATTAGAAGTATAAAGTCTCTGTGGTTGAAGTGATTGAGGTCCCTATTAAGTGCATGACCTCATGAAGAGCTTGGATTTGCCTTTTAGAGCTTATAGGGCCATGCATGCACGTAAAGTTTGCAACTCTACGTGATAAGCATGCCCTAGGAACATAGATCTATGGTTTGGAAGCGTTGCATGTCTCAGATTTGGTTTGTATGGGAAGTGGGTCGAAGGGACTCGGCGAGTCCCAAAGTGGAACTCGGTGAGTTCTATGAAGATGGTCTTAGACTCGGCGAGTTGGATGAACAACTCGGCGAGTCCTATGAAGATTGCCTGGAACTCGACGAGTTGTTCTTCAAACTCGGTGAGTCATATGAACTGTTACTGAGTAAGAGGGGTTTAAGTGTAGAAGGTCCAACCCTTCGTAGCTGCATGCGGAATTAGCAATTTAACATGTAGCAATGGTCCCAGAAACACAAATCCTCAAGATGGATGCTCTGGTGAGGATTTGGAATCGATTAGGAGATCTGCTCGTGGGACTCAGCGAGTTGTTCTCGGACTCTGCGAGTCGGATCGCAAGTCAGTGCAATCGTCCCAAATACTGAGTTATGGGTGACTCAGTGAGTGGAAAAGGGACTTGATGAGTTAGTACCGGGTTAGTAGGAGAAGGACTCGGCGAGTCCAGTCAACTGGAAGTTGGCTTTGACCAAGGATTTGACCTTGGACCAGGGGTGGGTCAGTCATCTGACCTAAGGGTATTTATGAGTGGCTAATCTATGTTATGGATTTATAGCCGGAGGATTACCGGTGCAGCAGTCAGACGTCTAGCAAGCAGACTTTCAGCAGCTACTTTTCGAGGTGAGTTTCCTTTCAGTAGGAACGGGTCTAAGGCACCAAGGTCGGCCCGTATAGACGATATGATAGTATCGGAGTGTGGGCAGAGCCCGTATCTCATAGCTGAGTTTGATGATGATATATGCTAGTGTGGTAGAATTGTTTATACTCGTTGTCTGTGTGATACTTGTATGTTTTGGTTTAGTAGCTGAGTGTAGGCGAGACCCGTATCTCTCAGATAGCGGAGTGTGGGAGAGGCCCGTATCTCCCAGATAGCGGAGTGTGGGCGAGGCCCGTATCTCCCAGCTAGCGGAGCGTGGGCGAGTCCCGTATCTCCATGAGTGTGGACGAGGCCCGTATCTCCTAGCTATTCATTATATGATTGTATGGTATGTGGTACGATGGGGGAACTCACTAAGCTTCGTGCTTACAGTTTTCAGTTTTGGTTTCAGATACCTCTTCAGCAAAGGGGAAGGAGCTGGCGCGGTAGCGGCACATCATACACACACACTTTGGTTTTCCGCATTATGAGGTGTTCTGGGATTGTGTGTTTATGAAATGATATGATCGGATGATTTTTTACTACAAATATTTTACAAGCTACTTAATTTAAATGAAATTTTTGGGCGTGAAAATTGGGTCGTTACAGCCAACACCAATAGCAAAGTCTTTCCCGAAGATCTTCCCAGATTACCACCTGATAGGCAAGTGGAATTTCGTATAGACTTGTTACCAGGAACAACACCGATAGCAAAGGCACCTTACCGATTAGCACCGATGGAGATGAAGGAGCTTATGACGCAACTTCAGGAGCTGTTGGACAACAGGTTCATTCGACCTAGTTCCTCACCCTAGGGAGCTCCGGTGTTATTCGTGAAGAAAAAGGACGGAAGTATGAGAATGTGTATAGACTACCGAGAGCTAAATAAGGCGACGGTGAAGAACAAGTATCCATTGCCGAGGATTGATGACCTATTCGATCAGCTGCAAGGTTCAAGCTACTTCTCAAAGATCGATCTTAGGTCAGGATATCATCAGCTGAAGGTGAGAGAGCAGGATATTGAGAAGACTGCATTCAAGACAAGATATGGACACTATGAGTTCTTGTTTATGTCATTTGGGCTAACCAATGCTCCTGCAGCATTCATGGATTTGATGAACAGGGTTTGTAAACCATTCCTTGATAAATCCGTGATAGTGTTCATCGACGACATTCTCATCTACTCAAAAAGCCAAGAGGAGTATGGCAAGCATCTACAGGAAGTATTAGAAGTGTTGAAGAAGGAGAAGCTTTTTGCAAAGTTCTCCAAATGCGACTTTTGGATACGGAAAGTCCAATTCTTTGGTCACGTACTTAACCAGGAGGGAATAATGGTTGACCCCGCAAAGATCGAGGCTGTAATGAAGTGGGAACGTCCAAAGAGTCCCACGGAGATTCGAAACTTTCTAGGATTAGCCGGATATTATCGACGATTTATCCAAGGCTTTTCTTCGATAGCTTCTCCATTAACATCTTTGACCTATAAAGGAGCTACGTATACGTGGAGTGAGAAGCACGATGAGGCATTCGAGAAGCTAAAAAAGAAGTTATGTGAAGCACCAATACTTTCTCTACCCGATGGAGTTGAAGACTTTGCGGTTTACAGTGACGCATCTGGAGTCGGGTTGGGTTGTGTTCTAACCCAAAGAGAAAAGGTGATAGCATACGCATCTCGACAATTGAAAGAGCACGAAAAAAACTACCCCACTCATGATCTGGGGTTGGCAGCGGTAGTATTTTCCTTAAAGATATGGAGGCATTACCTCTACGGCACGAAGTGCAAGCTCTTCACTGATCATAAGAGTCTCCAGTATCTCTTTAATCAGAAGGAGTTAAACATGAGGCAACGACGCTGGCTAGAACTACTCAAGGACTACGACTATGAGATACTTTACCACCCAGGTAAAGCAAATATTGTTGCTGATGCTCTCAGTCGGAAAGTCAATCTTGAAAGGAAAAGGCCAAGAGCGTTGAGAATTGAAGTCATCTCGACGATTGTGGAAAGTATCAGGAAAGCTCAGGAAGAAGCTTTAGAAAAGAATGAACGAAAGGAAGAACGTTTGGGCAAAACGTTAGTATTCGAAACAAACAGTCGAGGACTGAAGGTATTCCAAGATCGAATTTGGGTACCTAAGACGGGAGGAATAAGAGATCTTCTAATTGAGGAAGCACACAAGACCATGTACTTGATTCATCTCGGTAGCACTAAAATGTATAGGGACCTAAAACCCTACTACTGGTGGCCGACGATGAAGCTCGATGTTGCGAAATATGTGGCCGAGTGTGTGACATGTGCGAGAGTCAAGGCACAACATCAAAAACCGTATGGGAGTTTAGAACCTTTACCTGTACCCATTGGTAAATGGGAAGACATCACCATGGATTTTGTGACTAAACTGCCCAGGACGAAGAACGGACATGACATGATTTGGGTAGTCGTGGATCGTTTCACCAAGAGTGCACACTTCATAGCAGCCAACGAGAAGTGGTCTATGGATAAGCTCGCAAATGCTTACGTGAAGGAAATTGTAAGACTTCACGGTGTCCCTCTTACGATTGTATCAGATCGTGATAGTCGTTTCACGTCAAGGTTTTGGAGGAGTTTACAAGAGGAATTGGGTACGAAATTATGTTTGAGTACGGCTTACCATCCGCAAACTGATGGTCAGAGTGAAAGAACGATTCAGACATTGGAAGATATGCTGAGAGCATGTACCCTCGAATTCCAAGGGAATTGGGACGAGCACTTACCTCTGGTAGAATTCTCCTACAACAATAGTTTTCACTCGAGCATCAAGATGGCACCTTACCAAGCCTTGTATGGACAGAAGTGTCGTACGCCGTCTTGTTGGCTTGAAGCCGGAGAGAAGCAGTTTATGGGCCCCGAGATAGTCCATGAGACTGCTGAGAAGTTGAAGGTGATTAGGGAAAGGATGTTAGCAGCCCAGGATCATCAGAAGAGCTATGCTGACAAGAAAAGACGACCGATAACCTTCGAAGTTGGGGATTCCATTTTGCTTAAAGTCTCACCGTGGAAGGGACTTATACGATTTGGGAAACGAGGAAAGTTGAGTCCAAAATTTATTGGACCGTTCAAAGTTCTTCAGAGGATTGGGAACCAAGCTTACAAGCTGGAATTGCCCGAAGAACTCAATGGTATTCATAACACCTTCCATGTGTGTTATTTGAGGAAATTCACGGGAGATGTTCCTGACATAATTCCAATCTCAGAGTTAAGGATGGATGAGAATAAGAGGCTGATCGAAGAGCCCGAGGCAATTGTTGACCGTAAGACAAAGAAGTTACAACGCAAGATGGTCGACTTAGTGCTAGTCCGATGGAAACATTCGAATGGGCCGAATCTCACTTGGGAAACAGAGGATGACATGATGAGTCGCTATCCACATCTGTTTGCTGATGCATGATTCCGGGACGGAATCATCCTAAGGGGGAGAGAATTGTAACGCCCGGGTTTCAGGGCTAAGAATTTTTGTCAATGTAATAGTGTAGGTCAACTATTGTAACTCTTTTTGAAGTAATAATGATGAAATATTTGAGTACTATGTGAATTATGTGTGTTTATGTGTTTATTATTTAATTATAAATGTATAATTAATAAAGAATAAAAATAAGCGTCAAAATCAAAGTGTGAGATAAGCCTGATATCTTTATATAAAGTTGTAGTGGTCGAAACAAGGATTCTGGGGATATAAGGAACGCCGAAATCCGAGTTATAACGAAGAAGTTATGACCAGTCGAAGTTTCCCTACAGAACTTGCACGATACCGGAAAGCGTAAATAGTGAATTTACGATAGAGCGAGATTTAGCCTTAGCGATCTAAACAAAAGTCGTAGAATATGTTAAACTAAGAACATCGATAAAAAGAACGCCCAAATCTGACTTCGTATGAAGAAGTTATGATTTTTCGAAGTTTCGGAATAATAGTGTACAGCCCGAAATTCGAATATTAGATCGAGTGATTTTTAGCTGACACGACCTAAACGAGAATCGAAGATCTCGTTGAGAGTAGCGTAACGAGAAAAAGATGGGCGAAAACGGATGTTGGATGAAGAAGTTATGAGGATTTAACAGACCAATCATGCCCCGGCCTGTTAATAATATAAAATTAAAAATCGAGCCAAAATTAGCCGACGGAGTCTAAACGAAAGTTGTAGAGTACGTTCCCACCTTCGCGTGGATATAAATAACGTCGAAAACGGAGCTCGTATGCGAAAGTTACGAATTTTTAAAGTTAGAAAGTGAAATTGCGAAGCTGATGCATGGACTGAAGACGTGGCTTAATCCTGACCGTCGCTTGCTGATCACGGCTCGCTTCGGATGGACAACACGTGGTCCTCGCTTACACCCTGCGTCCGAAGTCAGTACGCCCCGCGTACCCTCGCCCTTATCTCTTCCGGAGTGCAAGACAGCTGGTCCGAGGTGACGCCCTTATCCGAGCCATTACGCCCAGCGTAGGTCCGAGGTACGCCCAGCGTACCGAGGCCTCGCAGGCTATAAAAGGGGGCCAAGAGTTCCGAGTTTTTCACACCAAAATCACTTCTCTCTCTAACTTCTTTCTCTCTCTACAACCCCAAACCACCCCTAAACCCTAGGCAACCTCCCTAGCACTCGAGGGAAACCCCGAGGCTCCCGAAGTCCCGAGAAAAAGGAGTCTTTCGGTTTCGAAACGCTGTTCCAATTAAGTTCCGGTTTTCGATAAAATTCGTTGTAAGTGTGCTACCCTTACGCAATTTTTTATATAGCTTTCAAATAAATATAGGAATGTTATTAGGTCCTTAAAATAATTATTTGGGCTATTATTATGAGTTATATTGAGTGTTATTAACGCTTATATAATAATAATAATAGTCAGACAATTAATTTGTCGCGGTTATCGTTAGACTAAACCCTAGTGGTATCAATTCTAGGTTTTATCGAAGGAAAATCGTTTTGAGAGTATCGAAGCGTTGTCCGAGTGCTGAGTCACCACCTTTCAGGTGAGTGCATAGTTACTTTCAGCTTACACATAGATATGAAGTATTTTATATAAATTACGTGCTATGTGTGCATATTATCTGAATACTTGCTATCTATGCTGGATGAACATTGTTATACATGTTTTCAATGATTTAAACTGTATATGTATTTTATATCTATGAAAATGTTGGGGTAAAACATGGGTAGATGTAATAGGTGATGTGTGATAAAATGATGAGAGGCCTCGATGTTGATGTTGTTGATTCTGTCATCTAGCGGAGTATGGATGACGACCACAGACTCTTCTAGACAATCCAGTGGAACGCTAGCAGGCTCGCAACCTGTAGGTGTTTGTGAACGATGTGTTCACCGGTGTACTCCATCCCCCACATGGTTGCCTTTAGGACATTTATTGTTAAGGAATCCCCTTAGCAGTAGTGTCCGTCCCGATGATGATCCTTAGACTAGGTCCCTTATGATAGGTGTTTAGGGACGTAAAGTGAGGATAACGGGAACGGGTAATCGGGTTATTGTTGATTGATGAAATTAATAAACTTATTTATTGTGGGTTGAAAACCCTATGTGCTCACCAGGCTCCCAAGCCTGACCCGCTCAGTTTTATGTATTACAGGTAGTGGCGCTTGAGCATAGATATGATGTTTGGACGAGGGATTACGGATATAGGCCTGTAGATATGAAATAATGTAGTAAGGCTTATATTGTACTGTTTATGCTTTTGATCTGTACGAACATGACATCCCAATTCTTTTAATGAAATACATTTCTATGGAAATGCTTTTGATAAATCTTTATCATATATTGTTTTGGGACAAATTCCGCAACACTTTTATTTAAAATGTTACTCTTATTTTTAAACAAAGCATAAACAAACCGGTCTTTTCTGGCCGTGATTTTGGAGATGTCACATCTAATCTCATCATTATATCCACAAAAGTGATCAATTACATGTTGATTAACTGACTCGGTAACAAATCGCCACCCAAACTAGCCAGGTTTTCAAATATAATTCACTAGCGACTTTACCCCGCAAGCCGTTGTTCCAATCGAAAAATCTCAATAAATCAGGGTATTTAACCGGAAATGACCAGATTAACATTTAACAAATCACCGGGTTTGTAATAGCACAATGTCACAAAATTCCCATAACACATACTCGGTCTAACAACTCTTTACAAAATATCTCATAAATGTATTTACATAAAACGAGATAAAATATACCTCTGTTGATCCCGTAAATCGATTTACGTACTCTCGTACACTAGTGCGTTACAACGGTAAAGATTTCCCGAAAACACCTCCCGAGCCACTCTCCCGACTGCATGTGACAAAACCACTCAAACTACACCAAAACTTTCATATGTATACTATGATGTGTGCCACACCGTGGTGATTAATAGAATCCGGTTTCGCCACGTATCACCTCCTTCTAACACATGTCTCGGTGACTCTGTTTAACACCACGACATGTCTTGTACACCACCACGTCGTGGTGACCAATATTTGACAGTTTGACTTTGATTTATGTTGACTTTCTCAAAATAACAACGTACTTTCATCTTAACTTCAAACGGCTATAACTTTAATATACGAACTCCATTTTCGTTGATCTTTATATCCATACGTTCTTCTTAAAAAGATCTATCACTTTCTCAACTCCATTTTTCTAAATAGAAAATGTCCAATTTCAAGCAACTCTATGATTTATTTCACTTACTCGTCTCATACCAATTTACATATTTCAAAATAATACTTGTTACGAAGAATAGGTGTTACATACACCAATACTAATTAGTACTTGAAAATGGAGATTTTAAGTATTGGAGTAACCATGCTTAAAGATTACTACATGGATCATGTCATGAATAAATTAAGATGACTGTTTTTCATATTCTTCAAATGGAGATACATGAGGTTGTGTTCTACAATATATTTTGTCTTGGTTTTTCCCTAACGTTGTCTGTACGTAATTGGCAGTTGTACAAGGTTTGATTAGATATTTCATGAGAAAAAACACTAACCTATGTAGTCAAATTTTATTTGATCCTTCTGCCAGAAATGAAGAAGTGGATATCTCTAGGCCCCTCATTGATTTGGTGTTGACACTAAATGTTTGGCCAAGCTAATCCTGAGTTGATTAGATTCGATAGTCAGGCTGAAGGTCACCAATAAGTCGGTATTGGGAAATATAATCTTGAAACATGAGATTGACTTTACATCCATGTCTCTAGTTCATAATAATATATCATGAAGATCAAAGGAATTTGAAGTTATCAGTCTTAGGGTTGTTTATACCGAAGTTGCTATAAGTATAGTAGTTACATTGGGTTGAAACTCACTGTTATCTCTAGTAAGTATTATACTGGTCAATTGTTGATGCCTAAGTGCAAATAGAAGCTAATGGAGATTAGTGTCCATAGCCATAACAAGCCCGGTAGTATTACTATATATAATAGTGTCCTTTTGGGTTACATACAAACAAAATAAAGCAGAACTAAATATATACTTATATAAGAGACTTGTTTTGTTAATTAATTAATAGTTTAACTAATTAACTAGAAAATAATGGAATGTGGAATATTCTAGAATGGTTTGAATTCCATAGATAATAATTATTATATTTGATAATTATCATTAGGGTTTCAAATCATCACCCTATATAAAGGGGGATCCAAATCTGCTTTTGATATAAGAGAAAAATAACTTTCAATCACCAAAAATCTGGAACCCTCTCAAAACCATTGAATCACAAAAACCTAGTTCCCACAACGTGGTCATTGGATTTTCCACGACATGGCGAGACACAAATTTGAGCGTCTTGGATTTGCTTGTTGTTGGAGTTTGAGGATTGTTTGGATTTACTAGAGTTTTGCTTCTTAGGTGCGATTTCATAAGAGGAACTTTCCATTGGATTCTTTTAGTCCATTCAACTGACTCGTCAAAAGAAGAATCCTACCAAGAAATCAAAGGTATGACTTTATCTATTATGTCCTAATGAGCTGCATAGATTAGTTGAGTCAGATCCATTTGTTTTGAATCTATTAGATTAAAATTGTTTGTTGTTTCCTCTTCCCTTGTTTTGGTCTTTGACTAGGCTCGAAACCATCAGTTTTAGTTTTCAAATCAAGCACGGCTGATCTCTCATTCATTAAATCTACCTTTTAACATGTTAGTTTTTTACAACAACCAAATTATCTTTGGACCGAATCTAAAAAATACACTACAAGGACACTTGCTACAACTTATCGTATTAAATAACAAGAGTTCATTAAAATTTCTATTTTCAATTTAGACAAAATTGCAAAAATGGTCCATGTATTATGCATTTTTTTCGGTTTTGGTCCAAACCATAACTTTTTTGGATTGGTGGTCCTTTTGAGCTAGTTTGCTTGTGGTTTTGGTCCATAGGAAAACTGAAAAGAGTAAAATACCATTGATGTATTTATTTTTCATATTTTTAAATTTAACATATTTTTATAATTAAAAAAATTAAGAGAAGGGCCCACCTCTCTCTCTCTCTCTCTCTCAACTATCGTATTATCCATATTAAAAAATTCAACATACCCACCCACCCCACTCTCATATACAAACACACATGACCGTCTTATCTTTTTCCTCTGTTTTTGATACCTTCAATCTGTCATATTCACCAGTCCCACTAGCCTTATCTTCTCCTCTTTACCAAGCAGCAAACCGTAAAATTTCAAATCTGATGCATGTGGTGTGGTGCTCGTCTCGTCGTGTCTGATCGAAATCTAGGTTGTCGAGGAGAATACGGCTCGTATCTTGTCGGAGTCTAATTAGTGGTGTTGGATGTGTATATGCATCGAGTTGTAACAATTATCAGTGCTGACAGATCTAGCGGTGGCTATTCCTTTCTTCCGAGTTAAATCAGGAAAAGTTTGACACTTTGCGACCTGAATCTACCCTTCTAGAAGCCGATTGAATACAAAGCCTAAAATGAGAGAACCCCCTCCCAAGCTATTCCTCGAGTATTTTTCTTCGTCATGGATACTTGTATGATTGAAGAGGAAATCGAAACTTTCGAGGTTTATTAGTTAGATTTCAGAGAATTCTCTTGTTGGTTTTAATACTTTTGGGAGGCATGTTTGTGTTCATGATTTGGGTTTTTTTTGCCAAAGTTCCCAAGGTTTATGTGTTTAATAGGGTCAAAGAAATTACTGAAGATCAGGTTTTGGAGCAGATGTGTTTCCTTGTAAAGAAACCGGGGCCAAGCTACATGGATTGTTATCGGAGAAGGTGGTGGAGGAAGTGGTAATGGTAATGACTTGGTGGGAAATGGCTATTGATGAGCATTGTTTGAACAAAAATTTGGCAAATAAGGGAAGAGGTTGAGCAATATGATTGTTTTGTAAGGAGAAGCTCTGGGATCCAAGGTTCTAGAGGATATAATTTTAATCGCCATTGATAGAGCTCTAAAGATCACATGAGTACTGGTTGTAGAAGTTTCTTTGGGTTTGTTCATGAAAAAAATATTTTAGAACGATTTTCTGGATGAAGATGTATATATATAGAAGTAAGTTCACGTGAAAACACAAATAACTTGTGAAAATGAAAACAACCAATCAGAATAAACCACCTATAGTTATTTATTGATAATAATTTATAAATAAATTATTAACTCTAAAAACGTGATTATGTATTGATCCGTAATTTTACATTTTTTCCATTCCCACACGATTTCATATTCTCTAAATTCTCTCTCTCTTGAACTTCCCTTAATCCAACTTCCGATTATCATCATCATCGCCGATAATCCCATTATCACCAAACTTAATCACCGCCTCCGCTGCTCCCAACACCTGCACCAACAAGACCGGTGACTACCACCGTAGTAGTCAATTGTGGGCAGCCGCTGCTTGTATGTCTCCTTCAATCAACCAACGCACCATGATGATGGTCTCACTGCTAGTGCTTTGTCGGATGCATACGAGAAAATGCCTCCGTTTGGATGCCACTGCTCTCTTCCGTTTGCATAATCGCTTTTATCGCCCTCCGCACTTGCATTCATATTCATCTACATCAGGTTTTTTCTATTTTCCCTAATTTTTATCGTCTCTAAACTCCTATGTTTTACTGATTGCCAGTTCAAATGATTAATATAAGTCGTTTTTTTAGATTTGTATGTGTTTTTGACAAGAATTCTGATTAATTCATAAGTTATTAATGATTGTATTTCGATGGAGATATAAAAAGGTTTGATTACAGGTTTGCGATGGTTTATGATTGTTTATCCGTCTTGTTTACAACCATATGAAATTTTTTATCGGCCATGTTTATGGTTTGAGCTTTATCTTATGAAATTTAATATGGTTAATTTGGATTGGTTTAGACTTTAGATATACAAATATATAATTTTAGTTTCAAATTATGGATTTCATATTTTATTTGCTTATGGCAATAAATTTGGTTAAGCTTCTGAAGATTGTGATTTTCTAATTTGTTTTGTAGCTAAAAGTTTAGAATGTAGATTCCCAGAGATAACATAAAACCTTACAGATTCATAATTTTTTGATTATATGTGTTAGTTATAAGCTAAAGCTCGTAAAGTTCTAATCCTTGTGACATGAATTTTAACTGAAACTGCAGGCGCTTTCACGATATGCAAGAATATCGGTTTTTACTCGCAAGTACCTCTCTTTCCTTCTGTCAATAACTCGTCGATTGTGCCCTCTCAAGAACCCTAAGCAAAAATCGGTTCATTCAAGAAATCTCCATCTTTTTATTTACCGTTTGTCACTACTCTCTGTGATTCAGGTGATTTAATTTTCTAAAAATTTTTGATTTTTGGTTAGTCGATATCCTAATGTTTTTGTAGCTCTGTGTTCATTAAAAATTGACAGTGGTATATAAAACTTGTTGCAGAGAGTATTGACCACCCACTTGAAATCATTTTCATTTTGGATTTCATAAGCAATACATACATAAAATGGGCAATAAATCACAAAGTTTTTCATCATTACAACAAGATTACAATAGTTTTTTATGCGTCCAATATCACATGATTTGTATGATTATGTCTAAAAGAATAAATTACTTTACGTAGTTTCTTCAAAGCATTGATTTTATTGCAAAACACATACATATAAAATTGTCAATCAAGTTACATAATTTTTTCCATCTTTGATTGCTATATACAAGATCTGGACCTTGTATCCACACTTCAAAAGCCATTAAACACACTCACATATAAGGTCATTAGTTATCCCAATTTGCAACAATATTGATGCCAAATGTTTATTATTAATTACAACTCATTCTGTTTTATATCTGGTTATCAATTGACCTAGAAAAATTAATGGGTTGAGAATGAGTCAAATAATGTATGTATTGAATTTGGATATTATTATTGTCTAAACTGGTTGGTCAATTTTACCTGATGCATGTTTTCTTTATTAATAATAGTTGTGGAGAAAATAAAAAAAACATGTTGAATTTCCTGTTGAGTTGGACTTGCAGCCTAACACATGTGGTTTGTAGACACGGGGGATGGCTTGTAGGATTAAAGATGAAGGGGACAACGACAGTTGCTTCTGGTGCTGCAGCTTTTCAACAAGAACGAAGAGAAGTCGATGGTGGCAAGTCATATTTGATGACCCGTAACTGAAAGGAGATGGGAGATCGTGAGAGAAAGTTGATATAGGACTTGAACGTTTTAAACATAAAGTATATGTTTTTGTAGATTGAAAAAAGTTAGCGATTCATCTTTGTTTTGTTTTCTATGCTATACTTTTGTTTGGTAAATTTCTGAATTTTCTTTACACTTATATGAAAATGTTGTAACATTTTTTTAAAGCATCATTGTCTTTTAATTCAATTTAATACTCCCCGAAATTGCCTTTTCACTTTGCAAAAGATCGTAAATAATGATGTCCATAAAAAAGCCCAAGATATATCACGCCTTTGAATAGATGAAAAACGATTAATAATAAACCAATAACAAATAAATTAAAAAAGAAATAAATAGGTAAGCAACGATAATAAAGAAACCCCATTGTTAAATGCAGTTAATGAAGAACATGATCGTAAAATACAGTTAATGAAGAAAACCAATTGTAAATGCAGTTAATTCAGTAAATTACCTAAATGTCCTTAAAGCCTAAATTTAATTTCAAATTTTAATCAAAATATAATGTTGAGGTGGCGCATTCTAACAGGTTCTTTTCGTTTTCGCAAATCATTTATATTTTCGTATGAGCCTTCCCCTATATATATATATATATATATATATATATATATATATATATATATATATATATATATATATATATATATATATATATATATAGAGAGAGAGAGAGAGAGAGAGATAGATAGAGAGAGAGAGAGAGAGAGATTATATTTTTTAATTAATAAAACTTTAAATATAATAGACAAATCTTAAAATATATATATATCAAAAAGGCATTTTAATATTTTTAATTTTCCGAAGGACCAAAATTTCAAACAAATATGGCCAATATTACCAGCAATCTAAAAAAAAAAAATTGGACTAAAACCCTAAAAAAAAATGAATACCACATATACCATTTTTACAGATTATCTTCAATTTACTGTTAAATATATTCAGCAAAAAGGTTGCTTCAACCAATAATCTTATCTAATTTAATCCATAATATCCGAAGGAGATCATAAGTTGATTGTTTAACTGATGCATAACTTCTTTTACTGTTTTTTCAATATATAACTTATTTAGCATTTATATAATATTTTTATATTATTCAGTAAAGAGGTTTTATATACTTTATTATTATTTCATTAATGGTTAGATAATATTAATTTATTTATGATTTTTATAATTGCTATATGATACTAGGGTTAACAAATGGCAATTTTGATTTATTTTTATTATTTAATTAAGTATTAGATATTAATATCAGTTCCTTTTTTGTGGTTTTCTTAAAGAAAAGTTTTACTTTTATTACATTTTTTACATTATATCTGATATCCCTAAATACTATAGTATATAAATCCAATTATTATATTATATTATTACAGATCTAAGACGGTTTGACTAAAGTTCGTTCATGGTTGTGTGATCCACCTCCCGGTAGCGATTTCGAGTCAAAGGAACAATGTTCTTTTTTAACGTAAAGTTGGAATATTAATTTATGATTATTCCAATCTTTGTTAAAAGAAAATATTTAAATTTTAAATAGCATGCTAGTCCAAATGTTACATTGGATACTGCGTATATGTGAACATGGTTAAGATTCTGCCCCAAACTCAAGTATTAAATATTCAAAAGTATCAACATCTCATTAGTAAAATTAGGACAATTTATACATGAACAAAAACTTACTTTTTAACCAAACTTTAATTTCTGAAACCCTTATTTTAAGATAATAGTGTTAAAAGAACGATGTCATCCGTAAATAATAAATAACTGAAGTATTATTGTTGGGATTATGATTAATTGCCTGTAAATACTAAATAATAGTAATTAGTTATTACCTTAATTATGGTATTATGTAAATAATAGTATTTTTGTGCTTCTTGTGTTGTTGTATATTGTACCAATAGTTTTATATTCCATCCGTCTCAATATTATTGTCCACAGACAAAAAACACACAGATTAAGAAAAAACATTAATTACCACTAACTTTATATAATAAAATGACATTTTTGTCCTTACTTTGCATTTAATGCTCCATTAAATGCTTAATTTGTTAAGTAATAATGAGGGAGTATTTTGATAAAAATGTTATTTATTTTTAGAAGTGAACTGTTATTTTGAGACAAAAAAAAAATGAACTATAATTTGGAGACGGAATAAGTATTTACTTACTCCTCATAATGTAGCAGATGCAAAAGCATAAGATTGTCTAGTTTGGTGGTATTCATTCCATCTTCTCTATCATGGTAAAAAATTGCAATTGATTGTATGTATTCAAGTATAAAAATATAAAGATATTTAAAGAAAATGACATATAAAAGTAAGTTCCAAATTTATATAAAAAATAAAAAATACCATTCAACTTTATTAAGTACAAAAATACCAACAAACAATAACATTTTACACATATGACTATTAAAGTTATCATTTTGTTAAAAAAAATAACTTTTTGCCGCCAGCTATAGTACGTTAATAGCACCTATTGCAATTTTATTATGGGAAAATAACTTAGAAATTAACAAAATGTTAAAATTATATAAAAATAATCATTCAACTTTGTTGGGTAAAAATATAGACAAACTATTAGGAAAAATTACAGAAATGTGAACTTTGTAAACCATAGCTTGTAAACTCTTTAAATATGAGGTGTCTCAATATGTTTGCTATCAAACTCGACTAAATAAATGGTAAGACCCACATTTAATCATTTAATGATTGGTATATTGATGATATACACAACAATATTCAACATTTTCGTACAATAAATAATGGAGTATTTTAAGTATTTAAAAGTTTTAAGTGAATTTATTAAGCTGCAAATAATTAGTTACCAATATCTATTTCTTTCATAAACTAAATTAGTAAGGACAAAACTATCATTTTATTATATAAAATTAGTGGTAATTAATGTTTTTTTTAATCTGTGTGTTTTTTGTCTGTGGACAATAATATTGGGACGGAGGGAGTATTTTAAGTATTTAAAAGTTTTAAGTGAATTTATTAAGCTGCAAATAATTAGTTACCAATATCTATTTCTTTCATAAACTAAATTAGTAGTTCTTTTAAGTGTGTGTATGAGTCTATATTGTTGGATTAATCGGTTTATCATAAGAAGAAATCTAGGATAATTTTAGTTTTAGGGGTATTTTAAGAAACATTCCTTTTATGCAGTTTTTGTGTTAAAGTAGTGTTAGGGCTTAAATGTTGTAATAGTCGAAGTGTCAGTTAGATTGTTACGAAGTTTATTTTGTCTTCGTAAGAAGGGTCTTCGGATGTAATGTTATTTGTACTAAGGAATTATAAAGAGTAGTTTTAATGTCTAGTCCTTAGTATTGTTATTCTTTTGTTCTCCTATAAATAGGGGTCTGTACTAAGTGAGTAGTAGAACTTTTCACTCAGTCTTTTACAGATTATTCTTTGTACTCTGTAAAATCAAAAGCATAATATGAGCTGAACAAATATTATGTTTACTCTCGTGTTCATCGTTATTCTTCTTTCTGAATTCATACTTGAATTGATCTTAAACTCGATTACAAATCTCTTCAATTGGTATCAGAGCAGGAATCCTTTCTGTGATCTGATTTTCATACGTTCAAAAAGATTTTTGAATCTACTGTTTGATTCAAAAAGTTTCCGTTCTTTTTGAGTGTGAAAAATTCTTCTTGATCTCAATCTAGGATTTGATTCTGCAAAAATATTTGTAAATCGAGTATTCTTTGTGTGATTCTAATTTGAAATATACAATTTGATTTCAATATTCTCAAAGTTTTTGTATCATCTTGAAGCTTTTGTCCGTACAACAATGGCGTCATTCAATCTGAATTCGATGACATCATTTTCTCATTTGCTTGGATCATCCACAAAAATTCCAATGCTTATTCCAGAATATTATGATCAGTGGGCAGATCGGATGGAAGATTACTTGAACGGATTGGATGAAGAATTATGGAAATGCATCTCAGGAGAAATCAATCAACCTGCACAAGTTCAACCAATCGGTATGTCTTCAAGCAGTTCGGAAGTCGATAATCAAACCAATCGTTTAAAACAACTGGAGAAGAAATGCATGAGGGAATTAAGAGGTGCGTTGCCTCCTGTTGTGTACAATTATGTCAGAACATGCACAACAACTAAAGAAATCTGGAACAATCTCAAAGACAAATTTCAAGGAAGTGAAAAGACGAAGATCACATCTGTGAAACAATGCCTGGTGGAACTCAAAGATTTCAAACAAAAAGAAAATGAGTCTATTGAAGCATACTATGATCGGTTCAACGAGCTAATCTATCGTTGTAACCGTTATAGTATAATAAGGTCATCAATGGAGTACAATTTGATATTTGTAATGGGACTTCGAAAGGAGTGGAGGAGTGTGAGTATGATGGTGAAAAATCAACAGAGTTTTGATACTTCGACTTTGAATGACCTGTACAATCAATTAAAATCTCATGAAAAATTTCAAAAATACCAAAAATATTTTTTGTTCTCTTTGGTTTTAACATGTGTATTTGCATAAATCAACAAGAGCTACCTTACTCTTCTCAAATGAGTTAAGAGTTTTCTGTTTTGTCCATTATAATAGAGGTACACTTCGATTCTTATCCAATCTTTTTATACCAAACAATTCTTACATTCCAAATTTTCGAATCCATTTGTCCTTGAGGTCTTTGATCAAACCAATCAAAACCTAGACAAATCACAAGTCTGTGTTTATGATCTAACATCATGAGTCCGTGATGGAAGTGAAACCCAAAATATCATAAACCTTAAGGAATTGACGGGGAACCATGTTCCAGATCTTACGAAGCATTTGTTTCAGTACCTTTTATACTCAAAATCATATTCATTTCTTTGAGTGATCTTAATCAAACATTCAAAAACTACGATGTTTGTTCCCAACAAGATCCAGCATAAATTTTTTATGAATATGATTTCTGTGTGAGTATATTTTCAAAATTCTAGTTACTTTGAATATCATTCGCAACCAAGTTGTCACTGACTAAATTGGTTATACAACTAATTTTGTTTACAATTTCTCACCTTATGTTAAGGTTGATATGTAACGAAATTTTCGAAGCCACCCATTTGACCTATAAAAGAAACCCTTCGAAACTTCTCTACAAGTTATCGATTGTAATTCACGGGAAACCAAACAAGCTGTTAATTATCTCTCTTGATAATTTTCGAAGATATCTTTGCCTGGGATTAAACTGTTTTTGTGTCAAAATAAATTTTTGACATCACAAGTTTTCAAAAAAAAAATTCTTTGTTTCTCATCTAATTTCTTTTGGAACACAGCACACACGAAATCCTTGAGGTTTGAGTAACACCAACTTAAACTGACGATTTCGAAATTTTGGCATATGACTTCGCTTTTTAAACCTCAAAGTGAAAGAGCCTGACCTTTATTCCGAAGGCATCCGACGGTTACAATTCTTTTGGGGAATATCAAACAGTCTTGTTTCTTGATGACGCATGGTGTATGATAAGCGTGTAAGGCGTGTTGACAGTTACGATTGGTACTTTTTAATGAGTACATTCCGTATTTCAAGGTGCCATGTCAGCAAGCATTTATTGTATCCCGCTTCAAATTCAAAATTCTAGGGTTACATATAAAAGGGCAAATCAGAACTCAATAACACTTTATGCGATCAAACCTTCTATAACACAAAATTCTCTTTGCAATTCATCTTCTTCAAACGTTCTTTGCTCTAATCATCAACAATGGCGACTACTTCATCACCAACCACAGACGAAATAATTAGCGTTCCGATTTTAAAGATTCAGGGTTCCAACTACCAAGTAGAATCGGATTTGTCAAAGTATCCGGAGGAACTTCAAATGCTTGTGGTTGCTTTACAGAATTCAGTTCTGTCTAAAGCAATGTTTGATTCTTTTGATGCTCCGATGTCTTGGCTATCAAAGGCGGGTTCTACTACATCATACAACAAGGAGACAGGTTGTGTGGAATTCACAATGGTGAATGATACGAGAATTAGGGTCTCCAAGCGTTTATTTTGCAAGATTTTGGGAATTCCAAATTCTGGTCCTTATGATGAACTTTCTTCATCTCAAGTGGTGTTCATGTTCAACGAGATGGGCCATCAACCTCCTTTGATGCGTATCAGTGATTTCAAGAAGTCGGGGTTACCTACAATATGGAATTTTTTGTTTGGCATCTTCCTTCGATGTCTTACTGGAAGAACTGTGGGTCTTGATAAAGGAAGGATGGAGGTGTATGCAATGGTAGCTGGATTGTATTACGATCTGCAAGTAGATTACTTTGAACAATTATGGACAAAGTTCTTAACTAGGATTTCGAAGACGAGTGCTAAGCAGGGGATTTCTTGTGCACGATATTGGAGTCTGATAGTACAATATGTCTATCAGAAGGAGAAAATCGAGGTTCCGGAATACGAAGAAAAAGCGGTTTTTCACATGTATGGTAGTCCAAAGGAGGTGCATGATGATCCGGCTATCTTTACAACAATTGCTCGCATTCCGGATGCAATGCTCAAGAAGTTGGATCCAACGAATGAAGTGTTGGTGTCATATTTACAATCTATTGACACAACTGTAGTTACTGGTATGTTACAGCACGAAGAGAAGAAGAAGTCTAAGAAGTCGAAGAAGACAGAGGGTGGTTCTTTGGAAAAGGGGGTGAAAGCAGAACCAAAGAATCAAGAGCCAATAGCTACATCTGGTACTGTCGAAGAGGTGTCTCCAATTTTAACCTCAGTGGTTGATACACCAGTAATCGAAGCGTCTCCATCAAAAGAAACGATTCCTTCAAAGACGGGTGTTTTTCGACGTATCAAAATCAAGAGAAAATCTCAGTTGGTGAAGAAAACACAGGTTACACATCAAGGGGTCACAGTTAGAGAAATTCCAGCTCCGGTGTCTCCATCTTCTAAGAAACGAAGGGCTGAAGATATGGAAATTTTTTTGAAGAAAACCCAACGAATCGAAGAAGTAGATCAAGTTCCTGAGACACCCGAAGATGAAATTCCTAAAGAAGTAGATATCAGTCAGACTACTGATATTTCGAAGCCTGCTGATGTGAAGCTTATTAAACCAACTTCTTTACCTCAGGTTACATCCACAACTGATTCTCCAACATTTCAATCAATTATGGATCAACCATTTACCACTATCTTCTCAACTCAATCAACTGATCCACCCAATCCATCCTCACCTATTGCTGAAACCATGGCTGTTGATGATGAAACTGATAACGAAGGCTTTGAAGGAACGTTCGAAGCTCTTTCTTTTAATAAAGCTGAAGAAGATTTTCCTGATCATATGCTGATGACCATGAAGCAGTTCAAAATTTTGAATTCGAAATTGAATTCTATCTTGCAATCTCAAGCAGATGTGGGAAGTGCTGGAGTTACCATCATGGAAGTTGATTCCATAATGAAGGAAATGGAAGGCATGGTTATTTCGAAGGCATCAGGATTAATTCGTGATTCTGAAAGACGAGTTCTTGAGAAGACTGATCAGAATGATAGTTCTACAGAGAATCGAATCAATTCCCTAAGGTCTGATTTTATGAAGGAGGTGAAGGATTTGAAGATTGTTACGAAGGAGCGTCATGTGCTCTTCGTACAAGAAGTCAAGAAGGTACGTGAAGATGTTAACATGCAAATTCGCGAACTTCGTGAAGACATGACGAAGGAGGTTCAGACTATTCAGCAAGGGTATGAATCAGCACATCAGAAGATCGACATCATTTGTGATGCGGTTGTTCAATGTGTTAAAATGTTCGAGCAGATGAATCCTCAGATGATCTCTCTTTCTGCCAAAGAAGAACAAAATTTTGGAGAGTTGGTCAAATTGTTGAAAGAACTCCAAGACCTGTCTTCGAAATCTACCTCTCCAATTGTTTCTCAAGAATTTCTTTCTCAGAAATTTACACATTTCGAAGCCATCTTACACAAACATCTTGTTCCATTACTTCGTATTTCAAGCCTTTTACCAAACGTATCAGATGCCCGACCTGCTGTCACAGGGGTGCAAGGGGGAGAAAAGGTTGGTCATACAAAGGCTGGGGAACATGTGAAGACAACTAAAGATACGAAGGTAGTAGGAAAAGTGTATCCTTCGAAAGTGGTTGTAAAGCCAACTATTGTTTCAGCTGCTCCAGTCATGTCGACTGTGACTACAACAGTTCCAATTTCAAAACCTTTATCAAAAGGTATTGTAATTGAGAAACAGAGTGATGTCTCTTCGTCAAAGAATATAGCTCCTTCAAATGTTAAAGACAAGGGAAAAGGAGTTATGGTTGAGAAGTCTAATAAAGAGAAGAAAGTTGAGGTGGCAGCTGAGGTTGAGAGAATGAGGCATGTTCAAAGTATAACGAGACAAAGAGCTTTGGATGGTTCGAATGTTGATAAGGGTGATCCTTCGAAAGTTTTCAATTACGAAACAATAGAATCCAGGGTGATGTTTGATCACATGTATTCTTTTGAAAAGATTCCGAAGAAGAGCTTTGTGGTGACGAACACAGATTTTGGTCAACTTGATTTTCCAATCAATGAAATGATGTTCGTTATGCCACAGTTCAAGGCTGAAACAAAAACAATGGAAATTGAAGAGGGAAAGAAGATGAAGATAAGATTGTATGCTGTATTAGCAAAGGCTCAAGAAGAAGTATGGTTCTTGGAGAAGATCAAGAAGGTGATATCTATAAAAAGGGATGTCATTTTCAAAGGGAAGTTTCAAAATCTGAAGTACATTGTGTCAAGAGCAAGTGGAAAGTTACGAGAATTTACTGTGGCAGACTTTCCTTTGATGAACACTTATGATCTCATCAACATTGCCTTGATGCTTAAAGACAAGTCATTTTCTTATCTCCAAGAAACAGAACCAGATGTTTTCAGTCTTGGGTGTAGGCACATAAAAATATTTTTGGAGAATTATTTTGAGTGCTTAGCTCAAACTGATGTCGAACTTGCTACTGTTAAAGGCTTCGACATAACTGCACCAATGGCACCTTCGAAGAAGCAGAATGAGTTGAAAAGGTACGAAGACGGTGAAATTTGTTTAAAGCCATTGGGGATTGTTTTTGCAGGAAAAGACAAAGCTGGAAGAGCTAAAAGGTTCTTATTTCAAACTTCCGAAGTAGAGAGATACACAAATTCAGAATATACGAACTTAATTGTTCGTATAAATCATTGCAAGAAGAACTCGAAAGGAGACAAGAAAGAGATAAAGAAAGTTATCTCTTGGTACATGGAAATCCGAAGAGTGCTGATGTATGCCGTTCAATCACTGACGTCTTGAGGACTTCGAACTTTATTCCAAAGGGGGAGATTGTTAGGGCTTAAATGTTGTAATAGTCGAAGTGTCAGTTAGATTGTTACGAAGTTTATTTTGTCTTCGTAAGAAGGGTATTCAGATGTAATGTTATTTGTACTAAGGAATTATAAAGAGTAGTTTTAATGTCTAGTCCTTAGTATTGTTATTCTTTTGTTCTCCTATAAATAGGGGTCTGTACTAAGTGAGTAGTAGAACTTTTCACTCAGTCTTTTACAGATTATTCTTTGTACTCTGTAAAATCAAAAGCATAATATGAGCTGAACAAATATTATGTTTACTCTCGTGTTCATCGTTATTCTTCTTTCTGAATTCATACTTGAATTGATCTTAAACTCGATTACAAATCTCTTCAAGTAGGAGTCTAGTTTTATTAGTATAAATAAAGTTAATGTTTTTAAGTTAACTTTTTTCAGCAATAAAATTCACCAAGTAATTCTTCTTTCTTGTTCATTTCTTTTTTGTTTGTTCAATTCATACCGTGGGCACCAAGGTAATATCAGGTGGTATACCTACACTTGGTATCAAAACAGTTTCGTTAAAGGGGTGTGATTCGAGGTTGATTACAAGCAACCCCGATTTCTCTTAATCGAGCTTGTGAGAGAGTAACCGGAGGTGCAGAATAAATGGACGGGAAGACGTCAAAGTGGGTGGCTTTGATTCGGTTTGTTTTGCGGGTGATGGAAGACGGTAAAGGTGGTCGTGACATTGTCTTGTTGTCCGGTGGAAGAGTGCTCTCGGAAAAAGCTTGATTAAATAGGTCGGGGTTAAGGAGAAAAGGATGTCGTTGGTTAAAGAAGAAGGTTCGATGACGTATCAAGTTCCGATTTTGACTCCAACGAATTATTCGATGTGGGGAATCGAAGTCAAGTTGATTATGGATGCACATGACATATACAATAAGGTTAAATGGAGAGCGTTAGGTGGAAGAATCTCTCAGAATATTATTGATCGACAAAGGTATGGCTGTCAAGACAAGAAGAGAATGGACAAATTACACTGTGTGAACATTATCGCGTTGGATTTCAAATCGGGTGGCATTGGATGTGGCCAAGGAGGAGCTCGTTGATCCGAGAAAAGTCGAGATGGTAGTGAACACGTCCAACAGGATGGCGTGGTATATGTCACGTGTGTTGTCAACAGTTAAAAAGGGTTGTTAGAAGACTTGGATGTGACTGTGATGGAGGTTTGGTGTCTGGGAAAAGTCGGGATGGTTCTAGGGGTGTCGATCGGGTAAAATTTTCGGGTTTCAGGTAGAATGATCGGGTAGAACGGGTATTTCCATAAGAAAATAATACCCGATACCCGACCTATATTGTAATTCAGGTTTTCGGGTATTCAGGTTTGAGGTCGGTTCAGGTAATTATCGGGTATACTCGAAAGTTTCTTAAGTGACACTTATTGATAAAAAAAATTTCATGTTGGTTGGTTTAATAAAGAATTGGTTAGGAAAATACTCCTTACAATTAACAAGTACTTACATAATAACAATACAAATCATTATAATATGTTATGTACTTTTTTAATTCCATTCCAAATTTTGATAAAAAAAAAAGAAAAGAAAAAGCCATGAATATGATTAGGATGGAATAATAGGTCTAAACACAACAAAAAAAAAAGTCTAAATAATTTAAGTCTAAACACAAAAAAAAAAAAAAAAAAAAAAAAAAAAGTCTAAACACAACCCAACTAAACAATAAAAGTCTAAACATAACAAAAGAGTAAAATTCATAAGTCATAACCCAAATCAAAACATAAAAGTCTACACATAACAAAAAAAAGTCTTGCATCTTCACGTTGCCATATTCATTTCCATATCCAATCTGAGCTCTAATTAGACTTATCAACTTCTCCTAATCCTATACAAATAGTATAAGCATTAAAAGGACAAAACATAACATGTCAAAATACTAAAAAATATTAAAGATAAACAACTACCTTTATCAATTTCTTGTATGTTTTCCCAATCTTGTTCAAAATCGATGTTGTCACTTATACCACCCCGAAGTCAATCTTGGGTACAAATTATACTTTCAACAATCTTAGGAGTCAAAGAACTCCTTTACGGATCCAAAACTCTCCCGCTAGTGCTAAAAACAGATTCTGAAGCCACAGTTGAGACGGGAATGACAAACAAATCTTTAGCCATCAAGGATAGAATCGGAAATCTTGGACTATTCACTCGCCACCACTCTAAAATGTTAAACATTGACGAATCTTCTTCAACACTTTCTTTCAAATACTTTTCTAACTCGTCAATTGATTCAACTATGTTTGTTTTCATCTTTTCTCTTAGTTTATTTATCAATGGTGGTTTTTGTGTCGTAGCATCCGGATTTTGGCGTTTCCCTAAAATCGACGATAAATTACTAGACCCGGTAGTACTAGAAGTAGTACTTGGAGAATGAATTCTAATGTAATCATTATATAATTCATACATAGAATCCATAATATATTTCTTTTTCTGCTCCATTTTTCATTTCCATAACGATCCTCAAGTAGTATAACCAAATACTTTACTTTGTTCCTCGAGTCAAGAATCAAAGCAAAGTAGAGCAATAAATTCATTTTTTCGACGTCACCAAAATACTTATCAAACTTTACTCTCATTGCCAATGCAGTATCACACAGGCTAGCATCGGAAATAGCATCATCCAAGAGTGTACGAATGGAATAAATATCTTCAATGCACGTGTTTGATGTCACGTATAATGTCCCGAAAATCCTTTCAGCAATATCACAAAATGGTTTTAAAATTTTTTCAGTAACATCATAAAATGGTTTTAAAAAATGACACAAATGCCTAACATGTTGCCAATCGCTTGGTGAAGGAATCAATAAACCCACCTTTTCAATGTCAGAACGAAACTCATATTCCTCTAGATCGTATCTCTCAAAAGTTTTTTCATAATCTTGGGAAATATTCAACATACGATAATTAGAGTTCCATCTTGTTGGAACATCTCTTACCAAGTGTTTCGTTGTACCCGGATTAACAAGCTTAGCAAACTTGGTGAATTTGCCAATCCTTGAAGGTGATTGTCTAATACACTTTACCTCCCATCTAATTATCTCAACCGGCTTATCAACCTTTTTAATACCATCTTGCACCACCAAGTTTAAAATGTGGGCAACACATCTCATGTATGTCCATTTCCCATTTAAGAGAAATTTGTTGGAATTTTGAAAGATTTTTTTAACAAAAACTCAATTACCACGTCATTAGCACTTGTGTTGTCAACGGAAATTTTGAAAGCATTTTTTATTCCCCAATCTATTAAACAATTCTCAAACACTAATCCAGTATCAACCCCACGATAACTCTCTTGAGGACAAAAACTCAACACTTTTTTTTTCAATTTCCATTCATTGTCTACAAAGTGGGCGGTGAGACACATATAACTTGATTGTTGTGTAGAAATCCAAGTATCGGTGGTCAAACAAATCCTACCAACGTTTTTTTAATAAAACTTTGAAGTTTTTCTTTTTCTTCTTGAAACAATTGGTAGGTATCGGTTGTACTTATACTTCTACATGGAATTTTAAACATTGGTTGAGTAACACTATTGTAATATTTAAAGCCTGCACCTTCCATAAAACTAAATGGAAGTTCATCAACTACTAACATGTGTGCCAAAGCCTTCCTACTCGCTTTTTGATCAAATTTCCAAGATGTTATTTTTTTTTCATCAGCAAAAGCTATTTATGTTTGACCGACATTTACTGTAGCTATGTAAGGCACACATTTGTTTAAATGAGTTAAAAGATTTTTGGTACCATACCCTTTCCCTTCACACTTGTATCGCCCGGAACCACAATGTGTATATTTCTATCTTTCAACATCCTCTTTGTCCATAAATCTCTCGAATTCATCCCAAACTTTGCATCTTGGTTTGTACTTTTTTGGTTGTGTCTCATTTACTATCGAAAGTGAATCATTGGTTGGGCTTTCAAGGTTAATCGTCTCATCTTCAATATACTCATTCGTTTCAGACATCTAAAAGTATATAAGAAAAAGTTAAGAAAATATAAACAAAAATAGTTAACAAAAAGAAAACAACAAAAAGAAGTTATAAAAAAACAAACATGTAATATGTCAAATTCTAAATCTTTTCATGGACAATAAAGCAACAAATAACACTTCTGTCATTGTCAATATCCAAATTCTAAATCATTTGATAGCTTTATACAACAAACATCTATACAAAGGAATTCAATTCCATTCCATTTTTTGTAATAGAAAGCAAAACAGATTCCAACTTAATTCTAGAACATATACATCAAACATTTGACAACTTTATACATCAAACATTTGACAGCTTTATACATCAAACATCTATTTTTTTTCTACAGGAAATCAACTTATATTTTTTATTTTTCTAAATAGATTCAACAAACTAGACAACAAAGAAATCAAAACCAACATATTTTTTTTTGTAGAGTTATGCCTAAGCTAAACAAAGTGTGAATCAAAACCAACATATTTTAATCTATGATTAACAACAACACAACAAAGAAATCAAAGATGATACTGAATTTTTAACCTGTGATTGTGATTGTGATTGTGATTGCATAATCGAACAAAAGCTGTAAAAGGCATGAGACTTGGGATTTTGATCGATCAAGGAGACTGGTATAACGATTAATGAAGATGGAGGCTAACAATTGCATGTTTGAGGATCGGAAGAAGAAGCTGGAGTCGATGTATCGATGAGGGTTTAACAATTGCGTCATCTATTTAGCTTTGCGTCTTCGAGGTTTAGCTTTGTGTTGTATCGTATGCGTCGATTGTCACACCCCCAAACCGAGATGAAGGAAACATTCGGGGGCAGAGGACATCATGTACAGTATCATAACAATGCACAATAGTAAAACAAGCAACAACATCCATTGCATTAATAATATAGTTAATACATGTGCGTTCATTGTATAACTGTATGACACTAAAAGTATAGCAAAATAAAAGATGAGTCTTGAACATGCTCTGTCTTCTCAAAACCTGTGCTATCGTACCTGTCTACTGATTCCCTGAGAATACAAGTTATTTTGAAAGAGAGTATCAACATTTAAGTTGGTGAGTTCATAAGTATTTAGTATTTAATGTTTGTCTTTGATCTATGTAAGTGTTAGTTTATGTTCTCTAGAAAATCCTATATTTTCTATAATAAATGAACAATATTCTTCAACCCTAAGTGTAACATCCCAAAGTCAGAATCAAGAGATCAGGGGGTAAAAGTGTAAGTTGGAAGAAAGGAACTCGGCGAGTAGGAGCTGCAACTCGTCGAGTCTAAGCGTGTCGGGCACATGTTAAGTGACCAGACTCGCCGAGTCAGAGGCTGGACTCGACGAGTCCGTGCTGGAATGTGAAACCCTAATTCCTGGGGTTTGCACCCTATATAAGGAGCCTTAAGCCCCACCCCAGCCTCTTTAGTACCCCCTTTCATGTCCAGAAGCTTTCCCCATCGTTTCCAAACCCTAATTTGAGAGTGAGAGGGATTTAAGTGTTTTGTGGAGCTTGGAGAAGAAGGATACTTGAAGCAAGAGTTGGTGGGATCATAGAGGAACGAAGTGGATCTGATTTCCTTGCTTGTTGGCATCAGATTAAAGGTAAAAAGTTGGTTCCTTGGTTTGGTTGTGCTTAGATTGTTCATGAATGAAGTTTTAGGGCCAAATTGTCATATATGAGTCTCTTTTCGAGTTTTGGGTGCAGATCTGTGGTTGCTACTACAGATCTAGGCTGGTCTTGACTCATGAATCTGGAAAGTGATAGCTTTGGGGCTTGTTTGAGAGTGTCCTTGCCTTAAACCTTCATTTTAGCTTGTTTAGAGCTTGTTGAACCTTGCATGCACGTAAAGTTGGAAACTTTACGTGTGAACCAGGCCCTTGGAGTCCAGATCTATGTATTGGAAGCATTGGAATGGCCTGAAATCTCCTGGATGAAGATGTCACGTCTGGACTCGGCGAGTCACATGGGTGCACTCGACGAGTTGTATGAACATGTGCATGGACTCGGCGAGTTGGAAGAACAACTCGGCGAGTCTGTTGAAGATTGCCCTGGACTCGGCGAGTCTGGTCGTAAGGTCTCAACCTTTTTGGGCGAGCGGTGAATCGAGGGACGAGTCGGTGAGTTGAGCAGGAAGTGACTCAGAGTTGGTTGGACTCGACGAGTCTTGGGGCGACTCGGCGAGTTGATTCATGGATTGGGAGTTTTTGAGTATAGGGACTCGACGAGTTAGCGGGTTGACTCGGTGAGTAGAGTCAGTCAGGAAGGTTGACTTTGACTGAGGACTTTGACTTTGACCAAGAGTTGACCAGTTGACTTCCAGGGGTATTTTGGTAATTATTGGTATTTATTGAGTTCAGTCTTTTGGTATTGATCAGTGGTGGAGTTTGTGTCGGAGGTTGGAGCAGCGCAATCTGATCTTTTCAGTCAGCAGTTGCGAGGTGAGTTATCCTCACTATATCGATAGGGTCTACGGCACCAAGGCCGGCCCTTTATCGGTTGGAAATCCGGGTAGTTGTTATGTTATTGCTTTGCTATATGTTTGCATCCTGATAGTTAGGATGGTATATGCTAGAGACCTAGTTAAGGTCAGAATCCTGGAAAATAGGATGATGCTATGTTAGTGACCGGTTAGGTCGATATCCTGGTTAGAGTATGCTATGTATGTGATCTGCTAGATCGGTTGATTGGTGATTAATTGTTATGTGATCATATGTTTATGTGCACATGGTTGGCTGACTGGGGTTGGGTTGAGGCGGGTCCTGCTTTGTGCTATAGGCCAACATACCCAGGGCGAACTAGATATTCCGAAGGCCCACCGAGCGGTCCAGATAGGCTGTAGGCCCCACGAGGGTGGACCAGACGTGCCAAGGCTCGGAGAATGGACCAGGCCTACTGAAGGCCCGGTGCGAGCGGACCAGTCATACTGTCGACTCAGAGAGTGGACCAGGTGGGTTGAAGACCCGGTGCGGGCGGACCAACCCCACTACAGACTCGATGTATATGGCTAGACTCGTAGGGTGGACCAGGTGGACTGTAGGCTCGGTGCGGCGGACCAGTCACACAGTAGACTAAAAGTGCATGGCTGTTCTGTGCTGTTATGTTATGATATGTTATGTGGTTGGTATATGTGGTTGGTATTTTGGGGGTATCTCACTAAGCTTTCAGGCTTATAGTTGTGGTTTGACGCTACAGGTACTTTAGGAGACCGTGGCAAGGCAAAGGCGTGATCGTAACGCTCCTCGTGTTTATGTTTTATGATATGGTTATGGGAATACTCTAATAATAAATGTATTGAAAACCTTTTTGTAAAAACTTAATGAAATTGAGTTGTTTTTGAAAAGCTTAAATTGGTTGGAATTTTTAGAGCGTTACACTAAGACCCAAATGTTCTTAGGTTTTGTACTTTGAAATACTATAATGTATGTTTGTACTCTGAAATTGTATAATGTATGTTTGTACTCTGAAATTGTATAATGTATGTTTGTACTCTGAAATTGTATAATGTATGTTTTCCATAAAATTAGACTTTCTTTACTAGAAAAATAGTATGTTTGTTCATGTATGAACCTTTCTGTATGCATATAATGGAAAATAATGACTTGCAGTAGTATTGTTTAAAATAATACCACTGAAGTAAGTTTGTTTTGTAAATCGATTGTAAGACTACCAATCAAATGAATTTATTTGAATATATGTTAATCATAAATAGGTCGGGATTTTCTCCCTGTGAGTTCTTATAACCATACTAACCATGTCTACGTGATTACGACGTTTTTCAGGCGTCAAAACTGTTAACGGCATTAGTCACCCGTAGACCAGACGGTCCCAACTGTAGCTAACAACCAAGGCGCGGGATTGTCAGTCCCGAA
The DNA here is from genome assembly GCF_002870075.4 of Lactuca sativa. Lineage (NCBI taxonomy): Eukaryota > Viridiplantae > Streptophyta > Magnoliopsida > Asterales > Asteraceae > Lactuca > Lactuca sativa. The sequence continues at coordinate 287,351,390 of NC_056627.2, read as the reverse complement.
ATGGATCTATACACAATTGTCATTGCTCTCCCTACAAGATACTCTGGTTATAAGCTCAAGACTTTTACCCATACTTAGATAAGTACATAAAAATGACTCACAAATTGTTTCAACGTATTACGAGTAATAACTAAGAATCCTTTTTGTTTATATCATATAACTTTGTAAAAATAGTGTCGCTTGTCCCTTAACTATACTCATTATAAATTATAGGTCTGTTTCTGTTTTGTTATGAAATCTGTTATGTCATAACATATTTGTAAATTGTTTGTAATTGTAATAATGCATATGTATTAGTACATGTAATTGTTTCTCTAATCTAGAAAATAGTATGAGTTGATTCTCTAAACTATACATATTATAGTTTTCTAGTACGCTTGTTTGAACTATAAATGATTTGGAGAAAAGACCCATTTGCTTAGCATATAGAAATGAGTTATGTATGTTTTTGAAATGAGTTTTAATACTCATGTATATATTTAGCATGTATAATTATGATTTAGCCGACAGTCGGACAAGTGATCCTACCCTAAGCCCACAACCAAACAAGGAATAGGAGTTACGATATTAGCAATAGTCCTAAGTCCGTTAAAGCCTAATTATACATAAATATACAAATAAATATGATTTTGATATAAACAAAAATCGAAATAGTTTAAAAAGAGTTTGAAAATGCTTTTAACAATATTTGTAAGCATATGAATTCTTTTGATTATTTGCATTTGTATTTAAGTATTAACACAATTATATTGTGATTTCCTTGTATTCTCCCCCTAAAAACATTGAAAAAGGTAAATTATAGGGCTATGAAATCACCTTATGTGAGTGACTCGATTGAAGGTTCGATATAAGATGTTACTTCCACATGTTAAGTCCCGCAACAAAACTGAGTCCTAAAAGCATTTCACGTAATATATATGTATATAGTTAGTGAATATAATCACAAGTATGTTAAGGAAATAGCCTCATTTTATAAGTTTCACTTACTAAATAATAGTTTTAGAAGCAATTAGGAAGGCTGAGGAGAGTTTTCAGCCAACCTTGGGTTTTCGGCCACATGAAGATTCAAGGGGTGTGTTCTTGGTGAAACCAAGAAGATGTGTGCGCTTTCGGTTGAAGATCACCAAAATAGAAGATGATTTCTTGAAGAAAGGAAGAACAATTGATGTTCTAAGAAAGATACGAAGGAGATATAAGGCTTTTCGGATGATAGTTGAAAGAGAATGGTGGGTTTTCGATTGATGTTTTTTAGAGCAAAGAGTGTGTTTTCGGTTGGAAAGGGGAGAAGTGAGGATATGTTTTCGGTCCAAGCTATTTATAGCAAGATATAAGAGTTGATGGGACATGTTCGTTGGTTTGCATACCAAGAAGATAAGACTGAGGGTTCTCGGTTGGAAACACTTTGCGGCTTCGGACGTTTGCGATCCGAAGTGAGTTCTCGGCCAGAGGCGGTTTGCGGTCTGAAGTTTTTGCAGCCTTTGCGAGGGTTTTCGGTCATGGCGAGGATCCTCGGATTTTGGGTGTTTTTGCTTCCTAACCACTCAACAAATTTAAAACATGGTTTATACACATAGAGTTTATTATTCTAACAATAATAAGTTAAATCAAAACAACAATTTTGACTTTTATTTGTGCAACAACGTAAATTTTTAAAACAATTTTTCGTTTTTCAAACACAATAAAACTCATATAATATTCCCAGAATCTCATGTTTATCAGATGCCATCACAATAAAACATATCCCAGGATCTCAAAACATAATCTTCTGCCAGTGTGTACGGATCATGCCGACGCCTTCCCGCGATCCTCGGTAGTACCTAATACACATATCACATAATATGGTAAGCATGAATGCTTAGTGAGTTCCCTAAATTACCACATACACATGTTAGCTACGCGAGGCTATAACCCTTTAGGACCCTCCGTTCCGATGTGTCTCAATGGGACCCTCCAGTCCCATGGCTCATTGGACCCTCTGGTCCAGTCTGGGTGAGAACCCACCGGTCTCACTACTCGTTGGACCCTCTGGTCCGGTCTAAGTGAGGACCCACCGGTCTCATAGTTCATTGGACCCTCCGGTCCGGTTTAAATATCACATAATATAGCACACAACACATATCACACATAAAATGCATAACTCAGGCAAGCACATAAGACCCTCTGGTCACACATAATTACCACTCTAGGTAAAGTATAGTGAGAAGACGCACCTCAGGTAACCTCGAAAAGTCTCGAACTCGAAATACTGATCTAGCCTCCGCCTAATCACATAAAGTAATTTACCTCCAATTCACAACGCTTCTCAAAGGCTAGACTAATCCCTTCCTGTGATCTCTCAGAAGGGGAAAAGACCATTTTTACCCCTCAATTGGTCCAAATGTCCAATTGTTGACCAAACCCCAAAAGTCAACGAAAGTCAACAGAGGGCAGTACGCAGGGCGTACCAACTCTGTATGCAGGGTGTACCCTGGCTATCCAAAATCAGAGATCTCAACCCCTACGCAGTGCGTTCTGAGATTTACGCCCAGCGTAAGTCTCAGTTTCATGCTCTTAATGTTTTTGGTCAGAATCGATTAAGATACAAGCTCATATTCCGGATCTAGTCCTTCTAATGCCTCTTAACCCATAAAGTCGAAGCCTTTAAGCCTTTGCATGGTTTTAAAGGTCACTAATCACTCCAAACTCTTACCCTCTCTCCTCATTAAGTCCTTAACTCATGCATAGCTCAATACTAACGATCAAGATTGGATTTTTATGGATCTACAACACATTTTATACTGAAATGGGGCAGATCAAGGCTTATGGAGACCATTTACTCATAAAGTCTCCATCTTGGTACAAAACCCTAAAAATTGGTGCATAATGCACAATTCCAATATGATAAAGAAAGCTTTGAGCTTTTTACCTCCAAGTGATGCCCCAACCTCTATAAAGCTCAAATCCAAAGCTTACACTCCAACTCTAGCTTCCACAATGGCCCTCTCTTATTCTTCACAAGCACACAATGCTACTTTCAAGCTCGAAACACACACACACACACAAGCTTAGAACGAAGGTTTGGCTCTCTTAGGGTATCACTATCTGAAAAATGGTGGATGGGATGGGGGATATAGCATTCCTTTTATAGTGCTCATGTTTCATTTAGGGTTTTGAATCTGGTCCCATTACGCTCAGCGTAAGCTAAGGTACGCCCAGCGTACCTGGGTAGAGTCCGCGTCAAAGGCACGCCCATGGGTACGTGCAACGTACTCTTCAGTACGCCCAGCGTACCCACTCGTCACCATTTTCTATTTTGGGCTAATTTTGACAACTTGGAAAAGAAGAAGGATTAAAGAGATATACCTAAATTTTAGGATGTTACAATTCTCCCCCACTTGAATTAGATTTCGCCCTCGAAATCGCTCCTTATCAACACATAGATCGAACCGATAATCCGAAAAGCACCGCCGAAAGGACCTCTTATCATACAACAATCTCTTCCAACGACACCAGATCCGAACAAGAACTCCCGACCCCGAAGAAGGACAGACCCAACTGCCACTGCGGTACTCGATCTGACTCTTTCTGAACTTGAAAACTCCAGTGGTCTGTCTCCCTGCTAAACCACCCTCGCAAAAAATCATGTTAATCTCTCATCGATTAACAGACTCTGAGAACACTCCATCAACTCTGATTCTCTAATCGATCCCGGTCGAACTCAAGAGGAATGGAAAGGTCATAACCCACTAATGACCCACCGTCTGAACAACTATCAGAACTTATCGGAAAGAATAAATCCCAGAAATCTGACCTCAAACACAAGAAAAGACCACACTCACTTGGAAGTATCCCCTGACTCCCATAGACATAAGCCCCAACTTCCTCTCAGATTTCCCTTTCAATACTGAACACCAAGTCTGCTCCCGACACAATAAATGAACCTCCAAAGGTCACTCATTGCAAACCAAAACGTCTCACCGACTTCCTTCTCACGATGACTACCTCGGATCATCGCGACACACAAGTCACGAAGTTTGCCTTATCCCAAGAGAAAGCTACAACTCATCTAAAATCGTCTCGCTTCCGACCCTTAGTCATCTTCCACCCACTGGTTCCATGTGCCTTGCGAGTATTCTCATACCAACGAAACTGACCCACTCCGGTCAAATAAATCAGATGAAGATCAATATCCCTCAAAATGAAACCCATCTACAAAACTGAAACCTCATCTCGCCTACTCAACACACGAACGAATCCAGACTCAAGCTCGAGAGTCTAATTTAACAGCAGGATTGGAACCACTGAATTCCAATCTGGTACTCAACTCATGAACCAAGATTTGCGAATTTAAGGACACACCTTCTCCCCAGTTCCTTCCGATTACGACAATCCCCACTCAACTTGGGATATATCAATTCCCAACTGACAAGGAGACCCCCGTCTCGCCCCTGGTTCGGCAACCAGGCTCCCGAAGACTCAAACAGTAAGGCTACCCAAGCCTAAGAACTCCTCTGCGCCATACTCTGACTAGTGAATACTACAGCTCCCCGTAGCATCACAACACCCTCTCGCTGACTAGTGAGTACTTCGGCTCCCCGTAGCATCACAACACCCTCTTGCTGACTAGTGAGTACTACGGCTCCCCGTAGCATCACAACACCCTCTCGCTGACTAGTGAGTACTATGGCTCCCCGTAGCATCACAACACCCTCTCGCTGACTAGTGAGTACTACGGCTCCCCGTAGCATCACAACACCCTCTCGTACTAACTCATGGATGTTGCAGCTCCCTGTAGCCTTACAGTACTTTCTACTACCATCCCACGGTCTCATACTCTAGTCGACGCCATACTCTGCATCCATTAACCCATGTTCCGCGGCCCAACATAGATAGATGCACACACCATCCAAAAGTAAGTATCACTACTCCTGACGGCAACCGTCATGATAGAATCTCATGATGTTTTACCTAAATCGCAGATCTCATACTTACGACACCATACTCGGATACTGCATTGCTCTTTCAGAATCTCACAAACCATATTCCTCTCGCACCACTCGAATCTCAGAGTATTCCATCTCCCAATTGAAAATACAGAGGCATCGGCAATGGCTCAGAACATGTTGACAAAAAACCGAAGCTCCCTCTCTTTTAATCACTACCCATACGAAACTACTCATATGGACCCTGATCGCACTCGAACTCAACATATTCCAACCCCGAAAATCCCATGTCACAATGAATTCTCCAATCCACGGCCACCTGTCGTGGGTCCACTCATCCTTTCTTAAACATAGACTCATACATCTCCTGTCTGGCACCTCGCCTCGTCCTACACTAACTCAAGGCTCATGCATTCGCACTGCAGGTCTCTATATCTAGATTTTTAACTGTTCTCGAACAAATCTCTGATCTCCTCAATAAAATACCCGGTTCTCCCCCACTTAGGGTTCAAACCGTCACCAATTGGCACACCAACAATCTATCCCACAGACTGTTTCCACTAGTAACATCGCAGCTACTCTTGGAAGGTGCTACGCAATGCTCGATGATCTCCCGACAGAGATCAAGAAACTCCCAATACCCCGAATCTCAGATGAAATTCTAAGAACTTCCCATCATGACTGCCACTAGTCATTCAGAATCTCACACCATTCCATCACCGGACCTCCCAACTGTCCAGTATCAACCCTGACTCTTAGTATAGAAATAACGAACTATCATTCTCCTCATCCTCGACTCCTCAACCAACGCTCCATCACATCATTTATGATAAGAGCAGAACCCACATTACCGCTCTCGAGACCCATCAAAGACAATAAGAGCCACCACCCTGATATACTCCTCTTGATCGTCCGAAGCTGCAGCTAACACATGCCATACTATACTCAAATAGGGTGTATCCTGGTCCTTGACCATCTCAGTCCCTACTGACGACCTGCTCAAGCTATATCTTTATCTTGCGGTAGACCTACTGCCATATACTCCAGTGAAAAGGTCACCACACTTGCTACCCCACATGGTTTACTTCCAAGCTCAGAAAACGAAATCTCAACACCTCTTACGTCTCCCACAGGAAACAGAATTAGCACCACTAAGGTCACAGAAAGTGACATCTCCACTATCGACCGGTCGCCCAGCCCAGACTGTATTCTTCCATAACGCACCATTACTATTCATCCATGAGTCTTGCGACTCCAAGTGGCATCTCACCAACAATCCCTTAGAGCTAACTCGATTTCCCTCTCAAGGGATACTCCACTAAAACTCATTCATCATGGCCTTTTGGCCCCATAATCTTTCACATCTGTTCTCAGTCTAGACAATCACCATGGAATAACCGGTGAAACCAGAAGCACTACCCGCCAAATGTCGTGGTACTCAAACCATGTGGCCACCTCTCGATCTACTATGAATCATGGTACCTAAACCATGACGTCACCTCTCGATCTGCTACTTATCATGGTACTCGAACCATGACATCACCTCTCGATCTGCTACAAATCATGGAACTCGAACCATGACGTCACCTTTCAATCTGCTACTTATCATGGTACTCGAACCATGAAATCACCTCTCCATCTGCTACAAATCATGGTTCTAGAACCATGACGTCACCTCTTGATCTGCTACTTAGATCCTCCGGAATTTTCCCTATATCGAGTATGGGTCCTCTGCTGTAACATCCAAAAATTTACAACCAATTAAAACTTTTCAAAAACAACCCATATTCATTAAGTTATTACAAAAAGGTTTTTCGTTCATTTATTATCAGAGTATCCCAGAAACATCAACATAAAACTGAGGAGCGGTACGATCACGCCTTCGCCTTGCCACGGTCTCCTGAAGTACCCTAAACAATACACTGAACCTGTAAGCCCGAAAGCTTAGTGGGTTACCCCCAAAATACCAACCACAATACCGTACACATATCATATCATATCATAAACAGAACAGCCATGCATATTGAGTCTACAGTGTGACTGGTTCGCCTGCACCAGGCCTTAGTCCACCCGGTCCACTCTCTCTCCGAGTCTACAGTGTGACTGGTCTGCCCGCACCGGGCCTTCAGTCCACCTTATCCACTCTCTCTCCGAGTCTACAGTGTGACTGGTCCGCCCGCACCGGGCCTTCAGTCTATCTGGTCCACTCTCCGAGCCTCGGCACGTCTGGTCCGCCCTCTTGGGGCCTTCAGCCTATCCGGACCGCTCGCCTAGCCGGGCCTTCGGTCTAACCGGTCTGCCCCGGGTATGTTGGCCTACAGAACAAAGCAGGACCCGCCTCAACCCAACCCCAGTCCAACAACCATGTGCACATAAACATATAATCATATATCAATTCACAACTAATCAACTGATCTAGCAGATCACATAACATAGCAACATCTTAACCAGGATACCGACCTAACCGGTCACTAACATAGCATCATCCTATATACCAGGATACCGACCTTAACCAGGTCTTTAACATATACCATCCTAACTACCAGGATGCAGACATAGCAAAGCAATAACATAACAAACAACTACCCAGATTCCCATCCGATAAAGGGCCGGCCTTGGTGCCTTAGACCCTGTCGATATAGTGAGGATAACTCACCTGCAACTGCCGACTTGAAGAAATAAGACCACGCTGCTCCGACCACCCGCACGAACTCCACCACTGATCATTGCCAAATAACCAAAACCAAAAAACACCAATAATTACCAAAATACCCTTCGAAGTCAAACTGGTCAACCCTTGGTCCAAGTCAAAGTCCTCAGTTAAAGTCAACCTCCCTGGTTGACCCTACTCACCGAGTCAACCAGTTGACTCGGCGAGTTCCTATGCTCAAAAACTCCCATGCCACAACTCAACTCGCCGAGTCGCCCCAAGTCTCGTCGAGTTCAACAAGCTCTGAGTCCCTTCTTGCTCAACTCACCGTCGGCTTAACCAGAAAAGGCTAGGGTTCCACGACCAGACTCGTCGAGTCCAAGCATAGACTCGTTGAGTCCAAGTCAATCTTCAACAGACTCGCCGAGTTGTTCTTCCAACTCGTCGAGTCCAAGCTCATCATCATACTCCTCACCGAGTCACCCATGCGACTCGCCAAGTTACTACGCGACTCAAAGTCTGATCCTTAGCCCGACTCACCGAGTCATCTCCCAGACTCGCCGAGTCCATTCGTGACATCTTCATTCAGATGATCACAGGCCATTCCATTGCTTCCAATACATAGATCTGGACTCCTAGGGCCGGATTCACACGTAAAGTTTCCAACTTTACGTGCATGCAAGGCTCAACAAGCTCCAACAAGCTAAAAATGATGGTTTAAGGCAAGGAAACTCTCAATCACGCCCCAAAGCCATCACTTTCTGATCTTATGGCTCCAAACCAACCTAGATCTGAAGTTGCAACCTCAGATCTAGTCTCTATACCCGAAATAGATCCCAACCATGCTAAAGAACCCCAATTCACACACCATGGATGAAATAACAAGGAAATAGCTTAAGGTAAGGTCCTCTTACCTTAGAGATGAGTCTAAACTGATGTAGACTTCAGATCCACAAGCTCTCTTGATGTTATCCTCAAATTCCTTTAACTTCTCTTCACCAATTTCCTCTTCCAAGCTTCAATCTTCTCAACAATGGAGTCTCTCATGATTTAGGGTTTCTCTGGAACACTCAGGGAAGATAGAGGCTGAAATGAAGGCATATCATTCTTTAAATAGGGTGCAAACCCTAGGAATTAGGGTTTCTCATTCCAGCACGGACTCGTCGAGTCCAACATCCGACTCGGTGAGTCCGATCACTTAACATGTGCCTGGCACACACTTAGACTCAACGAGTTACAGCTCCTACTCGCCGAGTTCCTCTTTTCCAAACTTACACTTTACCCCCCTGAACTCTTGATTCTGACTTTGGGATGTTACATCTGCTTTCAGTAGTACGGTCCCATACTACCTGCCACATCTACCCATACTTTCCACATGGATCATCCCAGATTTCCTAAGTAGCTGCTCAACCTCCTCAATCATCAGTCCCGTCATACCTAGTCGCTCCCTTGCAAATACTCTTCCTCTATCAGTATACTTATCTGACAAGGGTCACTCCCTAGGCTCTTCCTAGGCTCTCACACTTCTCCGCCATCAGCTGCTGAAGAACTCCTCATGAGGCCAGCCATCTACCTCCTAAATATCGTCATATTCATGTAGTAGCTGACTCCTATCATCAAGAGTTCCACACAGCACAAAGCAAGAAGCATTCGGGCATCGAATATTCTCTAGCAACATGTATAACCACTTTAGGTTACAACTCCGCTTGTTATACTCGTACTCAAAAGGTATCACCGAGCTCAAGCAACTCCACCCCTCGCAGGTATCTAACTGCTCTCTCAGTAGGCTCCTCAATGCTCATCTAGGTATCTCTCTTAGATTACTCTTCTACTCAAATCCCTCTCTAAAGGATTCATGTTGGATACTCTCACTCAACACATACTCAAAAGCGCATCACAAATAGCAGCAACTCCTAGGCTAAGGCATCACAAATCAGGCCACTCTAGTCCTAAATATGAATACCTAACCTACTCTAGCATGCATAATATCTCATAATTCAAATAGCAGCAACTCCTAGGCTAAGGCATCACAAATCAGGCCACTCTAGTCCTAAATATGAATACCTAACCTACTCTAGCATGCATAATATCTCATAATTTCATAATGTAAGGGTATTTTAGGGAATTACCGTTTGGGCGCTGGCTGATTGTACACACTACTCTTTTCCGCTTTCTCTTGAAATCTTTTACTCGTTTTGGAAAAATCATTTCTTTTGAAAATTTTCCTCAAATCCTCAGTTTGAGTCCAAATATGCTCGAAGGTGTATTCGAATCCCTCAAACCAAGGCTCTGATACCAACTTGTAACAACGTAAATTTTTAAAACAATTTTTCATGTTTCAAACACAATAAAACTCATATAATATTCCCAGAATCTCATGTTTATTAGATGCGATCACAATAAAACATATCCTAGAATCTCAAAACATAATCTTCTGCCAGTGTGTACGGATCATGTCGGCGCCTTCCTGCGATCCTCGGTAGTACCTGAAACACATATCACATAACATCGTAAGCATGAATGCTTAGTGAGTTCCCCAAAATACCACACACACATGTTAGCCACTCGATGCTATAACCCTATAGGACCCACCGGTCCGATGTGTCTCAGTGGGACCCTCCAGTCCCATGTATCTCGGTGGGACCCTCCAGTCCCATGGCTCGTTGGACCTTCTGGTCCGGTCTGGGTGAGAACCCTCCAGTCTCACTACTCGTTGGACCCTCCGGTCCGGTCTAAGTGAGGACCCTACGGTCTTATAGTTCATTGGATCCTCCGGTCCGGTCATAATATATCACAATTCGTTGGACCCTCCGGTCCGGTCTAAATATCACATAATATAGCACACAACACATATCACACATAAAATGCATAACTCAGGCAAGCACATAAGACCCTCTGGTCACACATAATTACCACTCTAGGTAAGGTCTAGTGAGAAGACTCACCTCGGGTAATCTCGGAAAGTCTCGAACTCGAAATACTGATCTAGCATCCGCCTAATCACATAAAGTAATTTACCTATAATTAACAACGATTCTAAAAGGCTAGACTAATCCCTTCCTATAATCTCTCAGAAGGGGAAAATACCATTTTACCCCTCCAATGATCCAAATGTCCAATTGTTGACCAAGCCCTAAAATTCAACGAAAGTCAACAGAGGGCAGTACGCGGGGCGTACCAACTCTGTACGCTGGGCGTACCTCGGATATCCAGAATCGGGGATCTCAACCCCTACGCAGTGCGTTCTGAGATTTACACCCAACGTAAGTCTCAGTTTCATGCTCTTAATGTTTTTGGTCAGAATCGATTAAGATACAAGCTCATATTCCGGATCTAGTCCTTCTAATGCCTCTTAACCCATAAAGTCGAAGCCTTTAAGCCTTTGCATGGCTGTAAAGGTCACCAATCACTCCAAACTCTTACCCTCTCTCCTGATTAAGTCCTTAACTCATGCATAACTTAATACTAACGATCAAGATTGGATTTTTATGGATCTACAACACATTTTATACTGAAATGGGGCAGATCAAGGCTTATGGAGACCATTTACTCATAAAGTCTCCATCTTGGGACAAAACCCTAAAAATTGGTGCATAATGCTCAAATCCAAAATGATGAAGAAATCTTTGAGCTTTTTACCTCCAAGTGATGCCCCAACCTCTATAAAGCTCAAATCCAAAGCTTGCACTCCAACTCTAGCTTCCACAATGGCCCTCTCTTATTCTTCACAAGCACACAATGCTACTTTCAAGCTCAAAACACACACACACAAGCTTAGAACGAAGGTTTGGCTCTCTTAGGGTTTCACTATCTGAAAAATGGTGGATGGGATGGGGGATATAGCATTCCTTTATAGTGCTCATGTTTCATTTAGGGTTTTGAATCTGGGCCCATTACGCTCAGCGTAAGGTAAGGTACGCCCAGCGTACCTGGGTAGAGTCCACGTCAAAGGCACACCTATGGGTACGCACAACGTACTCTTCAATACGCCCAGCGTACCCACTTGTCACCATTTTCTATTTTGGGCTAATTTTGACAACTTGGAAAAGAAGAAGGATTAAAGAGATATACCTAAATTTTAGGATGTTACAATTTGACATGTTTGACTTTAGTTGACCCAAGTTTGACTTTTATAAGACTGAAATTTTTGGGTTGTCACATCAATCATAAGAAGATACTAAAGGGTTTTTTTTAAGCGTGCATGCTACCTCCCGACGAGTCATGTATGCGTCGATTATGATATACATATTGGTTTTATTTAAAAAATGAATTCGGGTATTCGAGTATACCCAAAAATAAATATTCATACCTTAAACCTGAACTATACTATTATCGGGTTAATCTATTACCTGTTACCCACTCTACCCGACCCATTCTACCCGAATTCAGAGCGGTTCAGGTGCGTAGAACGGGTTTTGGTTTTTTACGACAGGCCTAGATGGTTCCACAAGGTAGTGATTCAGCATTGCTATGAACGAGCGGTACGACCAAACCGATTAAGGAGGTGATTGTTGTATTAATCGGTTTATCACAAGAGGAATCTGGGAAAATTTTAGTTCTAGGGGTTTATTAGGAAACATTCTTTTTATGCAGTTTTTGTGTTAAAGTAGGAGTCTAGTTTTATTAGTATAAATAAGGTTAATGTTTAGGAAATTTAAGTTAACTTTTTCCAGCAATAAAATTCACCAAGTAATTCCTCGTTCTTGTTCTTTTCTTCTTCTTTGTTTAGTTCATAACTTTGGCACCAAGGTAATATCAGGTGGTATACCTATATATATATATATATATATATATATATATATATATATATATATATACGCACACACACATTGATGCGACCTAGTTCACCGATACCGCCTTAAGGGTGTATTCGACTCCGATGAGACTTGAGAAATCAGCCACCCTATCCTGCTTGAAAATTTTCCAAGTAACTGCTCCTTTATTTAATAAAAACACCCAACCAGTTTGATAACGAAGATTGTCTCTATCTTTTTTAAAGTGGGTGTCACTATACCCACTTATCCTCATTGTATCACTGCCACCAAGGAATATAATCAAATCCTTTGTCCTTCCCAGATACTTGAGAATTTTTTTCACTAATATCCAATGATCTTTGCCTGGATTTCCTTGAAAGCGACTGACCATGCTTAAAGCAAAAGACACATCAAGGTGAGTCCATGTCATAGCATACATGGTTGATCCTACAGCCGAAGCATATGAGACTCGAGTCATTTCTAATATCTCTTCGTCTATACTAGGGATATGAGTCTTACTTAACTTGGCATTACTTTGATTTGGTAGCTCTTCTTTCTTGGAATTTTCCATACAAAAACGTTTTATTACCTTACCAAAGTATGTAATTTGACTAAGATCAATTATTTCTTTCTATCCCTTATGATTCTTATCACAAGAATATAGGCTGCCTCTCCCAAATCCTTCATAGCAAAACACTTTCCAAGCCAAGACTTTACTTCTTGCAAATTCAAAATGTCATTTCCTATAAGGAGTACGTCATCAACATACAAAACTACAAAGGTTACTATACTCTCACTAGCCTTGACATACACACATGACTCATCTTCACACCTAGAGAAATCAAATTCTTTGACTTTCTCATGGAAGCAAAGATTACAGCTATGAGACTCTTGTTTCAATCCATAAATGGATTTCTAAAGCTTACACACTCTATTAGGAAACTTTGCATCAACAAAACCCTTTGGTTGACTCATGTAAACATATTTATCCAACTTCCCGTTAAGGAAAACAGTTTTGACATCCATCTGCCATATTTCATAATCATGAAAGGCATCTATGGCAAGTGTCATCCTAATAGACTTTATCTTGGACATTGGTAATAGGGTCACATCATAGTCAATTCCTAGGGTTTGAGTAAAGCCCTTCGCAAGCAGTCGTGCCTTGAAAGTGTGTACTTTTCGATACATGCCAGTCTTCTTCTTGAAGATCCATTTTCAACTAACTATCCCTTGACTAGGTTCTTGATCAACCAAATTATAAACTTGGCTATCATACATGGACTTGATCTCCCTATCCATTGACTCTTTCCATTTGCAGCCTCAGGGCCTACCATTGCTTCCTTTTAGTTAGTTGGCTTATCCAAATTTACTAGTGTACGATCACTGGCAAATGTGTCACCCTCAATAGTTATATGGAAACCGTAGAACTCAGGTGGCATACTAAATCTACTAGATCGGCGAAGAGGTAATGATTAGTCAATGGGCTCGACAGGAGTCTCATCCTCTGGTTGAGAGCTTGTATCTTCTAAGGTTCCTTCATTGGTTGACTCTTGAATCTCTTCAAGGTCAATTGATACTCCCACAACCTCTTTGTTTATGAGATATCTCTCATGAAAGACTCCTCTTCGTGCTACAAAGACCATATTCTCACAAGGTATGTAAAAAAATATCCAAAAGACTTCTATGGGTAGCCAATGAAAATACATCTCTCACTTCTAGGTTTTAGCTAGTCATGAGTCTCTTGTCTAACGATAGTTTCACAACCCCAAACATTGATATGTAATAACAAGGGAACTTTCCTTGTCCACATCTCATGAGGCGTTTTGGCAACCTTCTTGGCAGTTACAAGATTGAGGATATGGGCGGTCGTATCTAAGGCATACCCCCAGAGAGAAATGGGGATATATGCTCGACTCATCATGAAATGAACCATATCCAAGAAGCTCCGATTATGCCTCTCAGCTACACCATTAAGTTGTGGTGTCCTAGGAGGAGTCAATTTTAAAATAATTTCACATTCCTTGAGATAGTTATGGAACTCAATACTAAGATACTCTCCACCTCTGTCAGATCCGAGCATCTTTATCTTCATGGCTAATTGATTCTCGACTTCATGTTTAAACTCTTTGAACTTTTGTAAGGTTTTTGATTTATGCTTGATTAAGTAGATATAACCATATCTGCTATAATCATCTATAAATGTTACATAAAATCAATTGGAATCCCTTGTGGAGGATCTGAAGGGCCCATACATATATGTGTGTGTGAGATCTAACAAACCCTCACCTCTTTCACAAGATCTGGTGAAAGGTGATTTTGTCATCTTCCCTAAAAGACATGACTTGGATTCATCATCTGGCCTTAATTCAAATGATTCCAGCACTCCATCCTTTTGGAGTTGGGCGATGCGTCTCTTGTTAATGTGCCTAAGACGATAATGCCACAAGCATGACTTTTCTAAACCATTAGATGAATCGATATGAAATACATTATTACCTAAGCTATCAACACAAATCACAGTGTCATACACACCATTACAAGGTAAATCTTCAAACATAAAAATGTCATTTTTATAAACCAAAATCGACCCATTCATGTCATTAAATGAATATCGAAAACCTTGTCTAAAAAGTGAATAAAAAGAAATAATGGTTCGCGTCGTTTCTGGAAAACAACAACAATTAACTAAATCTAATTTAACATCACTATGAAGCATAAGACTATAAGTTCGAATCTTGGTAACAGGAGAAGATCGCCTATTGCCTATGATTAGATTCATGTTCCCATTATCCATGTCTTCACTTTCATTTAGTCCCTACAAATTAGAACAAATGTGAAAACCACATCATGTATCAAGAACCCAAGAACAAGTAGGTTTTGAATTATTAGTTTGAATAGTGTGAATACATACTGACGATGCCTTCACTTTGCTATTCTTGATGTCCTGCAAGTACTTGGGGAAACTTCTTTTCCAATGGCCCTTATCATTGCAATTGAAGCAAATGGCCTCTTTGGGATCATTAACAGAAGGAATGTCAGAAATGGGTTTCGGTTTGGGACATTTCTTTATGATCCAACTTGGTCCTTACCCTTCCAATTCTGCTTAGGAGAACCTTTCCTTTTCTTTCCTTTGTTTTGCCCAATGGAAAGGAAAGGAGCATTAGTAGAGCTAGGAGTTTGATTCTTCTTCAGTCATGACTCTAATGATCGCAACAGGTTGTGTAGTTGGGCCAATGTGGTTTATGTGTTGTTCAAATGATAAGCCGTTTATGTGTTGTTCAAATGACAAGCCAAAATGAACTTAACATAACAAGGAGGCAAAGAGTTAAGGACTATGTCTATGGCCAACTCATCATCGAAATTCACTTTAAGCCTTTCAAGGTGCTCCACGTATCTTTGCATTCTTTGCACATGGTTACGGACGGATTCTCCTTCCTTCAATTTGCAAGCCATTAATGCTTTGACGACCTCATACTTTTCTTGACGAGCTCTCTTGTGAAACTTTTCCACAAGATCCAAGTTCATCTCGTATGGCCAATAGTCCTCATAGAACTTTTGCAACTCAAGAATCATGGTGGCAACCATGATGCAAGCAACCTTAGTCAGGTCTTCGTAGTGTTTCTTGTAGGAGGCTATTTCTTTAGGAGTAGCAATGATCTCATTGATCTCAACAAGTTGTTTCATAAAGACATATTCTTTTCCCATGTATCAAAGAGCCATCTTGATGTTGCACATCCAATCACTGTAGTTGGTGCCATCCAATGTAACCTTGGAAACAATCGAGAGTAGCGAGAAGTTGTGGGAAGAGTTTTGAGAATCAGAAGCATCACCAGAAGTAGACGTTTATAGAGAAAGAAATTAGTTTTTGTTAGATGACAATAATCCTTAATATTTTAACCCATAATTAATATTTAAGGCTAGGATCCAAAATAACAATTCACAGCTAAGAAGAGGGATGTCGTAATCTTATTGCGAATTTATGAAGGTAGGTAAAGGCAATTTACCAATTTCAAACTATGAAAATCCTAGATATTTTTAGATTCATTGAATCTTATCAATGGTATGTTTAATCTCAAATTATGCTCTTCTATTTACGACTAGGATGCCGACAATCACAAACAAGATGTGAATAACCACAGAAATAAGCTTGGCACTCCCAATGTCATTTATCATCTCCAATTAATGTGTTGGTGAACCACACATGCTCCATTAACAATGATAATTTTCGAGATGCCCATTATTACTCTTTATAGTCACTATTAGTGTGTCAGTTAATCACACACGCTCCACTAACTACATATAAAGTATAATGTGTAATTTTATGGATTAGCATACTTTCCACAATTTTACTAAAGTAACTAAGAGTGAGATTTTTCAAAAATAATTTAGTTACTTTATATCATTATATTATTAATGATATTATGTCCTATCAAATCTGTTCTGCTTGGCACTCCCAATGTCATTTATCATCTCCAATTAATGTGTCGGTGAACCACACGTGCTCCATTAACAATGATAATTTTCGAGATGCCCATTATTACTCTTTATAGTCACTATTAGTGTGTCAGTTAATCACACACGCTCCACTAACTACATATAAAGTATAATGTGTAATTTTATGGATTAGCATATTTTTCACAATTTTACTAAAGTAACTAAGAGTGAGATTTTTCAAAAATAATTTAGTTACTTTATATCATTATACTTATTGATGATATTATGTCCTATCAAATATGTTCTGCTAAAGACCCTCCACCATACAAGAGACCGATGGGTAAGATTGGATACCCAATGATGGTCATTTTGTAGGCCACTTCCTTTAACTCCCCTTATAGTATGGCTTCGTGAATGAGGCGTACTAGTAATTTAACTGACTTGTCTTATACATATAATATATTAAAACTTTTAATTATACATATAGTATAAGGTGTATTTTAAAACTTTTCTAAAGTTATAGGTTTAATTTTAAATTCTTGAAACTAATAATAAAATTAATCTAATTTAAAAATAAACCAATTTTGATTTAGTGTTTATCTTTTAATTAACAATTAATTAAATAAATTAAATCATAAGGACAATTTACAAATTCAAGATATAGGATATAAGATTACAAAGATAAATATTCAGTTTTACACAATTACAAAACACTATCTAAAGTAATTATCCTAATCATTTTTTAATTGAGCAAAAATGATTTCGCTGATCAGAGGGTTCATCACGACGTGGCATAGGACTGCCACGTTATGGAAGAATGAAGAAAAACGTCGATATGAAGATCCCCACGTGATGGCAGAAGAGGACAACGACGTGGTGCTG
Organism: Lactuca sativa; assembly: GCF_002870075.4. Classification (NCBI taxonomy): domain Eukaryota; kingdom Viridiplantae; phylum Streptophyta; class Magnoliopsida; order Asterales; family Asteraceae; genus Lactuca; species Lactuca sativa. The sequence goes on along the minus strand of NC_056627.2, from coordinate 287,333,748 downwards.
TAACAAAATGACGATTCTAATAAATCTCCAAGTCAGGTTTTGTTCAAGTTCAAGCAATGTACTATTAATTGTTAGACAACCATTCGCTCTGATACCACTGATGGAATTTACATGCAATAACGCAAATAAATCCTTATATACTTAAGGGTACATGCAACCTATTTGATCAAGTCATAACACTATTGATGTAACATTCTATTGAACAACAAGAACCCTATAACCTAGCTAATTTTGAAATTCATAGAAGAAGATTACATACCTTTTGATTGTTGTAGTAAACAAGCAAACAAACCTTCTTGAAAAAGCCCTTGGATGCTAGCATCAGAAATATCATGCTTCTGATGGTTCACACCCAAACCCTAGCAACTAGGAAACATGAAGAGAAGAGAAGGGAGAGACGTAATTTCGGCTATAATCTTATCTATTAGAGTGATTACCAAAATCTAGAGGCTAATGGTCCCTATATATAGCTGATAAGAAAACCCTAAATAACCCTTACTTGATTAAAATAATAATATATTAAATCAGGTAATTATTTGGTTTCCTAATTATCTCCAAGGGATATTCTAGAACCCTAGAATCACACCAAAATCATCCACCTCCATGGGGAAGGTGCTGGAACCCTTTTATTTAACTATTGAACAATTACAACTTAGGTCCTTACATTATTAATTAATCCAATTAATCCCAAAATTAATTCCAATTATTTTCTGATTCATTCTTAATTAAATAATACTATTTCTTATTAATATATTATTCTCATAACATATTAATAAGATCATTTATTGCTATTTGTTAATCATATAATAAATCAATAAATTAGTCCCTCTCTCTAAAAGTCATTTTATTCAATTACCAACTTTGTGTACAACCGAAAAGGAATTTGTTAACAATTCAAGTATATAACAATTTAGTTATTGGCTTAGACAACTAATCCAAAAAACCATACTTCTCCTAAAGAGTCTCAGCATACTCAGAAGTTGGAACAACACTATGAGAATAGATGATGTTGATAAGGAGAGTCATTTTCTTTGAAAGACGAAGAATAGAAGAAGAATAAAACTGAGAGATGGAAAGAAGAATGCATGTAAATAGAAAGGTGGGTATTTATGTATAAATATCATGGAAAATCAAACGTCCAGAAAAACCAGGCCATTCTGTAGAGGTAATAACTACCCGATAGATAAATAAGTGACACATGTACCTATGAGTCTAGCACATGATGACTTACTGCACTACGCCATCACTACTAGACTAGGGGGCTTGATGATGTACCCTATATATGCTCATCATGGTGTGACTAAACATGATGATATCTCTTCTAGAGAGGCGCCTGCTGGCTCAAACATATGAAAGAAGGAATAGTTGAACGACACTACCCAACTAAGCCTACAAGTCAGGAGAGGGGAATGTCGAGGTGATACCCTAGTAAGATGGATGGAAGGATCATTTATCCATGCCAGCCAGCTAGCCAGCCATCATCATCATCTAGGGTAAATTCTCTTTCTCCCCACATAAGGCTATGAACTGTCATACGCACAGAGACGTCGATACGGTTGTGCATAGGTCACTACCATTTATTCCCGTTACTCTAATCAGGACAAAGGAAGAGTCAGATGGATACATGTGGACAGATCATAGCCCGATATTTCAAATACCATTATGATGGTCCCGTCCACGTAAAACCCTAACGGTATAAGGACTCAGGAAGCGTCTAAAGGTGTACAATATATTTTACTTTCTCCCTCATACTCCACTAAATCTCTCTCCCAGATAGCTGACTAGATCTTCAGAGCGTCTTCCTGGGATCCCCTCCTTGAGAACGTCTGACATAGTGTTTGATTGTGGCTACAGGTTCTGACTGAAGATTCCTCAGCCAGTCGAAGTCTCGTCATTGGAATGACGTCACAACATATAGGATAGCCTGAGAAATATTGATCTAGAATTTTTTGCATGTTGCTCATTTGGTTGTGGCTCTAGAGTGGGATTTCTTGTTCGAATATATATATATATATATATATATATATATATATATATATCACCTTGGGTTACATATAGTTATGCATTCCTTAGAGATCTGCCAGCCGTGGTGTAGTATTGTATAAGGTTGGGTATATGGTAGTGAGTTGTTAGATAGGTAGACTAGAGTAGATAGTTGCTTGTGTTTATGTGATTACTTGATTACTTACTTGTTTCATATGTCGATATATTGTAGTGGGGTGGGTTTGAGGCGGTCATGCTTTGGCTATAGGCCAACAAACCTAGGAGCAATCCAGTCATAAGTTGAGGATCGGAAAGGGCATTCCAGTCTTATATTGTGGGCTCGGGAGAAAGGCAGTCATGAGTTGTGGACTCTGGAGGGTGCAATTCATTCTTTTGATGTGGGCTCAGGGGCACTTCAGCCTTGGCCTGGTGGAAATCCAGTCTTCGTGTTATGGGCCCAGCGTGCATGCATTGTATATATCTTGTGGTGTGTGGTATTTTGGGGGAACTCACTAAGCTTTGGCTTATAGTTGTGGATTTAATGCTTTACAGGTACTAGTAGTAACCGTGTGAGGGCGAAGATATGATTGTACACATTCATCATATAGTAATGTGGACTTTTACCTTAATTAAAATTAAAAATTTTGTTTTGAAAAATAAGACATTACAAGTCCATGTCAGATCCCTGGTTTGAGGGATTTAGAGGAACACTAGTGTGAATCCAAACTCAAACTAGGATCTGTAATTTTCAAAAAACGTTTTTTTGAAAAAGAATTTTTAGAAAAATGGTTGGGTTAGAGACATGGTCTCGATCTTTTGTCATGTTCTTGTTTGATTGTTGGCTTGGGATCGCGAACATGGACCTCTAATTCGACCTCAGTTTTATAAGGAGATGCTATGTGTACAGTCAACCAGAGCCCAAATAGAAAATTGACCCACAAAATATCCATACTTATTATATATGTTGAATTTGAACTTGCTAATATGTGAATTGTTAGAAATGCATTCTAGTGGAAAGGCTAAGGATCCATTTAGGAATAGTATGATAGTATTGCCTGATTTATATGATACCTTATAGCCTAGGAAAATGCTTGTTATATGTTATTTGATTATGTATGTTGTATAGTTGTATATGGTTTAGGATTACATAGCCTTGGAATGATTGACTTAGCCCTATTTCATGTTCCTGGTTTGGTTGTGGCCTTAGGGTAGAGTCATTTATTTGATAGTCTATCTGATAAAGTATTATACACAACTAGAATACACAAGGGAACCAACAATGCGGAAACATGATTGAGGAAAATCCTAAGAGGTGTGCCTAGGAGGTTAGTTATGGATCTTAGAAGCTTGTGGATATCGGTACACCTAGGGGTGGTCTAGTGTAGTGAATTAGGACCCTAGGGTGAATTCTAGGTCGATTACGGATAGGTGTGGAAGATATTATGGGCTCGTACTACTGAAAGCACATGATCCATATGAGAGCCAGAAGGAATCTCAAGGCTACTAAGGAAATAATAGGTGGGGACATGGTGTGTTGGGCAATGTGTCTTTATGTTTGACCTTTTCTATTATACATGTTTCAGTATGGTGGCTATCAAAGGTTTAGGATTAGGTGTTGTCGGCATTGATAGGACGGGTATGAGTGATGAGGAAATCAGCAAGGTCATTGCTGCTGAGGTGGACGTGCAGTTCGGGAGGCAGTTATGTAGTTGTTTGGATCGGTTAAGACCACAACGATAGAGAAGTTTTACAAGCGCTATGACGCCGTCACACAGGCTCCTACGACCCGCAACTACTACAACCATCTCCGTTGTAGGACTTCAGAGAAGTGGGGTGATGCTATACTGAGAGTTCACTAACACGAAGCTTTCGGAGTTCAAAGGCGACATGGACCCAATTAGTGCTTTGAGATGGATATCCGACGTGGAAGGATGTTTCTACATGTGTTGGTTTCTTGAGAACCAAAAAGTGAAATTTGTGCTGAATCGTCTTTGTTGGGGTGCGAAGGATTAGTGGGAGTTTATGACCTAGAGCTTTACGCATGCAGAGTGAGCTGAGTGACCTGGGAGCATTTTTTGAAGACGTTTTGTATTGAGTATGCTCTTATATATATATATATATATATATATATATATATAGAGAGAGAGAGAGAGTGAGAGAGAGAGAGAGAAAGAGAGAGAGTCACTGGCACAAGAGTACTTGTCGCCCAGGTAATCAACTGATTCGGTAACGGATATCACTAAGATGTTTACAGAGAGAGACATTTTCTGCCTAGAGTATGCCGCTTAAGAGTAGTTTCATATGTCGTGATACTTGAGTATGCTCAAGACGGAGATTCGAGAGTACGTGTCGACTCATCCATATCGGTCTTTGTAAGAGCTGTAGTCGAATTCCAGGAGGAGGAATATCGAGTTAGAGATCCATAGGAAAGAGGAGAGGTCAACTTCAGTGCAGTTGCAGCCGGCGGCCAAGCGATTCAAGTCACCCGACTCGAGATCTAGACTAGTAGAGCAGGGGAGTTTCGGGTGTGGGAAGTGTGGGAAGTCACATGGCGGAAGGTGTCAATGTTGGATGTAGCTGGTGTGGCAAGGAGGGGTATTTTGGTATAAATTTCAGGCATAGCAGGCAGGTTTGTTTCCATTGCGACCGGGAGGGCCGCATTAGAGCTCATTGTCCTTTCCTCGTGTTCGATGAAGTGCAGGATCCCACACCTTTAGCATAACAAATGCCAGATGGGCACCAGGGGAGGGCTGATGAGCCAAGGGCTATAGAAATAGTCTACCAGTTTGTTGCAGAGGATCCAGTTATGGAGGCTATGGCGACTATAGGTGTGTTTTTAATTTATTTTATTATATCTTGCATTTATGAAATAAGCTTTGATATTAGAAGGTTCCTTCTGGAAGAAAGTTGTCCTATGTATACAATTATGTTGTAGTGTCTGGAGGTCTTGGTGGCCGGAATTGCTGGGGTGGTGTAGATGTAGGGATATCTTCTCCTTTCGAGTTATTCAATAGAGGAAAGAATAAGTAGTTATTCTGTTAGTTGGAATTAGAATTTTAGCTTTGTGTTGGACGCGTTTGAATGAATTGTATATTTCAAGTGCACAAGAGTGGAGATTTATAGTGGGAAGATTTTGTTCTAGGGTGCAGTTCTCAGCTAGACTACCCAAGTTCAAGACTATTATGCAATTGTTTAATCTTCTGATTTCTGCATTGCGTTCATCACTAGTTGGAGTAACCCGTGTCGTCGGTGATGGTTGTTCCTCAGTCAAGTTCAAGAGGTTTTTCCCCTAACTCTAATCCCAACCTTGTTTCGTCAGGGGGCAATTCTAATGGAATTCCTCATGGAGTTCCCTCTTAGGATATTCTTCCTAATCTTATGGGCTTAGGTGCTCTCCCCTTTGTTCCTAGGTGGAACCTTGTCAACGATTTGCATTTGTCTGTTCGTGTGAATGCCATAGATTTTTCTCGCCATGAACTTCCTATGGGCTAAGTTGACCCATTGATTCGGGACTGGGTCGAGTTGGTTCTCACGATGTGACCATGAGTTGCTCACGCCGTAAGGACCAACTGCTGGAGTTTGGACCGTTGACTTTGGGCCTTGTTGGGCTATTATACTTTTGTTTTAGACTTTTAACTAGCATCTTGGACTTCCTTGGATTTAGGCCCATGATGGGTTTTGAGACCAATTTGGAAGTCTAGGCCATAAATGGGCTTTGGGTTGCCATTTAGGATTGGGCTTTAGAGTAGTTGGGTTGGGCCTTGGCTTTGGGCCAAGTTAGAAATAGGGTAAAATTGTCTTTTACCCTGGTTATGGGCTAAGCAACTTAGATTCGTCATTACTAGTTAGGATCCAATTATTAATTGGATATTATTTTGTGATGATAGCGTAGGGATTTTCCGGACCAATAATCAGAGGTTCATTTGAGTGTTTCAATAGCTAAAGGTAAGTTTTCTCATTGTGTTTAGCGGGTCGAAAGCACTAATGTCAGCCCATAGTTTTGTTATGTTAGGATGCTAGATGTTTGCGTGACTCTTGGATGTGTTATGTGCTTATATGCTTACCGAGCAGGGCCCAATGCCGCATGGGATCCAATCACCATTCTATATGCTATTCATCTTTGTGATTATCGTATGTGTTATGTGCTTATATGCTTATATGTTTATATGTATATCGAGCGAGGCCCAATGACTAATAGATCTACATACCGGACGGGGCCCATTATACATTTGATATGCATGATATGTGGTATTTTGGGGAACTCACTAAGCTTTGTGTTTACGGTTTTCTGTTTATGTTTTCAGGTACATCTAGATCGATGGGGAAGAGCCCATGAAGATTGCAGTGCATGCACCACCACATCTCGCATTTATGATTACTCTGATGTTTTATGATGTATTTGATACACTTTGTTCCACCATGGTTTTATGATGATTTTTTGGATAATAGTTTTACTAATTTAGAAACGAAAATTTTTGGTCTTAATTTTGGGACGTTACAAGTAGGTATTAAAGTCTCGGTTTGAGGGATTCGGACATACTCTCGAGTGTGTCTGAATTAAAACTGAGGGTTTGGTAGAATTTTTCAAAAATAAATGTTTTATTAAAAGGGTTTCTAATAAAAGAAAAGGTGTGGTTCATGTAAGCGACCGAGCTTAAGTAAGTATTCCCAAAATACCTATACATGTTATATGATATGCTTTGATTGTGAATCTGTTAATCGCATGCTAGTTAAGGCTAAGGATCAGCTCATGATTTGCATGATAGAATGCTAGGAGAAATGCCTTTATATGCCTACTGTATAAGCTTGTAGACTTGCATGCTAGTACTGATCAGTCAGTGATAGGATGGCATGTTAGGGTTATGCTTTATTTCTTGATTACTCAATGCTCAAATGCTGCTTGCTTTGTGCTTTGTGCTTTATTGAGACTAAATAATTTTAGAAGGACGGGTTTTAACTCTATTACGCAGCTCTTGTTTGAGTCAAACCTTTGTAGTGTGACACCTTTCATTCAAAGAATTATCCGGTGTCAGTGATATGTTATCGTATTCGTAAGCTAGTTAAAGGGTGTTGGTAGGAGTTCCTTCTGCAGCTGATAGCAGAGAGTGGTGTGGTGTTTTTCCAAGGAAAACATAGGAAGAGATTTAGTGTTGGGAGCCTTTTTTTGTGGAGGGTTGCATATGTGGATAAGGAATGACTTTGAGGATTCAAAGCAATCCTTGAGGAAAGTACGGATAGATGTGGAAGGTAGTATGTGCCCGTACTACTAGAAGCATAGGATCCGTACTCGAGTCAAGGAGAATTGTGATGAAACCAAGAAACTTATAGAGTAAAAGACTCCTCAATATGTATATTGATGCGTAATCTCATGGTTTATATGGTCTATTTTCAGTATGGTGACTCTTCCAGGCAGACCAGTTGGTGGTTCTGGTGCTGGTGAGGGTTCACACTCAGGTTCTAGAGTCGGGTAGTTGGATGAGCAAATGTGGGAGTTCATTTCGTCTGAGATTACCCGTAACATACTTGAGCTCACTCCTGTGATCTTTGGTATGATCAAGGAGGGTATCATGGAGGTGTTGGAGGAACGCTTGGGCTCTTTCCGTTCTGAGATGGTGGCTTTGATTGGGGCACGTTCCTTGACTTTCAGGGAGTTCTGGGCATGTGAGGCTCTGGAGTACTTCAGGGAGAAGGACTCGATTGCGATCAGGCATTAGCTAGCAGCTGTCGCTAACGCCTTCCACACTAGTAGTTGTCCCGATGGGGAAAAGGTTTGACTTGCTACCTGTCTTCTAAAAGACAAAGCTTGAGACTGGTGGGAGGAGGTTGGGTGATCTGTTAGTGATGAGTTTGTTGATTCGATGACATGGGATGATTTTGTGACCAGATTCCGAGCTGATTTCACACCAGTGATTGAGGTGCAACGGCTGGCAAGGGAGTTCCAGGAACTTCGCCAGACTATTGAGATAGTGTCTGAGATCACTATGATGTTTCATGAGAGGGCGTTGTTGATTCCACAATATGTGGCGGACGAGGAGATGAAGAAGGCATGTTACTATGAGATGTTGAGGAGTGATATTCGGTAGTTTGTGAGCCGGTCCAATTGCAAGACATTGGAGATATGATTGTGAGAGACAAAGAGAGGGAGATTAATCCTGTGATGGAAAGGAAGAGGAAGTCGGATCAGGCTCAGGTTTCAGGGAGTTCGGGAAAGAAGCCCAAGGTATTTGATTCGAGACCGAGAGGCCAGTAAGGCCGAAGCGGTTGTGGAAAGTGCGGCAAGACGCACGAGGGGGCGTGCATGGTTAGTGGTTTTGGCTGCTTCAAGTGCAGATAGACGGGTCATATTAGTAGTGATTGTATTGCTACCACTACCACTGCCAAGTATTTGATCTAATTTGCTTCCATTGCAATCATAGGGGCAACAAGAAAGCCCATTGTCCGATTTTGGCTGCAGCGAGACCAGTGGTAGTACCCACTCCAGCAACGCTGATGATCACTGTTAGACACCAGGGCAAAGCGGATGCGCCTGTGGTGAAGAGCAAGGTTTTTCCGCTGACGACCGAGGAGGCTCGCACAACACCTGATGTGGTGACGGGTATGTATCTTATCCTTATCCCTTTATTTATATTGAATTGCCTGCTTATATTTATGTGTGTTTTATTTTAGGTCCGTTCCTTCTAAACGGTATTTCTTCCTTGGTATTGTTTGATTTGAGGGCTACCCGATCTTTTTGTATCGCTTGCACTTAACAAGAGGTTTGTTGGAGCTCCGAGGGGATGGATTGGCCTTTAGACGTCAAGATTAAAGACGATAGATATGTCCAGGTATCGGGGGTTCATCAAGGTTGTGTTCTTCAGATGTTCAGTGAGCAGTATCCGATTGATTTAATTCCCACTACTTTTGTGTTGGAACAAGGTTATCGTAGGTATGGACTGGTTGAGACCCAATGGGGCGGTGATCGATTGTGAGCATCAGTTGGTGCATATCCGGACCCCAAGTGGGGCAAAGTTGGTGGCTCAGGGAAGAGAGCTCAGTGTGGTCCGCTTCAATATTGAGTGTCTAGGGTCAGACGCTATCTTCATCAGGGTTGTTCCAAATTTGTCGCCTATGATATGGATACCCAGGATAAGGGTAAGGCGACCATGGATGATGTGTCGATTGTGCGGGAGTACCCGTATGTGTTTCCGAAGGATCTACCTGGAGTGCCTCTAAAGAGGCAGGTGGAGTATAGGATTGACCTGGTACCTGGTGCGGCTCCGATAGCCAAAGCACCGTATCGGTTAGCTCCTCCAGAGATGTAGGAGTTCTCTACACAGCTGCAGGTGCTGTTATATAAGGGATTCATTCGACCGAGAAGTTCGTCATGGGGAGAACTAATCTTGTTTGTGAAGAATAAGGATGTGTCTCTTCGGATGTGTACTGACTACTGGGAGTTGAATAAGCTAACGGTGAAGAACCGTTATCCACTCCCAAGGATTGATGATTTATTTGATCAGTTTCAGGGTGCGTCATGGTTTTACAAGATTGATTTGCATTCAGGTTAGCATCAGATGAGGGTTAGAGAGGGATGTACAGAAGACAGCCTCCCAGAGCCGTTATGGTCATTATGAGTTCATGGTAATGTCCTTCGGACTCACCAATGCACCAGTCGCGTTCATGGATCTCATGAACCGCGTGTGCAGGCCGATGTTGGATCGGTTTGTGATTGTATTCATTGATGATATTTTGGTCTATTCTAAGACCCATGAGTTGCACGTGGAGCACTTAAGGGAGGTATTGGAGACTTTAAGGTAGGAGAGAATTTATGCAAAGTTCTCCAAGTGTGAGTTGTGGTTGCGCGAGGTGTAGTTTTCGGGGCATCTTGTCATCCAAAACGGGATTCTAGTCGATCCGGACTAGGTCGAGGTTGTGATGTGATGGGAGGTTCTGAGGTCTCCATATGATATTTGGAGTTTCCTTGGTTTAGCAGTTTACTATCGGATATTTATTCAAAATTTCTCCAAGGTAGCGGTTCCTCTGATTCAACTGATGAAGAAGACCATCACTTTCTGTTGGGGGCCTAATCATCAGGCAGCTTTTGAGACCTTGAGGTAGAGAATTTGTGAGGCACTGATTTTGACCCTGTCGTAAGGTGTTGAGGACTTCATGGTTTATTGTGATGCTTCGATCACGGTTTTGGGTGCAATTCTGATGTAGAGGTGTCGTGTGATAGCTTACGCTTCGAGGCACCTAAAGCCTCATGTGGCGAATTATCCAATGCATGGTTTAGAGCTAGGGGTTGTGGTTTTCTCCTTCAAGATTTAGCGACATTACCTTTATGGGGTCTGATATACTATTTACATGGATCAAAAGAGCCTGAGGTATATGATGGATCAGCCAAATCTGAATATGAGGCAGCACCGGTGTTTGGATGTGGTGAAGGATTATGATAGTGAGATCCTTTACAGTCTCGGGAAGGCCAATGTGGTGGCCGATGCTCTTAGCCGCAAGGCGGCCACGACTTCGATCAAGGATGTTTGTTTGAGGATTACTGTGATTACTCCGATTTTGGAGTGGATTCATGAGGCTCAGATCAAGGCTATGAAGGAAGAGCATCAGAAGAGTGAGCGCATAGTGGGTCGGGTGGCTTCCTTTAATTATAATAGCCAAGGGTTATTGACTCTTCATCGGAGAGTATGGGTTCCATATTTGGGTGGTGTGCGTCATGTTCGGATGGAGGAGGCACACAAATCAAGATTCTACATTCAGCCTGGGGCAACGAAGATGTACAGAGATCTTCCTCCTGATTATTGGTGGCCTTGCATGAAGCAGGATGTAGCTGGGTACGTGGAGAGGTGCTTGACTTGCAGGAAAGTCAAGGCTGAGCATCAACGGCCTCACGGTAAGATGTAGCCATTAGATATTCCCATTTGGAAATGGGAGGAGATTACTATGCACTTCATTACGAAGTTGCCTCAGACTGTGCGTCGAGTGGATTTGATTTGGTTGACCGTGGATCAATTGACCAAGAGCGCGCATTTCATTCCGATTCATGAGAGTATCTATGTGGAGAAGTTGGATGAGGTATACATCAGGGAGTTTGTGGCACGGCATGGGGTTCCGAATTTTGTGGTTTCAGACAAGGACGTTTGGTTTACTTCCAGATTCTGGAAGAGGTTCCACAACGAGTTGGGCACTCGTCTCCATTTCAGTATGCTTTCCATCTTCAGATTGGCGGTTAGAGCGAGCGAACTATTCATACGTTGGAGGATATGCTTCGGGCGTGTGTTTTAGATTTCGGTGGGAGTTGGGATACGTATCATCCATTAGCGGAATTTTTGTATAACAATAGCTATCACGCCAACATCGATCGACCGCCTTTTGAGATGATCTATGGGAGGAAATGCAGGACCCAATTTTTTGGGGTGAGGTCATTCATCGAGTTATAGGGAGTACTGAGGTGGTACGCAAGACAACTAAGATGATACAATAGGTTCGAAGTAGACTCCAAACATCTCAGAGTTGGAAGAAGAGCTATGCCGACAAGAATCGATCTGATCTAGAGTTCTAGGTTGGGGACATGGTTCTTCTGAAGGTGTCACCATGGAAAGGTGTCATCCGATTTAGGAACCGGGAAAATTGGGCCCCATGTATATTGGTCCTTGCAGGGTTATAGCCCATATGGGCAGGGTTGCTTATCATTTGGATATTCCGGAGGAATTTAGTAAGATTCATAACACTTTCCATGTCTCTTAGTTGTTGAAATGTTGAGAGACCGGTGACAATTCTTCTCAGGAAGACTAAAACCCTGAGGAGCAAGGAGGTTGAGTTGGTAAAAGTTTAGTGGCAACACCGTAATGGATTGGAATGGACGTGGGAGCCGGAGGATGAGATGAGGGAGCACTACCCGAAGTTATTTGGGGTAGCATACTTCGAGGAAAAATTTTGATTCAAGCGGGGGAGAATTGTAACATCTGGAACCCAAAGGTACTAAATTCATTCATTTTTGCATTATAAGGGTCCACACAACGTAAGATCTTGGGGATCATGTCGTGAGTGACCATTGACTTGTTGACCCGCATTTTGGAGTCTCACGATGTGAGTGTGGCTTAATGACCCCAAAACCCTAACCATGAGTTGGTCATGACGTTAGGACCAACTGTTGGAGTTTGGACCATTGACTTTGGGTCTTGTTGGGCCATTAGACTTTTGACTAACGAGTTGGACATCCTTGGATTTAGGCCCATGATGGGTTATGGGCCTAATTTGGAAGATTATGCCATAATTGAGCTTTGGGTTGCCATTAAGGATTGGGTCGTTAATGTAGTTTGGTTGGGCCTTGGATTTGGGCCAAGATAGAAAAAGGGTAAAATGGTCTTGTACCCTATTTATGGGTTAAGCAGCTTAGATTCATGATTACGATTCAGGATCCAATTATTAATTGGATATTATTTTGTGATGATAGCACAGGGATTTTCCGGACCAGCGGACAAAGATTCATTTGAGTGTTTCAGAAGCTAGAGGTGAGTTTCCTCCCTGTGTTTAGCGGGTCAAAGGCACCAATGCCTGCCCATGGTTTTGTTATGTTAGGCTGCCAGATGTATGCATGACTCTTGCATGTGTTATGTATTACCGGGCAGGGCCCGATGTCGTATGGGGCCAGATGACCATTATGTGTGCTATTTATCTTTGTGATTATCACATGTTTTATGTGTTTATATGCTTATATGTTTATATGTATACCAGGCGGGGCCTGATGACTGACAGATCTGCATACCGAGTGGGGCTCGATGCGGAGCAGGGCCTAATGGCAGGCGGAGCCTGTTATTTGTTTGCTATGTGTGGCATGTGGTATTTTGGGGAGCTCACTAAGCTTTGTGCTTAAGATCTTTAGTTTATGTTTTCAGGTACTTCTAGATCGAAAGGGAAGAGCCCAGGATGATTGTAGTTCACACAACACCTCATTCCGCATTTTATGATTACTCTGATGTTTTATGATGTAGTTGATACACTTTGTGCCTCCATGGTTTCATGATGATGTTTTGGTTAATAGTTTTACCAATTTAAAAACAAAAATTTGTGGTCTTAATTTTAGGACGTTACATACATCTTGATTTATCTCCCCCTTTTTGGTATCATCATCCCGAGGAGATACATGAGGAGTGTTATGAGGAGGAGAGGTGGTGCGAGGAGGAGGATTTGATGGAGGAGGAGGTTGAAATGATGGTGGAAGTGGAGGAGTCTTGTTACCAGATGGGGGTGGAGAATGATCATTATGAGAAGATTTAGGAAGATTGTCTTCCATTATTTCATCATCTTCAATTAGGGAAATAGTGCGTTTATTTTCAGCCACATTGCTCTCAACTTTGGTTAGTCTTTCTCCAAGATATTGAGCTCGTTGAACCAAAAGAGATAGTTAAGAAAGCACCATTATTTGGAAATATGAACAAGACTACCCTTAAAATGTTACAACTTCTTAAAGGGGAGATGGCATCGAGAAGGTAGTTGCAGTTTGTAAAGGAGTAGACGCTGGATTGGAACCATCAGCAACATGAATCAGTCAATCATTTGTTTCAACTTGAGATGAAGTTGGTTCACATTGTGTGATAGGCTCAGTACAATGAGTTGATGATAATGAAGAGGTCGAAGCAAAGCGAATGTGTTTGTTTAACCTTGGAAGGAAATTGCCAACCAGTCTCTGAGATGAAATTTTGACCATGTCAGTATCAATCTCAATGTCATTAGGATTTTTGTCTTCATTATCAGCATTACGGAGTTTGCAGAAGAATGATTGGAATCCTCTTCATCCTCAGCTTCATCTTCATCCCCATTGTTACCCTTATGGTCTGCCATGTGAGTAGCATGTGGGACTTCAATGTAATATGGATTTTGAACCCAATTCTCCATACGTTGAGCCAAATGAGGATCTCCATTAGTAGGGCTAGCATTGATGATTTTTGAAGAGAGAACTAGAAATGGCATATATTCTCCATGATTGTTGTTGTAACCTGTACCAGTGCAAGCCATGAGTAATACAAGCCAAAGAGGATATGGAACATCAGCTGACTTTTTGTTCTCAGTGAAGCATTCAACCATCTGATCAAAAACGATTTGAGCAAAATCCAATTTCTTGTTACAAGCCATTACATAAACAATGTGTTGCTTAAATAAATTTAGTTGTTCTAAACTACGAGTCTTGTGTCGAAGACACTTGCCAATCACTCCAGTCAAATATTTCCACCTAGCACGGAAGCATTGTCGAAGGGTATATTTATTTGGGTTACCCTGAAGAGTGAAATCATAGCCCAAGTGTTGAAGAATAGATCTGCATTTGACTTCAGAAGGGGCTTCATAATAATTATCCAATTGAGGAAGATGTAGAGCCATACAAATAGAAGTTGCAGTGATATTAACCCAAGAATGACCATCTCCAATAGTTACAGAGATGGTTTGAGCATCAACGTCTACAATGCAAGAGTAAAAGAGCTCACATACTTGTTTCGGGTAGAAGGGTTCCAGAGCATCACATAATGCATAGTGAAGAGGACAGCTTTTTACGTAGCTGACGAAATCCTCGATGCCTGAGTTTTGATGTTGATTGGGGATGATGTTTGAGAAAGCAACATTGTTTTCTGAACAACGCTAGGAGCATCGGGAGCATTAGGGCCTCTAGTGACATTAGCAGCTAGAGCAAAGATAAATAAAACACGAGTCATGTCGAAATCAGAGGAGAACTTGAGCTTGATGATCTTGAAGAAGAGAAGATAATAATCGAGAGAGCTTTCGACATAATTAGATTTGAATGCTTAAAAGAGTTGTAAATGTGACCTAGGAGAGAGAAATCTTTGATTTATAGTAAAAAAACCTTCCATCTTTTCCTGTAATCATTATTCGAGACAAAGGCGCCGAAAAAATCTTCATTCCCAAGATATAGTTACGCATTCTGATCGGCATCCAAACGTTACAGTTATTGTCATTGTATCAATATGGTAGTGAGACACACAACACAACAAAAAGAATCGGTTTATCGAGAGTTGCAGTGAAAAATAGTTGAGATTATGATGTCTCCCGATAGCATGTGATTTTGATATGAATCATTGACATAGTTTTGTGAAGTCTCATCAGCGTATAGTTTGTTACGCTGAATCATAAAAATCTTTTATTCGAAGAACATTGACAAGAGAGGATAGATGCGTGTCATAAACTTTGGTGTTTTAGTGTACCATCGGCATAGAGTGTCAAAGTTTTATCAGTGTATGGAAAATACAGTGAATCATTAAGCTCTTTGATAGAAGTTTCTAGGGAGAGAGTGGACATGTGCTTGTAATACATTACGATACATGATATACCTATCGGCACAACGTTTTCAAGTTCTCATCAATGTTTGGTGTCATATGTTGAATCATAAAACTTTAAAGAAGATAGGGCAAGAATAGGTTGGTGTGTATGATAAACTACGGTACATAGTTAAACCATCGGCATAGATTTTTCAAGTTCTCATCAGCGTATGGTTTCATAAGCTAAATCATAAAGCTTTAAAGAAGAAAGTTAGTTAAGAATGGGTTGGTGCGTGTGATAAAATACGATATATAGTCTAACCATCAACACATATTTTTCAAACATTCATCAGTTTGTGGTATTTCATAGTCAATCGTTGTGTTATATGGAGAAGATTTATGGGAGATAAATGGAATGTCCGGTCACGATAAGGTGAAATCAACGTGAATCATAAACAGTGCCAGTCCTTCAACAAGAAATGGTTTAACTTTTGTATTATAGAGTTAAGTGGCAGTCTAGAATTAGGGGTTCACAATTAAATCTATTAACAAGGTACAATAAGAAATAGTAAAATAATAACAAATAAAAAAAATAAAGAGGTAAACAAAAGAATTACTCAAACAATGAAGTTTTCCAAAATGATAACCATGCAGCTTTTTCATACTGGGAATAAAGACCCTATCCAACCAATCTTTTGGAATGAAAAGACATTAATAAGTTCCATTTTTTCAAGATAACTGCCCCTCAACATTGTCTATAAAAGATTACACAAACACAATCAAATACATCAAAACAAATCCCATACATAAAATGCATTTAAAGATTGATTTGTTGCGGATGGATTCCAAACTTCATGTTCACCAAGAACATATGAAGTTCAGCAATGTAGTCTTTGTAACCAATGAGTTATATAGTTCCAATCTTTGTAACCTTCAAGTTATGCATGCCAGCAGAAAGAGACTCGAAGAAGCAAGGCGTTAGGGACTAATAGATGAGAGACATGGAGCATTATCTTGACAACGTGTGCTTTGGATCTTAGATGGGAATTGGTGTAGCAGTGAGAGTTTCAATGAAATTAGTCGTGACATGCTACCAAGGTTCATTTCATCCCATTGCAACTGAAATAGGCTGTAGAAGGGGGCAAGAGGAGTGTCCAGAATAAAAAGTTTAGATGCACTTCTTTTCTTTACTTGTGTCGACCATAATACACTTCATGCCTCACAATCTAACCATCATCTTCATATTATAAGGAGTCAGTGATATAGAACTAATGCAGATCCAATTTCAACAGCAAGACCCTACAACAAAAGGAGGAAAAGCTTTGACTAGCTAGTCTATTCTTTGAAAGACGAAAGTGCTATTCAACGTCAGGTTAAAGACAGAAGATCCTGATATAAGAAAAATGGGAGAGAAGATACAGTATTATGTTTGTTAGATAAGAGAAAACAATGTATACTCCTTTGGTAAGTGATGTGGGTAAATAATAAAGGCAAAGAACATATTTTTGTGATTTTTTGAAAATTTTATAAGTTTCAGATTTAATTCAAAAGTAAAGACTTTTTAAGACAATTTGTGTATCTATATAAAAAGAAACAACCCTTGGGACATAGAGGGCATGCCTAGTTAAACAGTGAGAGAGGTAAATTTTTGATCAATCATAGGCTTGATGAAGATATCAACTTCAAGTATGCTAGAGTCACAACCACATTCCATAGTGTAGGATTCATTGAGATTGTTAGACCTTTTATTTTAATCCCTTTACCAGCACCAGATCTTTCTCTATCTAACACAACACTTGGCTTTTCAATCATTTCTTACGCTTATTTGCAATTTCGAATCAAATGAAAACTATGGTGAAGAAGATTTCTTATGTCAAATCGTATTTTAATAAAAGGAGAGATCTTGATTACTATATAGGGTTTTGGATATAAGGAAGAGGACATTTTATCCTGAGCATATCAGAAAACCTGCTTTGATATCAGTTGAAGGTTAGCTTCATCGAATACAAACAAGTATAAACACGAGGAAATACAAAAGAACATAACAACAAGGAGTATCACAAAGATGAGTTTTCACTAATAAAAGTGTTCTCACAAAGATAACGGTGAACAAAGTAGTCGCAAAGACGATCACCAAGATACATTTGTGTTTAGCCCCTAATGCATAACTATATACGATTACAATAAACAAAAATCCATTTATTTTAGGGATGTAATCTAATCTACATATAGTCTGATCCTAATCACTATGATTAAGGATCATATATATTCTATAAATAGAAAACTATCTATAATTACAAAATGTTTAACCGACTAATATACAAAAGAATTAGACTTTATACAAAACTATTACGTTGTCATTGATGTTGTGTTGACGCTAGCACTGGTGTTTACGTTGGTCCTGACACTGGTGAAGATGGTGGACAGCGTGTAAATAATGTTTGACTCATCAGATCATAAGGTGTGACCTTATAGGTTTTTTAGCAAACTACAGTGCGTTGTCACTTATCAGCACCTTCGGCGTCCCAAATCTTTTTAAGATGTTTTTACATAATAATTTGATCATTTTTCTTCCCGATATACATGCTAGTGGTTCAAATTCGATCTATATAGTAAAGTAGTCTACCGTACCATAAGTAACTTCACTTTTCCAAGGGCTTCTAGGAATGGTTCGATGATGTCGATTCCCTATTGGTAGAATGGCTATGGGCTTGTGATGCTTGTCAGTGGTACAACAAGAAGGCCCTATATCGAAGAGAAAGTCTAGCATTCCATGCATGTTCATCTTAAAGTGATTGCATCCTTATGCATCTATGGCCAGTATATTCCCATACGAAGGATTTTCATGAGGGACCCGTGATTCTTCGTGGGCACCTGCTTGGCCAACGTGGGTTTCCCGGAGTGTTGCCTGGCTAGAAGCATTTTCTACGCACATCAACCATGGCATTTTTTATCCTTTCATACAGAGTATTCCGCCGAGGATTGTATATTGAGGGGCTTTTATTCTAATTTTTTGGGAATCCTTATAGTCATCTGAGAGGATACCATGTTGGAGGTAGTCTATGAAGGGTTTCATCCAACTTGGTTGTACAGGTTAGAGTGTGTTTACTTGGCACTCATTAATGCTCCTTTCCTTTGGTACTTCAACCAATACTTTCTTCGATAAATGGTCAAAGAATGTCGACGCTAATTTGTTGAGGGCATCTCTCCTTTTTTTCTTGTACATTATTTGCTTGACTGGGAACCTTTTGAGGGGGCTTGTCAACTTCTTAACACTCTTTACGTATTTCTCCATTCGTTTGTCCTTTTTTTCGAACTCTCTGTTGATTTGACTTGCCGCCAGTCTCGACTCTGTCATGGAGATTACCCTTTCTGCTTCCATTTTGTTTTCTAGTCTCAGGTCTTCTAACAAAGCTTCATATTCAACTTCATTATTTGAGGTGTTGAAATCAAAACGGCACACATAGGTGACTTCCTCCCCTTTCGAGCTCTGTATTATTAGGCCTACCTCTGATCCTTCTTTTCTTGATGCTCCATCAGTGTATAGGGTCCACATCTATTTTCCCTCTTGATCCTACATTTTCACCTCTCCTAAGGCATTCTCTTGGGCTTTTGTCTTTAGGTCTCATGGTATTTCTACCAAAAGTCTGCCATAGCTTGCCCCTTGATGCTTCTTCGTGGGTGGTAGCTGATGTCGTGTTCTCTTAATTCAATTGCCCACGTAGCTAGACATCCGGAAGTTTCAGGTTTAAGGAGGATTTACTTGATCAGACAGCTAGTTAATACCTTTATTTGGTGTGCCTAGAATTAACGTCTTAGGTGACGATATACATAAATGATCACCAATACCAATTTCTCAAGGATGGGTTAACTGATTTCCAGGCCCTGAAGGGATCGACTGACAAAGTAGATTGGGAATTGCTTCCCTTTCCTTTCTACCGCTAGTACCAAGGATATGGCTTCATTCGAGGCCGACATGTATACCAAGAGTGTTTCTCCCAGGATGGGGTTGGCTAAAATAGGAAGCTTGTGCAAGGCATGTTTCAGGTGTTATTGTGCGGTTTCGGCTTCCGGTTTCCAGTGGAAGTTACTCTTCTCTATGCATCCCTTGAGTGTTTGGAAGAGCGGGAGCGATTTTCCTTCCGACTTAGAGGTGAAGAAACTCAAGGCGGTTAGGTTTCAATCCAATCCTTGTATGTCTCTTAGGGTGTGTGGTGATCTTGTTTCTAGTAGTTCCTCTACTTTGGTGGAGATTAGCTGGATTCCCTCGCTGGTGACATAGTAGCCAAAGAACTATTCCTCTTCCACCCCGAAAGTACACTTTCCTGGATTTAACTTCAGCTGGACTGCATTCAAGGTTTTAAAGGTATCTTCAATGTCTTTGAGTAATGTTGTCTCGTTGGGACTCTTTATTACCATGTCATCTATGTACACTTCTATGTTCCATCATATATGCTTTAAAAAGATCAAGTCTACCAGCTGTTGTTAGGTTGCTCTTGCATTTTTCAAACTAAACGACATTTTTTGGTAGCAAAAGGTGCCATGGTCTATGTAAAAGGCATTCTTCTCCTCGTCTTACTTGCTCATAAGTATCTAATGGTACCCCTTATAAACGTCTAAGAAACACTTGCATTTCAATCCTTGGAGAGATTCCACCTTCTGAAAGAGATACGGTTTTTAGAAGTTTTGAAATTTGAACTCGGTGAGCGCAATAGAGAGTTTGATCATGAAATGGTTCTCCAGAAGCAATAAGTGGCCCAGATGTGGAAAGAGGAGTATAAACCGGTTTCACATCCAATAAACCAGCTCGAGCTAGTATATCCAGTGCATACTTTGTTTGTGTAAGAAATAATCCATATGAAGTATAAAGCACTTCAAGACCCAAGAAGTAGCTTAAATGAACCAAATCTTTGATAGCAAATACTTTATGAAGACGAGTGACACATGTAGTGATGGACTCGCTGATATTACTCGTGAGAATGATGTCATCGGCATAAACCAAAAGAAAAAGAAGATCAGAACCTTGCTTAAACATGAATAAGGACGGATCAGCACGACTGCACGTGAACCCAACTTGAAGAAGAAAGGAGATAAGACGTTGAAACCAAGTTCTTGGGGCTTGCTTCAAACCATACAAAGCATTTTTGATACAACATACATGAGTTGGGTAGGTGGAATCAATGAACCCGAGAGGCTTCTCCATGAAGACGGTTTCACTTAGGTGGCCATTGAGAAAGGCATTATTAACATCAAGTTGGTGGAGAGGCCAATTTTGATGTACCGCAATAGATAAGTTAATACAAATAGTAGAAGCTTTAACAACAGGACTAAAAGTATGGGAAAAATCGATACCCAGAATTTGAGTAAAGCCTTGAGTCACTAAGCGAGCTTTATATCGATCGATAGAACCGTCAGAACGATACTTGGTGCAAAAGACCCATTTAGAACTGACAATGTTGGAGGCATTATGACGAGGTACAAGATCCCATGTGTCATTATTTTTGAGTGCCTGAAGTTCATCGTGCATAGTCGCGAGCCACTTGGAGTGCTTAGTAGCTGAATTAAATCCTTTAGGATCTTTATGAGTAAGGATGGCATCATGGAAAGTACTCGAGTGAAGAGACGTGAAACCCAAAAAAAGACAAGGCTTGGTGATACCAGCCTTGCTGTGAGTAAGCATGGGATGGGTTGATGTGGTTGCAACTGGAGGAGTACCGGCAGCGTCATGAACTAGTGAATCAGGTTCCGGATCAAGTGCTGAGGTATGGGTATGTGGCTACTGAATGGGCTATACCAGATCTGGACATAGATGACATGGGCTGGAGTGTGGGATCAGCGAAACAGGAGTTGATGGAGTATTAGTAGAAGTGGGTTGTGAGGTTGGCGGAGACACGACAACAACTTCTTCAAAGGTAGAAAGTAATAAGGTAGAATCAACAAGTTGTGAAGTGCTTCCGGTAAATGGAAATAATGTCTCATCAAATTTTGAATGACGAGTAGTTTAAATTTTGGAGGTGGTCATGTCAAGACAACGATAGCCTTTGTATTGTGTACCGTAACCGATGAAAACACATGGGATACTTCGTGGAGCAAGCTTGTGATCCGAGTAGCTTCGTAAATAAGGAAACACACGACAACCAAAGGTACAAAATACTCGAAAGTTTGGTTGAGTGTGGAAGAGAAGCTCAAACGGTGATTGATGATGATGTAGACAGCGGAACTAAATGCATCAACCCACAAGGAAGTCGATTGATGATGTAAGATTGGAGACGGTAGTCGATTGATGATGTAGACATCGGAACTAAATGCATCAACCCACAAGGAAGTTGGATCACTTGCGTTAAAGAGCATTGCAAGCCCTGCTTCAGTGATGTGACGGTGCTTTCATTTATCCCTACCATTTTGTTCTGGTGTGTAGGGACAGGAAACTCGATGATGAGTGCCAATGTCAGAAGATATAGCTTGAACTTGATTATTTAGAAACTCTTTTCCACCATCACTTTGAAAAACCCTGAGCTTGCATGAGAATTGTGTTTGAACAAATATCATAAAGTTTTTAAGAATGGTAGGGAAATCAGATTTGAGCTTCATGGGATAAAACCAAGTGAACCTTGAGAAATCATCGAAAAAATAGCATAGTACATATAACTATCAGTAGAAGCAATTGGTGAAGGGCCCCATAAGTCACAATGTACTATATCCAAAACATGTAAAGAGCGTTTTTCATTAATAGCAAACGGAAGCTTATGACTTTTAGAAAGCTCATATGAGGAGAAAATACCAGGTTTGGGGAAAAGAAAAGTAACATATAAATGACCATGTTTATGTATATAGAAATAACTGAAAAAGAAACATGTCCTAGTCTACAGTGCCAAAGCTCGTATGATGCTCGCAGTCTATTCGAAGTAAGTTGAGAAACCACAGCTTTATGACCATGGTTGAGCACATATAGACCATTGTCAACCCTTCCTGTTGCTAACACTTCCTTTGTTCGACACTTCTGAATTGCAAATTTGTGATTAGAGAATAAAACATCAACAGGAGAAACAGATGTTAACTTGCTGATAGAAAGTAAATTTTTAGTCAAATTTGGAGCCATAAGGACATATGCTAGATTGATATCTTTAGTGATAGAAGTGTTGCCAATTCGAGAGATGTTTAGAATGTTACCGTTTCCAAAGGTGACATGATCGTTTCCGGTATAAGGAGATGATGAGGTTAAGTGTGAGGCCGAAGGTGTCATATGGGCAGACGCCTCGGAGTCTACGTACCAATCTGATGCAACAGATGCAGGAACATCTTGGGTATTACACTTGGCAGAAAAAGCATGTGCTAAGTGTGCATCAATATATGATCCCCTGGTTGCAAAGGAAGAAAGATATGGGAATTGAGAGGTGTAATGACCATCTTTGTGTTGGATTAGTGTCTAAGTCCATAACTATTTTGGTATGTACTTGACCCGATTATGAGCATGGTCCTTTTGGGTTGCCTTCACCATAGCAATATGTAGGATGATTTAAGGAGAGAAAGGTTTAAATATGATTTATTAATATATTATGAGAATAATATATTAAAGGAGAAATCATATTGTTTAATTAGTATTAGTCAAGAATTAATTGATAATTAATTTTGTGGCTAAAAGGGATTAATTAAACTTAGGGGACTGAAGTTGTAATTATAAGATAATTATAATTGGGCTATGGATCACCTAATAATATATAGGTTGGACGAATTCTATGGGAAGCCCATTAGAAATCGTCCAAGGGATATGTTTAAGGAGTCCATGGGCTGCTTAGGGCCTAAGCAGTCATATTAGGGTTTCCTAGTTGTAAACCCTAATAGCCTACATGTATATAAAGGGCCGCTATGCCCCAAAAACGTGGACAAGTCTTCCATTAGGGTTTCCAGCCGTTTTTGGGCAGCCTCTCTTCTTCTCCTCTTCATCCAAGTTGCATATGGTGTTTGTGACTCCATTAGAGGTGCAGCACTTGAGGCACTAAGCTTTCTAAGGCCAATCCAAGCCAGGAATTGATTGTTATTGCTATATAACAATCAAAGGTAATTCTATAAACCCTAATTCAGTTTATAATATGTTAGATCTAAGTTTATTAGTCTTGGATTCAAAGCATGTACAATAGAGAAACCTAGATCCGAGCATTAGGGTTTGTATGAGCACATAGGACTGTTTCTTATGCATAAAACCCATCAGTGGTATCAGAGCCTTGATTGGTTTCAGTTGTATGTGATGCTTAACTGCTTTATTTGATGAAAACCAAATTTTTGGCCTCTGCCCGACCTGACTCGGCGAGTCAGTGGATGAACTCGGCGAGTCTGTCTGACTCGGCGAGTCCAGGGGTCAGACAGAGGGATCTTCGGGTTTTGGCTGCTGTTTTGACTTGGATTTGATGCTTAATTCGTTTTTTTTTTGAAGTTAAAATCCGATTTTTATCTTAAATTAATGATTATCCTTGCCAAAACAATAGATAATTTCAAATCTTTTAAATATTGGTTGTTTATGTGATAAATATGGATTATTTCAAATTATTTGGTAATTATCTAGTGACTAAGATAAGATTAGGTCAAATATAGATAATTATGAAATTAATTGTTTAATTTGAATTATTTGTTATTTGATCCCAAATGTTTTGAAATGCTTCAAAAACTTGCCCTCAAGTTTTGGAATTTAAAATTTGACTAAAAGTTTAATTTTGAAATGTTAAATTCTAAAACCCTAGTAATTTGAAAAGTTCAAATCACACCCTTATGGTTTTGTTAATTAATTAAAGTGCATAATTAAAGGTGATTTAATAAACCCATAAAGTTTCTGGTTTACATTTAATTAAATTAAAAGTATAATTTACTAAGTTAAACCACCTAGTATTTTAAAAGTGTAAAATACACCCTATACTATATATAATATTAAAAGTCTAATATTATATATGTATGAGTAACCAGTCAGTCTTACCGTTAGTAGGCCTCATTCACGAAGCTGGTCTTAAAGGGGTGTTTAAGGAAATTGCCAATAAAATGGCGATTGAATGGGTATCCACTCTTACCCACCGCACTCTTGACTAGTGGATGGTCGTTAGCCGAACGGGTAGGATAGGACAGAAACCTTCCATTATAAGTATAATGAAGTACAAAGTAACTAAATGCTTTTTCAAATTCCCAAATCATAGTTACTTTAGGCAAAATGTGAAATTGTATGCTAACCCATGAAATTAAACTTCGTACCCTTGTCAAACGTTAGTGGAGCGTGTGTGGTTAACTGGCACACTAATTTGGGGATGACATTGGTAGCGAAGGGTGACTCGATGTTTGTCATAGATCAATGGAGCGTGTGTGGCTAACCGGCACATTGATTAGGTGATTGTAGCATTGGGTGCACCACGTGATTCGTATGGTTATTCACACCTTGTTTGTGATCCTCGGCATCCCAGTCACAAATAGTAGGGCATAATCGAGATTAAACACGCCATTGAAATGTTCAATGAATCTCAAAAGATCTAGGAGTTTCAATTCATTTAAAACTTAATCTTCCTTTTCGTTTTTCATGGTGGAAATTGGTAAATCGTCATTTACCTACCTTCAAATATTCTGCAACTAGATTACGACATCCCTCTTATAGGTTGTAGAGTATTGTGTTGGATCCTAGCTTGATGTTTCATTTGGGTGTTACATCAAGAATTCTAATCAACATAGCTTGAATTTTCTCCCGTTTTGTAGATGTCTGAATCTTACAATGGTCTTCCCAAATTCCATGGAACAAGTTTTCCAAATGAAGATGACGTTCCGAGATACGATCAAGGAAATGAGAGTCATGCTTCACTTCCTCCACCTCCTCCAATTGTTCTCCCTGACCCACAAGTTCAAAGGCTTGAAAAGTTAAAGCTCACTCAAGCCCTTTTGGCAAGTAAACACGAAGATGGGAAACCTGTGTGTGCGCACGTCTTAGAGATGAAAACACACATTGATAGGTTAAACATGTTGGGTGTCGAGATTTCAAGTGAGTTGGCTGTTGACTGGGTTCTTCAGTCACTTCCTGAATCATATAGTGATTTCGTTAGAGAGTACTATATGATGGACCACGACGTGACCCTTATTGATCTCACCTATTTGCTTATAGCTGCTGAATCAGCAATGATTTGGCGTGCTAATCAAGCAAATTTGTCTGGTGAATCAAACTCCCAAACTTCAATGGACATCTGGCAACATTGGAAGTCCAGAAAGAACTAAGTCTGTGATTGTCCGATGTGCTGTGCCAAAGGAGTCCATTTGCTTTTATTGCCAAGAGAAGGGGCATTGGAGACGAAGTTGCCCTAACTACCTGAGAGATCTAAGAGATGGGAGAGTCAAGAAGTATGACTCTGCTTCAGGTAAAATCCATTATCTAACTCTTTTAAGTTCCTATTCTAGATTCTTAATACATGATGTAATAAGATTACATTTTGATGTTTTGTAGGATCAAAGAAAAGCGAGGAAGCTTAAGGGAAGAAGTGAGCTGAATCTAATCATGATGAAATGGATTTCGATCGCATTACTTGAAGAATGGATTCTTGAGCTACTACTTGGAGTTAGAATAGATTGTTAAGAAATATGTAATAACATAGTTTTTCAATTGAATTGCATTGTAAGGGAAAAATTTTTCCGCAATAAAATGAATTTTGATTTTATCTTATTTATTTATCCTTGCAATGGCATGTATGAAAAATTGATGTTTGAATGTTTCTATTATTAGCAATAATGGATTTGATTCTTAACTATGTTATTTGTGGACATATCAAAAGTTTACCAAATAGGGAGAGTTTCTCATCGCCCAAGTTTCAATTGGACAGAAACTTGGAATCATGCAATGTGTATTGTATGATGAATGAAAAACTTTCACATTTGGGAAACTTAGACTAATTCTTTGACAAAGTGTCAATTGAAGGACTAGGAGATCGAGTACACTAGGTCGTACATTGATCAAGTCTACCACAAGAGTGACAAAGATATTCGTCATGATTTACTAAAGTTTAGTAAATATGGTTATACTTACTGAGTATAATTCTGAGTTAACTGAAATAGTTTCAATCAATAGCAGAACGAATAAGAAGAATCAGGAAGGCAGAAAGATAAAAGTTTCTCCATTCTAAGAAGAAGGGAGAGTACCTTTTATTGTGTTTTATGATGAAGTCTTAATGATTAAGAACCATATCTCAATTGATCCTCTAAGTGAGTCTTAGTGCATTTGCATGTCTAAGAAGAGGAATCGAGAATTGTAGAAATGGTTAAATCAAAGAGCCAATCATACTTCGTTCCAATATCAAGTCTTAGAGTCATACTCCAAGATTGTGACATTAAGTGACAAGTCTTAAGTAGGTTTATAACACTCATCAAATGTGGAATTTGGAAATGTTTTCTTATTCTTGCACATTTGAAATTGGTAAGTTATGCTGTCTTGGATAAGACAAAGACCAACTAGGACCAATTATGTGAAGTGTTTTGTCTTGATAAGAACTACACTAACTCTTGAATATTTGCTTTGTCAAGAAATGTTTCTTGACAAGAGAATCTTATATGTCAAGGAGTCAGTGGGAGTCTTAATGGTCTTGAAAGGTTTCAAGAACAAATCAAGAATATACCTTATCGATCATCACTAGCACACGACTTGAGGTTTACAACCTATCGTGCTGACATTATTTTGTTTTTGTGCCATTCCAATTGAGTTAATTGCGTATGTGAGTTCTATGAGTTCTCATTTGAATGCATAATAGAGCCTTAGTCGATGGAAAGTACATTGATATGTAAGGACAAGTTACTAAACTACTTGGAAGACATGGTGGGCACTCGTGTTACCATAGGGCAAGAAATCAAGATTAAGAAAGTTCAGTCCATATGAGTTTGGATTTGTCGCAAACCTTAGTTTTGACAAATTCACATGGATAGGAACTCATACACCATAAAATCTAAGTGTCATAAGATTCCCTCCTTCATGAAAATGACTGTGAGGAAATGCTTTCACTAAGAGAAATCTTAAAAAGATAGCAATTGCGAAAATTGTATTCTCAAATTCGATTATGGTTACGGCATCCCTTTCCATAGTTCGAATTATGAGATTTGGCAATTAGTTTCAACATTTGGAACTTAGTAACATAAGTTCTGAATTGTTTAAACACACATATGAGCTATCTAAGACAAAGGTGTATAAGGTTAAGAAGCCTAGATAAAGGCTTATCGAAGCATCTGGTATTAGAAATATGAATTTCAGAAATTCAATAGGTATTGTTTTCTGAAAGTTCATTTGTTTTCTGAATACATGTCAAAGCTAGTGGGAGCATAAGTGTTATGCTTATATGATAATAATCATCATGATAGTGGGAGCATAAGTGTTATGCTTGTATGATTATTATGGCGAGTATTGCAAGTTAGCAATATTAATTATAGAAAAACAAAGATTCAATTTGCAAAGTTGCATGGGTTGAAAAGTTGTTTTAATATAATTAAGGGAGAGAATATTATACTTCATTTCAAAATCTAAAGCTTAGATTGAGAAATTTTAACATTTTCAGTCAAAGGATACATTGTGTGTTCTTAAAATTTGATTATGATTACGGCATCCCTCTTCATAGTTCGAATTGTGAGAACATGACACATAAAATATTATGGCAAAAGATTGGTAAAGTATCATATCTTTATGTAAGACATTATGCATCGTGTCCCATACGCTTCGGGTATAGGATCGATTGCAAATGCTATAATATTTACCATTCTAAAATTTTTCAAATGTCTAGCACATTAAGAGGGAAAAAGGACTAGAATGGATTTTAACTAAAATTATTAAACAACTATCAAAGGACGATCCAAAGTTCGCTGAGGATTGGTCGCTTGCGAGTAGTTGGAAGTATGGTATTGGATGGACCATATCGACATTATTATGAATAGATAAGATTCTATTAATAATGAGCTGTCATATGGCAAATGTGGAAATGTTTCCATATTGGGAGTTGGATATTGAGATTCTGTGTCTAGATTAGAAAACTTTATGCAAGAAGGATGTTCAAAGGAATGTACTTTGAATGTGAGACTTCACGTCTATGGAATTGTCTTATAACAATTTCTAAGAAAGTACTTTGTAATTTCATTAGCCAAGTCTTGGTGACTTTTGTGCATCGTTGCGTAAAATGTTAGAATCTAGCATATTCTAGTAGTGGAAGAACCTTGTGTTCTTACACTAATAATGGGGATTGAGGAATTGTGAAATGAGAATCATTGGAAAAGTTTTTCAATTGTTCTATTTCACAAAGCATGGACCATAGGAAACAAAGTGTGCATGCTTAGAGCATGGGACAATTGTTGTTGTAATTCAAGTAATGAGTTGATTATTCGAAACATTAAATGATAAATAATGAGTGATCAATATGGTGGATAAATAGAAGTGTTTTATTTACTCTCACAAGTTTGGGGCCATATAGGATTAAGTATTATTGTCATGTTTCAGTTTGCATGTTTTGACTTCCAGAATAACTAGGTTATTCAAACATCCACAGTCGGTCATACGTTGGGAGTAGGTATGAATAAAGACTGTCATGAATCTGTCTGTAGATTGTCTGAAGCGTTGAGACATGGCACGAGTTTGCTGCAGAATTCATGAGTGCTTTGATAAGATTAGAGTATTGGATTAAACCCACGCTCACTTGGATCACTTCATGGATTTATCACGAGTGATTAGTGAGACGATAATAATGTATATTCTTGAAACCGAGACGTGTGAGTTGTTATTTGTTGGTCGGTTACACATTGATAATAAGTAAACGCACCAGTAACTTGGTGTTATAAAACTTATCGTTGTGTGTGATTCGATCAATAAATGGAAGCGAGCATTTGAGTCGAAGTTTATCCATTCCTTTTACCCAAAGTGGGATAAAAGCGATATCTATGGGCCTCTCGATGATTTAGTGATGACACCTAAGAGCTTGGCCAAGCCGAGACTAAGTTGATGTGTTCAATTGTAGTCTGTTGTCAGTCGTCATAAATCGGAAGTCGGGAAATAGTATAGAGAGAATGATTGAAATTCATGTCTTATGTCTATACGATATCTTGAGAATGGAGGAATATATAATCCCTTATCTAGAGGACACGCTATCTGATAAGATCAGAGTTGACAGCGGCTTGTGAAAGCTACGATTGCTGATCAGGTTTTGAAGTCGTACGGAAAATAGTTATTAGACTTATCCAAGTGGGAGACTGTTGGATTAGTGTCTAAGTCCATAACTATTTTGGTATGTACTTGACCCAATTATGAGCATGGTCCTTTTGGGTTGCCTTCACCATAGCAATATGTAGGATGATTTAAGGAGAGAAAGGTTTAAATATGATTTATTAATATATTATGAGAATAATATATTAAAGGAGAAATCATATTGTTTAATTAATATTAGTCAAGAATTAATTGATAATTAATTTTGTGGCTAAAAGGGATTAATTAAACTTAGGGAACTGAAGTTGTAATTATAAGATAATTATAATTGGGCTATGGATCACCTAATAATATATAGGTTGGACGAATTCTATGGGAAGCCCATTAGAAATCGTCCAAGGGATATGTTTAAGGAGTCCATGGGCTGCTTAGGGCCTAAGCAGTCATATTAGGGTTTCCTAGTTGTAAACCCTAATAGCCTACATGTATATAAAGGGCCCCTATGCCCCAAAAACGTGGAAAAGTCTTCCATTAGGGTTTCCAGCCGTTTTTGGGCAGCCTCTCTTCTTCTCCTCTTCATCCAAGTTGCATATGGTGTTTGTGACTCCATTAGAGGTGCAGCACTTGAGGCACTAAGCTTTCTAAGGCCAATCCAAGCCAAGAATTGATTTTTATTGCTATATAACAATCAAAGGTAATTCTATAAACCCTAATTCAGTTTATAATATGTTAGATCTAAGTTTATTAGTCTTGGATTCAAAGCATGTACAATAGAGAAACCTAGATCCGAGCATTAGGGTTTGTATGAGCACATAGGACTGTTTCTTATGCATAAAACCCATCACTTTGTGACATAGTTGACAGTGAGGTGGTCTCCTACCACGTCCCCTGCCACCTGATCGACCCCCACGAGAGCCACGAGCATAGGAACCACGACCATATGAGGTGGGGTTGCGAGCAGTGTTGGCATTGAACGACACATGATGAGTGCTAGAATTGTGTACAGATTTGAGAAAGAGTTCATGATCTTCAGCAGATGCAAGAAGATCACAAAAAAGTGGGCGTGGCTTGACAGCATGATGAGCAACTGAGAAAGACTCAAAATAAGGTCCTAGGCCACATAAAAACCAATGAACTTTATCTGTTTCATCTACTCGTTGCCCAACGGCTGCAAGTTGATCACATATGGACTTGTATTTTCTTCCAAATTCAAAAAACAGATAACGAACCTTTTTGAAGCTGGCGAAAGGAATCACGAAGATTTTGCTTTCTTTCAATTGAATCGTGGCTATATGCCGACTCTAGAGTTGTCCATACTTCTCGAGCAGTGAGGAGACCTAGAATTTCTGCCATGGATTCCTCATTTAAAGAGTCTTGAATGATAAGTAGGGCACGTTGATCAGGTTCAACCCAAGCAGTGTATAGAGGATTTGGGGAAGACTTATCTTCAACAACGATGGAGGCAGTAGGAGCCACGGATGTCTCATCGACATGGCTGATGAGGTTTTGATACCGTAAGAATGGGGCGATCAGGTTTTTCCACAAAAGGTAATTGTTGGAAGACAATTTGATTGTCGGCATATGAAGAATGGTGTTGATAGTGAGGGAGGCATCAGATGAAGAAGAATATCCAATCACCATGATTGAGAGGGAAAAGAAGATATAGGGACGGCTAATAAAAGAAAAGAAATGGGAAGGATCGGAAAATCAGGCTAATACCATATAAGCATATAATTTGTGAATCTCCAATGATCTGGAGAGTTGTATATTGCACTATATATATTGTTTACAAAGTTACAAGATAACATAATTTAAATACAACAATATAATCTTATCAACTATTTGTTTATTGATAAGGTAGACTTATCGTTAATAGTCACCATCATTTTTGGCCAACTCGAAATGGGTTAATTTTCAGAGATGTTTGTGGTGCTCGGGGAATGCTCTTAGGATGACACCAAACAGTGCACTGAGTCAAATCCTTGTCGCCAGAGTTAGGATCACTGCTGGAGGAAGTGCTTAGCCATAGAAGATGGTGTTTCTGGCCACATGGGGGTTGGGGGTATACAAGATGGATAGAGAAAGGTAACCTCTTTGAATTTTTGACTCTCACTTAATTTAGTTGGGCATTGGGTTGTGTGACAAATTCTGGTGGAACTTGGCAAATTGAGTTATATGAAAGTAGCCCATGTTGATTATTGTATTGGCCTAATTGAGTGTCATGTATATATAATTGAAATTCCTTGGCAGCATATTTTCCATGCTATGTCATTTAATAAAAGCGTCATATCAAATGTAGATAAATAAATAAATATAAACTAAATGGATTCATTTAAGTGATCTAGTTTTTGGACTTGGCTTTTGACCACATTTTACAAATAAAAGATGAATATATGTGTATTAAGGTGTGTTATTAAGTAATATTTGAATTGTGAGCTAAGTAAAGATTATTTGTATTGTTTTAAGAGTTCAGAGAACTATAAAACTATCTTAACCACTTTAGTGGTTTTATTCTATGATTGTTGCTTCAGGTGAGTTTCTCACTATACTTGGTACTACATTATGTATCCTTATATGTTAGGATGTTGATATGTGGTAGTGATATGTTAAACATGTAGATTTGTTATGATTACCTATGTTTCCTTGTTATTGTTTATTTGCATATGTCGACATATTATGGTTGGGTTGAGGCAGTCCAACTGTGTGTTGTAGACCAAGAGACCAGTGCGGTCTAGTTCATACTGAAGACCCAAGCGGAGCGGCCCGACTTGGATGTCGTAGGCTCTGGTGGCAGTCCATCCTTGTGTTGTAGGCCTTGTGTACATGCATTGTATGTATATTGTTATGTGGGGTATCTTGGGGTACTTACTAAGCTTTGGATTACAGTTATGGATTAAATGTTTTTAGGTACTCCATTAATCGTGGGAAGGCGAAGGCGAGATTGTACACACACATCAGCGGTTTATGATTTGAGATTTTGCGATACTTTTCCTATTAACTTTGATTTTGGATTACATTTTATGAATAAAGGGTTTTATATTGAATATATCTTTATGAAAATGGGTGATTATTCTATTTTTTTCAAAAAAATAAAAAAAAATATTCTGAAAATCGGGACGTTACACATTTTCTTGTAAAAAGATTTTATTAATCTTCAGTTTGAGTTCGGACGCACTCTGTGCTAGTACAAATCCCTCAAACCAAGGCTCTGATAACTACTTCTAATGTCCCAAAATAGAGTAAAATTTTCACTTTTAAATCAAACAAAACCAAACACCATTCCATCAAAAGTAGTTCCAATACAAGACATCAGAGTATCATAAAAACAATAGTGCAAAATCTCTAATGGATACAATGCAATCAAGCCTGTCTCTTCCTTTGCTACAAGAAGTACCTAAAATAATTTGGACTTAGAACTGTAAGCACGAAGCTTAATGAGTTACCCAAGATACCATATACAACATACATATAACGGGTCCCATCCAACAAGTATATAAAACGGGCCTCTACCAAACTGCATAACGGACCCCTTCCAAACTGCATAATGGGCCCCACCCAAACTGCATAACGAGCACCGCCCAAACATATATAACATACATGCAAGAGTCACAAAGACAATTTAGCATACTACATATCGTAGTGAGAAAACTCATCTCTCAATCGATGTAGAACAACACCACAACTCGCAATGTAAAGGCAAATACTACACAACACTTAAGCATTAATCAAAATGTCAACCTTACTCTACTACCTAAACCCAACAAGTTAATTAAAAGTAAACCTAGTCAAAAAGTAAAGGTCAACGATTAAAGGTCAAAGTCAACTCTCTATACTAGGGGTGGAAAATCGGTTCATTGTGTCGTGTTTTTGTCTAACACAACACGACACGACAAGGTTTTATGTAACATTTGATGGGTTTTGAGCAAAACATCATTCCTATGGTGTACATGCAAACCCTAATAGCTTTTGGATCTAGTTTGCCTAATGAACATGCAATTGAATATCCAAAGCTATAAACCCTAGATCTAGCATACAATTAATCATATTAACATAAGAGTAGGGTTTAGATCTTACCATGATTGTTATGTAGCAATAAAAATCTCAAATCCTCCTTGTAATGGATTTAGAAAGCTTAGAGTCACAAGTGTCACTCCTCTAATGGCTCACAAACACCAAGAGCAAGAGGATGAAGAATGATAAAAGAGGAGGCACCCAAAAACGTGTGGAAACCCTAAGGGATTAGTTGGACACGTTTTTGGTGCCCTAGGGATCCTTAAATAGTGAGGCTATTAGGGTTATCTAACAAGGAAACCCTAATTTGAATGCTTAGGCCCTAAGCAACCCATGGACTCCCTCCTTAGAGGCCTAGAACGATTTCTAATGGGTTTCCCCATAGAATTCGTCCACCCCTCTAATATGGAGTCCATTAGCCCAATATTCAACTATCATACATTGACAGTTCTGGTCCCTTAAGTTTAATTAATGTCTTTTAGCCACAAAATTAATTCTTAATTAATTATTGACTAATATTAATTAAACAATATGATTCCTCCTTTAATATATTATTCTCGTAATATATTAATAAATCATAATTAATCCTCTCTCTCCATAATCCATCCTATCAAGTTGCTTTGGTGAAGGCAACCCAAAAGAACCATGCACCATCGGGTCAAGTACATACCAAAATATTTATAGACTTAGACACTAATCCAACAACATTAACACGACATGACATGATGTCGTGTTTTTTTTTAACTAACACGAAAATGAACCTATTAAAAAACGACAAACACGACACGACATGACATAGATAACATAAAATAACAATTAATTAATTTAATTAATACTTAATCATATATAACACGACAAACACGGAAAAACACGACAGACAAATGCTAAATCATGTCAATTTCGTGTCGAATCTTGAGCACGAACATAACACGATACGACGTCGTGTTTTTTAAACTTGACACGAACACAAATTCGATTTTCAGTTTCGTCCCAATTTCATTTCGTGTCGTGTATTCTTGTCATGTCGTCTCATCAGTTGTCACCCCTACTTCAGACCACCACATCGTGTCAAGTCCTTTACCATGTCATGGTCTGGATCAAGACAAAATCGCGATGCATTTTCCCACCACGTCGTGGTCAACACTTGACCATATCGTGGTAACACTGGAAGATACAACATCTCATTAAATCCTTGATGCGCTAAGTCAACCATTCCAACTTTCTAGAAAGCTTAATGGCACCATAATGGTTCATAAATATCCCAACTTTATGGACATCCATGTCAAGTGTATGGCATACACTTCTTAGGTCAAAATGGTAAGAGATGGACCAAAACTTCATGTATGGCACCAAAATCACATGGATACCCAAATTTGGAGCATATAAGACTAATAGGACCTCAGTGGTTAATAAATTTGCTAACTTTATCAAAAACAATCACTCAAAACATCCCAACAAGAAGAACTAGCCCCTAAAGCCTGTATCTACAAGAAAATAACCACCAAAATCTGGTTTAGAAGACTTACAAAAGTCCAAAGAGTGCACAAGATAGCTGAGATGAGCTTGCTTGATGCTTCCTTGCCTTCCAAAGCTTCTTTCTTCCTTCAAATGCGATATATACTAACAATGACTCAAAATGCAAGATAAATGAGATTAGGGTTTGGTTGGAATGCTTCTAGAGTAAAGGGGGTTGAGGGTGGTCGAAACCCTAGCCCTAATATCCTTTATATAGGGCCCAAATCCTGAAATTTAGGGTTTTGTACGCATAGCGGTGCCACGCAGTGGTCTCATTTAACCAGTGTCTCGTGGTGACGTGTCACCACCACACCATAGAACTTCAAAAAATAATACCTAGAAAACAGATGTTACAAAAATGAAAGATTTGTATGGATGGTAGAAAGATGATGTGGTAATCCATTGAACTCTATGGAGTTCAATGCATTATGGATGCCCTAATAACCAAGAAAAACGTGTGCAACGGTCAAGCTTATATTTATATTCGTCTCTTTAATGTAAATTTACAATCTGAATCACTAAGTTTTCAGAATTGACTCTTTAAACCCTCCAACTTCCATAAAGTACATTAACACCTTTACTTTGGTTAACATGTCAAAGCCCAAAGCCTAAATGTGCATCGGCCTACATAATATTCTACCAAAAGTCATTTACTATTATTTTTTTTTAACATAATTGATAGTCATTTGCAATAATATCATTGCAAACATGTATTTTAATTGTTTAGTATTTTCAAACCTCATACATAATATAAGTTGTTTCTTCCAAACAACATTTTCATTGAAAGTTGTTTATACATCAAATTGTGGGACATTCTAAGCTACCTCAACATCTAGATTATCCTTAGTTACTCCATCTAGATCATCCTCGTGTGCTCTTTCTAGAGTGGATTTCCCTTAAAGAAAAGCTTACTAAATATGAATTATCCATGGTTGTCCTCAAACATATTTGTCTCTAAAACACTTGAATTGTTGTCCTCATAACTAAAAACTTCATATTTGTCTCCATAAAAACCATCCATACAGATTAATACCAAAATTGTCCATGTATAATGATAATTAGACTCCACAACCATACATAATGTTGATAAAGTCGACATTTTCAAGCTCATTAGAAATTAACTTTTATCATTTAGGCAATTTAAGGTAGGTTATCTTTACTTTATATAAAGCACATTCAATATTTCTTGAATCTTAAGTAGTACAAAATAATAAGCATCATGTACAATGGTGAAATGCATAAGTTTGTTAAAGGAAATGGTTGTGTTCTCTAGGATACAAGTAAATCGAGTAGCATAATGACAGGACGAAAGGCAATTGTAGAGACTAGGATGTGAGTTGATTGCTTTAGACTTGGTAATGGGGAATCGAGTAATATGCTCACTTCCTATCTCTCTGTAGCTTAATTAGCTTCCATCTCTCCTTATCAATATTCTATAACCCTTTCCTTAATTTTTTTAAAGATGGATGGCTTTAAAAATTGATAGCTTTAAACACTTGACAAATTCACACATATACTAGAATTTGAGCACTTTTGGTGTTTGTTGTTACCACAAACATTCATGGAGTCGAATGAAGCAATACAAAATACGAATCTAGATGATTTTCAATTCTAAATAGGCTTCCTTTTGCTAAGATTCTTTCCACTTTGAATTCTATATTTTCCAAGTAGTCATTTTATTATAAAAACGATTTCAATATTTGAAATGGTGCCTTCTATCTCCTAAAACCAAGACATAGATATTTTTTAATTTCCTTATTATTTCTTTCATAATATTCAACTTAACTGAATTTATAATGGTTATTAATATTCCTAAAAACATTGCTAACTTTACTAATTGTCTTGAAGAAGCTTCTAAAAAGTCCTAATGCTAATGCAATTGTAGCACACCTTGCATAGGCAAGCATAAGCTTCGGGTAAATTTGCAAAAATATTGTCGATTACAAACGATATTAAAATTTGGTTTCCGGTTTGGTCCACGACCAAATAGAATTATAACTTTGGCTTTTGGTTCGAACTTTGGTCTCTTAAAATTTAGACTAAAACGAACCGAAAAACCAAATTTCATTACTAATTAATTAAAAAATTTATTTTATTTTTTATATATTATTTTTGATAGAAATAATAAATTTAAAGCAAGACATTTTAGCCCTTTTATAGTTTTAGCAATTTAGGGTTCACTTTTCATGACTCATGACCCTCACTCCCTTTGTCCCTCGTGAAATTTTGATCGTCGTCGATACCTCATTTGTCAATCTCACTCATTTAAGTTTCACCACCCATGATGTCATGCAATTGACGCTATATTCAAGAACACTACAACGCTACAAACAAAGGTACCGTGGATAGTCGCGGCTCACTACATTTATGAAAATTGGAACTTTGTAATTTATGTTTGGAAATTTGCAACACTAATTTTTTAAGATAATATTTGGTTTCGTCGGTTTCGAAACCGAACTAAACGAAATTAGAATTCGGTTTCCGTATGGTCTAGACGAATTTGAATTCGATTTGGTTCGTCTTCGCTAGATTTTGATTTTTGACAAAAACTAAATCATGCTCATTAATTTTCGTTGGCTGTTTTGAAATTAATTTTTTTAACGATTCAAAATTGAATCTGAAACAAAATATAAACATATGGTTTATCACATCCCTTCCTATTAAAAAAACAAAGTGACATTATCAGTTTCAACAACACATGAAAACACACCAAAAATCAAAAACACCCCTCCCAATAGAAAAACAAAAAGGCATAGTTATATTTATTTCACCACCCCTCCGAATAATTTAATCGAGTACTAGTTTCACCTTAAACATTGTATATCAGAAATATAAAATGTTTCCGTATAAAACTAATCGGTAAAGAAAGTGATTCACTATAATAAATTATTTGACAAATGTCGAAAAGAAAATACTCACAAATAAAAGAACGATATAATAAATTTGATCATTTTTTACAGGAAATGAAATACTATTCACCGTCTGACGAAAGGGAACTAATATCCAAAAGAAGTTGATCGTCATTGTCGCATCGCTTTTGTACTATTTATTCTTGCAAAACCGACCGATAACAAATTTTTTTGCATAACTGATCAATAACATTTTGAGTATTCTTAGAAATTTTCTAGATAAAAGTAATTGCCGAAAAAAAACTATTATTCGCCGCCGCTTTGCGCGAGTATACCACTAGTCGACATAAAAGCCCAAATTTTACATAAAATATTCGGTTATGTCCCAAGTCGATTTTTTTGTGCATTAAAGCCCTAATATACTGGAAAACCCCTTCGATTTTACCCCTCAGCAGGATATAGCAGGTAGCCCAGCTTATGAGGGAAAACCAGGTGCATTCATTCTGAGTCGGAGCTGACGTGGACGCTGGCTTGCTATGTCAGCGTTGTTCTTTTGTATGAAAAAATGTAAGGCATGGAGATAATCGGAGGTGACATGTTTCAAACCTGGATCTCCTCCACACAAGTCACATCGTATAACACTAAGCTAGGAAGGATATGTTGAAAAAATTCCTAATATTATACTTAATATCTAACATGCAAATTTTAGACTATTATTATTATTATTATTAATTTATATATATATATATATATATATATATATATATATATATATATATACTTATTCATTTAAAATGTATGTATATACATATATTTGTACGTTTATTTTTTAAGTAATTATACATTTTAAACACACACATACACACATACACATACACACATATATATATATATATATATATATATATATATATATATATATATATATTATTTGTATATATAAAAACATTTAAAAAAAATTATACCTATAAATAACATTTTATATGGTTTTTATATGCATAAAAAAGTTTTTAAACGTATAAAACACATTTTATATGTATAAAAAAAACATTTTTTTATACAAATAAAAACTTCTTTTATAAATATAAATAACATTTATAAAAAATATTTTTATTTGTATAAAATTATATATATATATATATATATATATATATATATATATATATATATATAAAACATTTTATACGCTTTTTATAATAATAATAATAATAATAATAATAATAATAATAATAATAATAAAAGTTTTTATTTGTACAAAAAATGTTTTTATAAATATAAATAACATTTTATACGTTTCATAATAATAATAATAATAATAATAATAATAATAATAATAATAATAATATTAATATTAACTAGAAAGGATTCCCCGGCGTTGCCGGAGTCGGAAGGTATTGCTTTATAAAGTAAAGTAGCATGTTGAATTGCATTGAGATAATCTAGTAAAGGAAGATAAACAATGTCATCTAATTACATAAGTAAGGAAATCTAAATCATTATTTCTTGCAATAAATAAGGAAAATAAATAATTGGTCTCACAAATTGAACTTTATTGCCATGTATGACAGGGGTCGGAAAACCAATATGGAAAATATAGACCGTTGATTTTTGTCCGTTAATATGAGGGTAATTTGGTTTTTCAGGTAGTAGGGACTGAACTTGTGACCACAAGTAAACCATATGGACCATTTATGTAATTTTGGAGGTGGTGGTGGTGGTGATGGCAGATGGTGGGTGGCTTTATGGTATTGGGTGAGCATTTTCTAATAAATAAAACATTAATTTAAAACCAAAAAGAGAAATATAAATTAATAAAAAAATCGAATTAAGAGTAAAAGAGTAATTTCGTTTTCCATCGTTGTCCTCAATGTGTTAAATCTGGTAAACCACATGGACTAATTGTGTAATTTTGTCTAACAATAATAATAATAATAATAATAATAATAATAATAATAATAATACCAACTAATAAAGTGACAATTAAACGAAAACATAGGAACCTGCAATGCCACAAATAACCAACGGAAGTAGAGGGACCAAAAAAGACAAAAATGAAGCAACTTTAAAATGACTCAAATATAGTTGAGTGACCATTTCTGCCAAAAATAAAATATTAATATGTCTAAATACTAATAATATGTAATAAAAGGCAAGAGTTATGAAAAATTCAAACGAAAGTGAAAGGGTTGT
Organism: Lactuca sativa; assembly: GCF_002870075.4. Classification (NCBI taxonomy): domain Eukaryota; kingdom Viridiplantae; phylum Streptophyta; class Magnoliopsida; order Asterales; family Asteraceae; genus Lactuca; species Lactuca sativa. The sequence goes on along the minus strand of NC_056627.2, from coordinate 287,293,765 downwards.
TTGTGAACAAAAGCATAAAGATGAAGAGTCAATGTTGTAACATTGATTCAAACAATTTAATTCAAATAATGGATGACCAAAATTGACAAAAAAAAGAAGCATTTTACTGTTAAAATTTATATATATATATATATATATATATATATATATATATATATATATATATATATATATATATATATATATATATATATATATATATATATATATATATATATATCAAAATTTTAGATATGAAATATAATTCCTAATGTAGGATATTATAATACCTAAATTAGCCTAATTTGAAAGGCAATGCTTTTCTATCGTGGATATCTAGGTTCGATTTTTGTTCTTTTCCTTATTTCAATCATTGATATATAAAATAGCTCATCATTAACATCACAAAATTGTGTCCAGCTTCGTGGTTGAAGTCGTTTATGCGAAAACCAGTGGCCCAGGTTCGAAACCGTTCGTTGCCACTTTTCTTAGCCCTACAATTTTCTAAAAGCACACACTACACTAGCATAAGTGAAATAGAAAGAACAAAAACACTCTTAGAATCAATGATTGCAACACCATACAATTATGATGAATACGTAGGCTCACCCCTAGGAACATTCAAGTTAAAAGTTATATGATTTGAGTTATCATATAACGTTGATCCAAATTGTAACTATCGGGATACCTAATAGATTTGATTATATTTATAGGTTTAAAAATAAAGTGATGTTTACATGCCTGCCTTGCTACCAAATGGAAGAGAAAAATAAATACTATTATAGCCCAAGATTAGCTTTTACACCATACTGAGGTAACCAAGCTCCTGCCATCATGAATGTGCCAGCTGTAAAACCCAATGCTTCCTTTTGGCTTTTGATTGGTTGAAACCCCTTCCACTTTACCCTACCTGCCATGTTGGAACCTGGTCCCCTGTTGCCAAACTCCCTAAACATACATGACATGTGGTTGTTCTTCCCCTCAGGCGATTCCCACACCGTCCAACCTTCTGGTTTGATTAGATCTCCTATGTCACATTGCATTATCACAGACGTTGCCGATGCTTTCCATGGTCGTCCTAGGTACGAGGCATATTGTCCCTTCACCGGAGCCAACTCCGGAGCTGGCATGATCTTGCAATTGTGAAGCACCACACCACCCGCTTCTTCAAATTTCGTCCTTCCATCAGCTGTTACCATGCTTGCCTGATTTTTGTCTGGCTTTCGAACGAAGATTTCCGAGTCTTGGATATAAGCCCGTCCAAACCCAAAGATGAAGTCCACAGTTCCGGATATGGCACAATTCTTGTAGAACTGGTCATGGGCGTGGTAATACAAGGTGTCCTGGTAACCCTCGAAGCTGCAATCGACCATAACAGTGTGAGGGGACTGAGATCGAAATGCAACAGCTTGGTGTCCTGCTGGTCCGATTGTGTTTCTAAAGCATATAGCCCTAGCCATGAACCTTTCTCCTAAGGCAACTACAGTTGCAGTTTGGGAGGTTGAAATTTTTTGAATTCCAAAGTTTAGGGTTCCGGTGATGATGGTTTTGGTGCGACCATCTCCGTACATGTAGACGTTATTCTGTGTCTTTCCAACAATGATTTGACCTTCGTTGTACACACCGGCCTTAACATAGATTATATATCTTCCTTGATGATTTGGAGGATAAGCAGCTAGAGCTTGTTTGATGCTTTTAAATTTTCCGCTTCCATCTTGAGCGACAATTGCGTTAGGCGTGACAGTCGGAGGAAGAGGAGGAGGCGGGGGAGTTTTGAAGATCGCTTGGCCTTTTGGTTTGAGCTTACCACCTCCGCCCTTCTTGGATCCGAGAAGCTTACGATCGTTGGTAGAGACCCACGATGGAAAGCCATAATGCTCAATCTCATGGAGTTCATCAAGAAGCCTACGTGATCCGGTGGGAGGGAGCTGCAAGTCACCCAATTCACCCAAGTCAACTCCGATATCCTTAAGGATATCAAGAACATTGTACACAATCTTTTGTGCATTATAAGTAAGCTCATTGGACGTTTCCAGACCTTCTTGCATGTCCTTTTTGAGTTTTTCGTCCCTGATCTCTTCAACACATGTCGTCTGGTATGCACGAACGGCCGTCAACCAAACAAGGATTGGATCGATCTGTTGGGCCAGAGAGACTGCTTCAGTCTCAGAGACAACCTTAAGAACCTGTTGAAGCTCATCTTTGGCATATCCTAACATTTTCTCACATGTCTCAAGGTCACGATGGGAGGGGGAATCCTTTTTATCGTCATCATCCAAATCATCCTTGGCAGTGGAGGCTTTTTTAAGGGCTTTTTGTAATTCATCAGCGGTTGCACGAATGGTTGCAATGATGTAGTCCTCGTGGGTGGCGGAGGAGTTCTTGGCCACTTCCACCGCTACTTTCTTGCAAGCCTCTTTATACTCGGTTGGTTTGCAAACGCTGTCGGCTGCCTTGTTGCTGGTCGAAAGATCTTTATCGGATTTGCTTCCGCTGCTTTTGATGACGGCAACCACGCCTAGGACGGCAGCGACAACCAAGACCAAGGATAGGATGGAGATGACGATCTTATTAGCCATAATTATATAATCTGATACCTAGCTATATATATATTAAGAAAGAAAAATTAGCTATTGCGTTTCATCTCCCATACCTGTGATTTTCCTTCTCTCCTTAATATTATCGATTAAGGAAAGAAATGAGATATAGAAGGAAACTGAAATATTTGGAGGGATGTTTTGGGGTGGGATGGTAATATATAAACAACCAATTGACGGTAATCCTATAATTTAGATTTTGGATGCATGGCTTGTTTTTTTTTCTTGGTGTCGTTGATTTGGTTCCATAAATTCACCACCCAATGTTTTAGCAGTTATTAACCACAAGATAATAGTTGAAAAAACGCTTCTTTCGACACCTATTTGCCTTTATATCAGCACCTACACTCTTCTTCCTTTATCTTTATCTGTTCCAGACACCATCAGAGCCTACTCTCTTCTTTGTTTTTCTAGCTGGAAGCGAAGCCTCTCACCACGACACCACCACACCATCAACCTGTACACCGAAGCTCATCAGCACCACCCCCTTCATCCTATACGCCGCCTCTCACCACCAACATCACCCATTCACCCTATACGCCGCCGATCACTAGCTCTCACCACAACCATCACCCTATACAGACCACCACAATCACCTCTGCGCCTTACCTCACCACTACAAAACATGTTATAGGACCCGATTTTTGGAAAAACCTGGATTTATTATGAAAGAACCGGAATTTATATAAGGAAAAGCTATATGACTCGGTTCAACTCTAAAACCCGGGATATATGTTATATTTAAGTAACCCGATTCCCGACATGAAAACCGAGATTTTAGCTGTATGGGTATGTGACCCGGCCTCCAGAAAATAACTGGGTTCTATTACTATTACTAGAAGAGTATGGCCCATTTCAAAACAATCTCGCTAAATGGTAAAATAGGGTGTCTTTTTAGCTAACCTCATTTCATTGACCATTTTTTAAAAAGTCAACAAATAATTAACTGCTTTATAATCAGCTTTTTCAAAAAACAATGCAATTTCATCCAATAAAAATATTTAAAAAATTAATTAGAGTGTTTATATTGCAATATGGGGTGTCTTTTTAGCCAACCCCTTAATGATCGTGCTTAAATATACAAATACCACTCAAGAGTCGGAATGTATAGAGTAGCAAAACCAAGACTGAATTATTATATCCACACCAAAACAATTGAAGATTCCTCACTCACTCATATAGTTTTGTAACTTGGCACATGAAACATTGAGCATATAGAATCTATGCAACTTGTAACATCACACTCTCAAATTAACCATCGAGTTATAAGTTTTATTATCAAGGTCAAACACTTTATTACAAAAAATAGGGCAGAAGTAGCATATAAGTTTTTTTAAACGGTTAAGACTTTAATAGCGGGAAGATGGAAACAAAGCATACAACCAGCTACAAGAAAAACAAAAGAAACTAAAGATCCAAGCAACAGAGAACATTATTAAGCAAGAAGATTTGTAGCTAATAACGGTTAACGGTAATGATAAAAAAAAATGAACTAAAATAAAATACATTGCTATTAAAATTGAAAATAAGAAAGTATTTACTATAAAAAAAATATCTTTTATTGACATAAAGAACGTTGCTAAATACAAAGTTGGGGATTTGAAATTTATTTGATTTAATGGAATAAAAGTAAAAATAAACATTTATACCTGCAACAATATGCTACCACAACCATAGGCATCCCCGCCTAAACTTCCTTGTTGTCTAACCTCTAAGTAATCCCGATATATTGGAATTTTTGTTGATCCAGTATTTTTTTTTTAAAATCCGAACTCATGATCTCATATAGAACAAAATACACGGAAATGTATGAGAGGGGTACAAAAGGAGAATAAAAAACAAACATAAAAAATCAGACTTGAAGTAAGGGAAACATAAATCATGCGTGTTAAATGAGAAACTGAGATATGATGTACAAAGGACAAATCTCTTATATTGCAGAGGGTGTGATGGTTTTCTTTTCTCTCCTCTCTTTTTATGTTTTCTATAATCTTGGTATCTCCTCTGTGCATTTATCTCTCCCTACAACAGCCCCACTCGATTTCTTCCCTTTATCGATCGCTCACCTTTCTTTCTTTTTTCTTTCTCTTACAATCCATTTTTCTCTCCCTTGTGGGTATTACCAGTCGAATGGGTGTTTGTTTATAAAAGAAAACAAATTGCAGTTGATTCTATAGAGAAAGAGTGGAAAAGGTATAATACCAAGTCAATCTTAGATTAGGGGGTGTTTGGGGTTGCTTTTGGAATAACTTTTGGCTTCTAACTTTTCCAAAAAGTCAAAAAATAAACAAAAGGTGTTTGGGTAATAGAAAAATCCTTTTGAAAATGACTTTTGCATAGAGGAAAATAAATGTTTTCAAAAAGTTATAAAAAACTGACTTTTTGTGGCTTTACATGTAAAAGTTAACACAAAAGTCATTTTATTAATCCAAACACATTTTAAAAAGCTTCTTTTGCAAAAAGTCCTTTTATAAAAGTTCATTCTACAAAAAAGACTTTTGATGTTCAAAAATAATCTCAAACTACCCCTAGAAGCTGGAATATGATTGAGTTTTTAGCGGGGAAAAGGATGTGATCCCGCCTTAAAAAAAAACCTTTAAATCTATAATCTATAAATACTAATATTTACAAAAAAACATGTTTTTCCAATATATATATATATATATATATATATATATATATATATATATATATATATATATATATATATATATATATATATATATACATACTAGCCGTTTATCCGCGCCAAACGACGGGTGCGAATAGTTTTTTCAGAAACAGTTTGTAAAGGCGATTAGCTCTTTTGTGTAAATAGTTTACTACATAAAAACAATTATCAATAAAAGTTTTGCTAGCAAAAAATAAATAAGTAAGAAAAAATGAAGTGTTAGGATTCTTTACAAATGTGTACGAACAGATGACTGATGAATCTTTCCATTGAGTAGTGTCCTTCGTTGATTAGTTGTATTGTCGTCAGGGGGTACCTTTGTTTTTATTTATTTATTTATTTTATATTAGAACAGTCTACACATGCATACACTACTATACTCCTAAATTTACATCTTTTTGCTAAGGAGCAATTATCTGTCATCTTTTAATATCGTTAGGCCAAAAGCAATTTAAGGGGGAGGGGCTCCTGTTGCGACAATACTGATATTTTTACTTTAACCCCCAACCAATTGTTGATGAGCAAATATTTGTCAACTTCTAATACCGTTAAGCCAAATGCACTTTAAGGGGGAGAGGGCATCATTGCGGCAATACTAACAACTGAGGCACTACTTAGTTTCTTTTCGGTAGTTAGTTTCATAAAGATATGAGTTTGTGGATGTGATGTGGTCATCATTATATTAATTTGTGGGTGATAGCTAGTTTTACATGTGTAACAGGTCAGCAACATGTAATTATATCCCGATGAAAATTTTTGTTTCGACGATTATGGTTTAAGGTTTAGGTTTGATGTTTCTAGATCATGGTTTAGGGTTTAGAAATTAAGGTTTACGGGTTAGAGTTTAATGTTTAGGGTTTATCTTTTGAGGTTTAGAGTTTATATGCAAGGATACAGTTTATCTTTTCTTTAATAATTATAAATTTTGATTTAACAAATATTTGAGTAACGATAATGTTGATTTATATGTTTTTCGGTTTTAAGTAGTTTCATTTAACCTTGTAATCAAATTAATACATATAAAAAAACTATAAGACTATTGATATTTTTTTTTCCAAATTAGATATAATAATATTAAATGTCTATATAAAACTTATACAAATTTTGAAATATTATAATAATAGTGTGTAAAAATAAATGAAAAACATTAATCGGAAAATTTACAAAACTTATAATTAATTTATGATAAATAATCAAAAATAGGTTGTTAATTTATCGTTACAAAATAACTAACTATAAAAAATCAAAAAACTAACCATTAAACTTTTACAAATTACAAAGTAATTTGCCAAAATAATGAATGGAAACTTTAATTTAATCATTACAAACACCAAATGAATAACTTCAAACGACAAACACTAAGTAATAAATAAATACAATTATTGAAAAGTTTCTATGTTCAAGTAGTTTACATAAATACTAATTTAAAATATATATGAACTCCATATTAAAAATACAAGCTAATTAGGTAACAATGTCATTAATGAGTAAAAATGGAAAGCTTGGTGACTTTCATTTCCCATTTGCACGAATTTCAATGCGTGTTTCACTTGATTATCATATGTGCTTCATTGTAACTTTTATAAAGATTCAAATCATTTAATTCATTTTTTCATAGAAAGAAAATTGAGGGGCAGGTAAAACGGTACATGTGCTTTTAACATGCATCTATAGAGAATAGTTCGAAATATGTAAAACTGAAAACTTTAGTCAAAAGAGTCGATTCTCATCATTTCCTAAGTAACTATAAAAAATATTACATTGCAAAAGATATATTATATAAAATAAATTAAAATTAAGTAAAATAATAAATTATAAAAAGAATGTACAAATAGAATGAAATCCAACATAAAATGCATGGATACTATATTTCGTGTAGCATTTAAATTTAATGGGCTATTCTGGGCAATAAAAGCAAAGACAATTTAATATATGGGCCAAGTATGATACCAGATTTATGTATCCGGAAAGGCCCAAACGCATAAGATCTTTCTAGAAGCTGATTTCGGGACACACATGTTTATGAACGACCACTTCGCATTTCTTAATATTCTGAAAAATTCCTCAAAAACCCCTCGCTCTCGGCCCCCATCTGTCCACCCCAGAGGCTTTACCAAAGCATTTGGAGAATTCCAGAAGGTTTTTCTTCTCCCACGCTGCTGCCCTACTTGATCTCCGTCTTCCCGAGGTGCGATCTCTTTTTCTCTACTTTATCAGATCCGATTTCATTACCATTATATTGTTAGATTCAATCTAGTATGCTGTTAGTTGTGTTTGATTTACTTTTTGATCTAATTAAGACGATTTCATCCATTTTCAAATCCTACATAGTTAGCAGGTTTTTGTGGTTAATTATTAGTGTAGAGTACAAACAAAGATCCACTTTCGTTTCTAAATTGGTGGATGTTGTCGTTGTATCTGATGTATTGCTTAGGGCTATTGACTGAATCAGGCCAATGTTGATTGTGTATAAGGCGTCGTATTAGTTTCTTAGAACTGAAAGAGTTACTATTCCTTGTTTGTACAAATACTATTTCAAAGCAGTTTGATTTTCATTTAGGATCAACCATAAAAAACTGTCCTGATTCTGATATGAATGTGCAGTTACATTTCTAAAAGGTACACTTGCAGCAAAGATGAGCGTGGTTGGATTTGATCTTGGGAACGAGAGTTGTGTTGTGGCAGTTGCCAGACAAAGGGGAATTGATGTTGTTCTTAATGATGAGTCAAAACGTGAGACTCCTGCTCTTGTGTGTTTTGGTGAAAAGCAACGTTTCTTAGGGACAGCTGGCGCTGCAACCAGTATGATGAACCCAAAGAACACCATCTCCCAGATTAAGCGGCTGATAGGGCGTCCATTTTCTGATCCTGAATTGCAACAAGATCTCAAGGCTTTGCCCTTTTCTGTAACAGAAGGACCCGATGGTTTCCCATTGATCAATGCAAGGTATCTTGGTGAAACAAAGTCATTCACCCCAACACAAGTTATGGGAATGGTTTTCTCAAACATGAAGACAATAGCTGAAAAGAATTTGAATGCAGCAGTTGTGGATTGCTGTATTGGGGTACCTATCTACTTCACTGATCTTCAAAGAAGAGCTGTAATGGATGCAGCTACTATAGCCGGTTTGCATCCTCTACGGTTGATGCATGAGACAACAGCCACTGCTTTAGCTTATGGAATATACAAAACCGACTTACCTGAAAATGAGCAGCTCAATGTAGCCTTCATTGACATTGGACATGCTAGCATGCAGGTATGCATAGCAGGTTTCAAGAAAGGTGAACTCAAGGTATTGGCTCATTCTTTTGACCGGAGCCTAGGAGGGAGGGATTTTGATGAGGTTTTGTTCCATCACTTTGCTGAGAAGTTCAAGACAGAGTACAAAATCGATGTGCTCCAGAATGCAAGAGCTTGCCTTAGACTTCGTGCTGCTTGTGAGAAGCTAAAGAAGGTGCTCAGTGCAAATCCAGAAGCACCTATGAACATAGAGTGTTTGATGGATGACAAGGATGTTAGAGGGTTTATAAAAAGAGATGAATTTGAACAAATTAGTGCTCCCATATTGGAACGTGTAAAGAAGCCTCTTGAGAAGGCTCTTTTAGAGGCTAAACTCACAGTTGATAATATTTATGCTGTGGAGGTTGTTGGGTCGGGTTCAAGGGTGCCAGCTGTCATCAAGATTCTGACAGAATTCTTTGGGAAGGAGCCGAGGCGTACAATGAACGCCAGTGAATGTGTCTCTAAAGGTTGTGCTTTGGAATGTGCTATTCTCAGTCCTACATTTAAAGTTAAAGAATTCCAGGTATGATCTACATGACCCAACTTTTGTCTTAACTTGTACTGTATTAAACCCTAATTTGGATTTTGTTTATTTGGTCTGAAGGTCCAAGAAAGCTTCCCTTTTTCAATTGCATTGACATGGCAAGGTTCTTCCCAAGAATCTCAGAATGGAAATGTGGAGAATCAACAAAGCACGATTGTTTTCCCCAAGGGAAATCCAATTCCAAGTGTCAAAGCTTTGACTTTTTACAGGACTGGAACTTTCACAGTAGATGTGCAGTATGCTGATGTCAGCGAATTGCAGGCACCAGCAAAGATCAGTACCTATACGGTAAACATTTCTCACAAATTCAAATAGTTTAATAGAATTATGCTGAATTGCTTTTTAACTTTTACATTGACAAATTCACAAATTCAATGGTGTCCAGATTGGTCCCTTCCAAGCAACAAAAGGTGAACGTGCCAAGGTGAAGGTGAAAGCCCGTTTGAATTTGCATGGAATAGTGTCTGTGGAGTCTGCACAGGTGGGTCTTTGGAGCTCCATATCCTTCAAATCTTGATAGTTAGCATGAAGATTGTATTTTTAATTTCTTTTTGTGATTCCAGCTTATTGAAGAAGAGGAGGTTGATATTCCAGTGACAAAAGAAGCAACAAAGATGGATACAGATAAGGCTCCAGCTGATGTGGCATCTGGTAATGAAACAGATGTAAATATGCAGGATGCCAATGTGGCTGAAAATGGTGCTACAGAAACTGGAGATAAGCCTGTTCAGATGGAGACTGATACTAAGGTTGGTATAATATAATAATACAACATGTGTGGGTTTAAACTTTAAAGTAAAGATATATACTAAGATTTGTTATGTTGTTATACAGGTGGAGGCTCCAAAGAAGAAGGTCAAAAAGTCAAACATACCCGTTTCTGAGGTGGTTTATGGAGCAATGCTACCAGCAGATATGCAAAAAGCAGTGGAAAAAGAATTTGAAATGGCATTACAGGACCGAGTCATGGAAGAAACCAAAGACAAAAAGAATGCAGTGGAATCCTATGTTTATGAAATGAGGAACAAGGTAATTAATTAATTAATTACTATATCTGTATTCGGTCGCTTCAAATCATAACACCTTTTTTTATATTTCTTCCCAGCTATATGATAAATTGCAAGAATTTGTTACGGAGTCAGATAAAGAAGCATTAATTGGTAAGCTTCAAGAAACTGAAGATTGGTTGTATGAAGATGGTGAAGACGAAACTAAAGGCGTGTATGTTGCCAAACTTGAAGAACTCAAAAAGGTTATCTTTTCACATTATTTTTTTTTTTGGTTATTTATCTATCTGTTTCCGATATTTAATATGCAGAAATAAATTTTCAGATAGGTGATCCCATTGAACAACGTTACAAGGAGCACACAGAAAGAGGATCTTTTGTAGACCATCTGGTCAGTGTTATTACCTCTTACAGACAGGCTGCAGCATCCGGTGATCCAAAATATGAACATATCGACTTGAATGACAAACAAAAGGTTATAATCGTAAAATCCCTATTTCTCTATAACATAATTTTTTATTTTAATTCTGACTTATGTATATGTATGTACATATACCCTCTCCAGGTGTTGAATGAATGCTCAGAAGCAGAAAACTGGTTGAGAGAGAAGACACAACAGCAGGGGTCACTTCCAAAACATGCTGATCCAGTTCTTCTGTCATCTGATATTAGAAGGAAAGCAGAGGCAATCGACAGGTATAATATATAAGACATTCCACATTTTTTTTTGTCAAATAAAATATAGAAAGAAAACATTGGTTTTAATTTTTATATGTGTCTACAGGGCATGTAGGCCAATAATGTCGAAACCAAAGCCGGCCCCACCAAAGGCAGCCACACCACCAGAGGCACCACACTCACCTGCACCTGAACAGCAGGCTGGTTCAGAGAATCCAAACCCAAAAGCAGCAGACAGCAATGACAATTCTGATGCCATGGAAATGGAGAAGCCTGAGGCTGCTGCATGAGGAAGGCCATAAGGTTTTTGGTTTTTTCTTGTTTTTTTTCTTTTATCGATTGTGTGTTTTTTATCAAGGGACACGAGTACTTGTTTTATTATTTTGATTTGTATAATGATATGAATATATAGATTTTGGTCTATTTTGTTAGATCCATATTGTTACGAAATTATTTGCCAGGGGCCTTTTATCTTCATGAGCAGGACTTGTGGTGTTTTCGGATTCATTTGTGATATATACGTATCGTGCTAAAATGCTAATACTATAATATGATTGATTCAAGGGATATACAAGTTTTGTAACTGTACACATAAATCCATTATTGTTTTTTACATATTTGATCAATAGAGTTGCTTAGAGTTCAAAAAATTATGGTTTTGATTACTTTGGCATCAAATATAACCAAATTTTGCAATTGTATATATATTTAGTCAATTTTTTTAGGCAAGTATTTGAACGATATGCTGTGCCTACAATCCCGGTGGTTTGATGAGGGGTTCCGTTTGAAACTGCTCCCTTCCAACACGCTTCCCCTTTTTTCTTCTTAATGGCGTAACATTACCACTTTATGTTTGAACCATCCTTCCTACCAAATTCAAATTCAATAAAATGTGGGTTGTTAGGAAACTGGATAATGCATAAATTTTAACTATTATCCTAATTTGTCTAATATAAAACTATTAACCTAAGGCATGTTTGACAAAAATAGTTGCTAGCTGGTAGTATGTGTCGGCAAGCTGTAACTCATCACTTGAAGAGTCTAAGATGCTCTTTTTATGTCTTGCACCTAATGTTTTACTCTCATTTAGTCATAGACATGTATATTTGCACCTATTTCTTTGCTCTAAATATTAATTCGTACTAATGAATTTTTTTGTCTTACGAGATACCATATCATATTTTTGTGGGAAAATGACTTATAAGGGTAACGATGTTTTACCCGTGTTCACATTATACCATTCATGTTTTTTTTTAACAAAAAATACCATTAAAATGTGTTTCCTGTACATATTTAACCATTGGTAACCGGATACAATAGGTATCCCGGTTTTTTCTTTATTTTTTTTTTTTAAAAAATTATGTGGAAAATACGTGGCTCACCCCTGTCTCAATTAAACACCCTCACCCTCAATTAAACACTCTCAAAGCTCAATTAAACACCCTCATACCAAGATCGTTGTGTAGGGTTTTCTCAGTCGAAGGTTTCTTTGAGATCGATCATGGCTGGTCCGTCTAATACAAAAGGATCAACTTACATTCAAGTAGATGTTCATTACGATGGAATGTTTTCCCCCATTCCTCATCTTATATACTACTTGAATCAAAAAACATCAATTACAGATGTCGATTTTGGTGGATTAAATTTCAAGGAGTTCATTTATGTTCTTGAGGATGTCACAAAGGGGAAGTGTCCTGTTGTCTACTACTGTCTTGGGCATAAGTCAATGCGTGATGGGTTGACACCACTGAAAAATGATGATGACTACAGGAGGTTTCTTGATGCTGCACATGGTAACGAAGGAAAGATTAATGTATATATTGATCACTACAACGATTCGGTGCTTGACTGGATAGAGGAAGAAAAGGAAGAAAAAGGTGTTGATAGTGAAAGCTCTGATGAAGATAAAGACTCGGTCATGTCTGATGCTCTATCTGTTGATCATGAACCCGATGAAGAGGTAACACCATTGACTAAATCCGATGATCCCCTTCTTAACTATATTAGTGTTGTCCCTAGAGATGATTTTGTTGATGAGGATGATGATTCAGATAATGGAACCAAAGAAGCCCCGATTTATCCTTTTCATGACACAACTCAGAAATGGGATACAATGCAACCCATCCTTGGTATGAGGTTTTGTAACCCTCAAGAACTTAAACAGCTTGTCTCAAACTATGCAGTAGCAAACGGTTATAACCTTTGGTATGAAAAAATTGATAAAACTAGGTTGCTAGTCAGGTGTTGTAAAACTAGTGAAGGAAAGGCAGCATGTCCTTTTAGACTATGGGCTACTTGGATGAGCAATGAAAAGTCATTCCAAATTAAGTCCTTAATTAATGAGCATAACTGTGCTAGAACCTTCAAGTTTGGGTCAGTTGTTACTTACTCATGGATAGGGAAACATTTTGTTAATGATATTTTAGAAAATCCCAAAATGAGTTGCAGGGAAATGAGGGATAAAGTTGGGGAAAATTTCAATGTGAAGGTTAGTCTTGGACAATGCAGGAATGCAAAGAAGTTTGCACTTAATGAGATCGAAGGCAGTTTGAACACACATTATGAAAAATTATGGAGTTATGGAGCTGAGATATTAAGAGCTAATCCAGGGTCAACAGTGAAAATTGGGACGGATACAATGCCTGATTCCACAATTTATTTTTCTAGGATGTATGTTTGTATCAAAGGTGTAAAGGATGGTTGGATTGAAGGATGCAGGAGAGTTATAGGTGTAGATGGTTGCTTTTTAAAAGGTATTTGCAGAGGTGAGCTTCTTTCAGCTGTAGGTAGAGACGCTAACAACCATATTTACCCCATTGCTTGGGCAGTAGTTGCAGTTGAGAACAAAGAAACTTGGAAGTGGTTTCTAAACTTACTACTTAAGGACATTAACATGGGAAATGGGGCAGGATTAACCTTACTTTCTGACCAACACAAGGTATTTATCCTAACTGTTTTTTAATTGGTTACTGCTTTATTTATCTTAATGTTATGTTTATCTTGCATGTTTAGGGTCTTATTGAGGCTGTTAAAGAAAGAGTACCAGATGCTGAGCATAGGCAATGTGCTAGGCACGTGTATGCTAATTTCAAGAAAAAATTTAAGGGTGCTGCATATAGGAAGCTTTTTTGGAGGGCTGCAAAGGCCACAACTATGCAAAGGTTTGAAGGTATAATGAAAGAGATTAGGGTGATTGATGTACAAGCATATGATCACTTGATGGAAAGAGATCCAAAATCCTGGTCTAGGGCTTTTTTTGTATTGGACAGGTCTTGTGATGCCATTGAGAATGGTATTTGTGAATCTTTTAATGCTGCAATTGTGCATGCTAGGAAAAAGCCGATTATAGCAATGTTAGAGGAAATTAGGAGGTTTGTGATGGATAGGATGTATTGTAAAAGATTGAAGGGGCAGAAATGGAATCTAGCCATATGTCCATCTATTAGAAAGAAAATAGTGGACAAGAGAAAACATCTAAGGTATATATACTTTATTTTATAGGTATTGGCATGTAATTCCCAAGTACTAATTTTATACTATATTCCTTTATTTTATAGGTATTGGTATGTAATTCCCAGTGGAGTGCAACAATTTGAGGTGAGGTCAGTACATGAGGTTTATGCTGTGTACTTGAACCAAAGAACATGTGCATGTAGAGGATGGCAACTAAGTGGAATACCATGTGTACATGCCATGGCTGCTATTAGTTATCTAAATGAGAATGTGGAAGACTATGTGGCAACTTGGTTCACAACAGAAATGTTTGGAAATTGCTATAAGTATACAATTAATCCTATAAATGGAAGTGAAATGTGGCCATCTTGGGAAGGTCAACCTATGTTGCCCCCGAAACGTAAAAGATTACCTGGCAGACCTAAAGTCAACAGGAAGAAGGCTGCTTCAGAAAAAGAAGGTCGACATACTATTAGCAAGAAAGGGGCTATTACAAAATGCAGCATCTGTAGAGAACCAGGACACAACAAAATAACATGTCCACTGTCCAAAGAAGGTTTTTTTCATATCAAGTATCATTCATTTACAAAAAATTATAAGTATTATCTATTAATGCATTATAAACTTTACTGTAGGACCAAGTACTAAAGCCAAAAAGAAGAAGGGTAAACATGTTCCTGATGTTGAGGATGAGTCTGAATTTGAGATTGAAGAGATGGCTGAAGTTGAAGATGAGTATGAATCTGAGTCTGAATCTGAGATTGAAGAGCTGGCTGAAAATGTTGATGAACCTGATCAGGGACAAGTTGATGAAGCTACTGTTGAACCTGCTATTGAAGCTGCTGTTGAACCTGCTGTGGAAGCTGCTGTGGAAGCTGCTGTTGAACCTGCTATTGAAGCTACTGTTGAACCTGCTGTGGAAGCTGCTATTGAAGCTGCTGTTGAAGCTATTGTTGAACCTGATCAGGAACAAGTTCATGAACCTGATCAGGAACAAGTTCATGAACCTGTTGTTGAGCATGAATTGGAACAAATTGTTGTTGAACCTGTAATTGAAGATGTTGAGGAACCTGCTGCACAACCTGTTGTTGAAGTTGAACAAAGAGCACAACCATTGAAGAGGAAAAGGAAATACTCAGAGAGGATCACTGAAGTGGCATTAAGGAGGGTGGTCATCACCAAGGATGGATGTGGTTTAAGTGTGAATAAACCTGTTACACTGGAATGATTCCCTTTGATGTAAATTTGCACATTAAAAACTGTGCTTTTGTTTGTTTAGGGCAGAAATTACTATGCTTGTCTTTTGCATAAAAACTATGCTTGTCTTTTGATGTAAATCTGCACATTAAAAACTGTGCTTTTGTTTGTTATTACCCCTTAAATATAATCTACATCGTTCAATGTTGCTTTTACATAGGATTCCTTCTTTTTGACCATTATGCCCTTCATATTATTTTTTACCATTATTCACATTAAATCATATTCAAACATAAGATTCTGCAAAGTTGTTTGCAAAGTTGCTTTTACATAAGATTCTTTTTGACCATTATGCTCTTAGGATTCCTTCATTTTGACCATTATGCCCTTCTGCACATTAATGGGTAAAATTCTGCAAAGTTGTTTGTACAGGGGTAAAATTCTGCACATTATTTATTACCCTAACAAGACAATGCATGAATGCTCATTTGTTGTTTGTACTTAAGATTAAATCATATTCAAACTTAAGAATGTACATCAGTCAATTTAGCAACAACAAAACATGTTCATTCAATCATATTCAGCAAAACAACCATAATATCCGATTACAATTTGACATTTATGCCCTTAAAAGTGATACTACAAACAACATAAACAAAACAATTACATATGTTTTGAGACTGCTAATTTTCCTAATTATCTTATCAAATTCTTCATCTGTCTTCTTTTTGTAAATATTGAAATCATGGTCCATAATTGCAATCCTCACTTCACAAGAATGTGCCCTCACTTCACAGGATTGTGCTCCCACTTCATCTCTTTTCTTCTTGTTGATTGTATCTTCTTCATTAACCCATTCCCAGAATTTGCATTTAATTTCTGGGTTATCCTAAAACAAATATACGAAAATTATTGAAAAGACATTACTACATATAGATTAAACCCGACATACCGTTGAATTAGGGCAAACCCTAAACTCTTTTCCAGGATTATCTTTGGTCGTTGAAGTCCAGATACGAGAAGGGTAGCCACAATCACAGGGATTTGCAAAATCAAGTTTCGATTTTGACTTGATTTTCTTCGATCTGGTGCTGGAGTTGTACGTAGAGGAGGAAGCCATGGATTTGAGAAAGTTGTTACAGTCTTGAAGAGTGAAGAAGAAATCGTGCTTTGAGAGTGTTTAATTGAGGGTGAGGGATTTGAGAAAGCTGTTACGTATTTTCCACATAATTTTTTTTTTTAAAATAAAGAAAAAACCGGGATACCTATTGTATCCGGTTACCAATGGTTAAATATGTACATGAAACACATTTTAATGGTATTTTTTGTTAAAAAAAAACATGAATGGTATAATGTGAACACAGGTAAAACATCATTACCCTTATAAGTCATTTTCCCTATTTTTGTATATAAACAAACTCAAGATAATTTGAGACTACATGTTTGACAAAAATAGTTGTTAGCTGGTAGCATGTGTCGGATAGCTGTAACTTTTATCACTTTAGATCATCACTTGAAGAGTCTAAGATGCTCCTTCTATGTCTTGCACCTAATGTTTTACTCTCATTTAGTCATAGACATGTATATTTGCACCTATTTCTTTGCTCTAAATATCAATTCGTACTAATGAATTTTTTTGTCTTACGAGATACCATATCATATTTTTGTATATAAACAAACTCAAGATAATCTGAGACTATTAAGTAATTACGGTACAAACTATCATTGGGTGTTACTAAGCTTAATAACATAATCCACTCCCTAATATCATAACATAACCATATGGCCATACCACTCGGGAGATATTTATTTTACGTTCATGAATTCTATTCAAAGAAATCTCGCATGAATACTACATTCTTTAGATCTTCATACCCAATTCTAATCATAAACATGTGTCCGAGATACATGTTAAGAAAATAGCTTAAGACAAAAGTTACCCTGTTACCTTGTGAGATATATATATATATATATATATATATATATATATATATATATATATATATAGAGAGAGAGAGAGAGAGAGAGAGAGAATGTGTGGCTATTATATACCTAAGTGTATATATAGAACCCTCAAAACTATGTAGTTTTGATCTATATACTAATCATGATATTTCATTTACTATTTTCTTTAGTCATGTGACTCACTAAACTGATCGAATTTATGTTTTTTTTCTTTATTGTGTCCAGGGGTGGCGCTTCAACATATGATTTGGGGGGGGGGGGGGGGGGGGGCAAAAATATAATATGTATAAAATCGGTGAGCATGGGGGTCACCGTCAAAATCGTATATTTTTTGGTCTAATATGTATAAAATGAAAGTACAGGTGCTATTTGTAACAAAAAAAATAAGGGGGGTCACAGCCCCCCACCCCCAATAAAGCACCGCCCATGATTGTGTCGAAACATTAAAATTCATGACCATTTAATCAGTCCAATTAAATAAGACAAAAACGCAATAACTCAATCAAACTTTTCACAGATCATTTGATATAATTTTACAATTGAAGGACAACGTTGAGTTATATTCGTTATAAAGTATTGATTTTTTACTTTTCCTATAAACTTCAATGATGTTTTGCAATAAAAAGATATATAATTGATCTTTTCAATTTCATAATTTAACTCAATTTAATAGTACTCTATTAAAATAAAATTAAGAGAAAATGAAACTGTATTTGTTGTTTAAAACTGTGATTTAAAAGGTTCTATACCTAAATGGGTAAATTCCATATGTACTCATCGTGGAGACTAAGTAGCAATGTAGTCTTAGTCCTTCATTCCTTGAAAAATCAATTCCATGTTATATACCTATTTCAATAACAAAAATTTCATTTGCCATCATTAAAGGGTTCTACGAAAATCTCATATCATCTTTTAGATATTTGACTACCTAAAGTATCCATTACACAATCATTTAATTAGTATAATACAATTAACTTTTTCACATCAATGCACCTTACTTCCAATTATGACGTATACATTAACTAGGTCTTTTATGTAGTTTACTTTCATCATATTACTAAACTAATATATCATAATGGCTGTTGAACATCACAAACCAGTTAAGTTTCGTATTCACAATTAGTCAACATACTTTCTTTACATCAGAACATGATTTTGAAGTTATACTGATAAACATAACTGAACTGAACAACCATAAGATAGCCCTATAGAAGTAGCCATAAAGATTCTATCGACTTCTACAAAAGAGAAGGTAATGTATGTTTGACTAGAAGATCAACTAAAAGCTTTAAACATAAGATAAGGTACATATGTACACCAATAAATTTGGACTACACATAATAAGTAATAATTATTAAAATTACATCATTGAATAAGATAATATATAGTTGGGCTACACATAATAAGTAATTATAATTAAAATCAAAGTCAATCGTGTATAAGAAATGTATGACGTAAAAACCTACAAAGAGAATGGTTGACTTTTAGCTAAAGTACCAAAAAGAAAAATCGTAGTACTCTTTAAGATAAGAATTATGAGGAAAAAATGTCAAAAAACGGAGTCCATACTAGAGAAATATGATTTTAGCAAAATCATTTAATTTTATAAAACTATAGATGAACAATAAAGTAAGAGCTTGTAACGGCCCAAATTTCCAATAAATTTTTTCATTTTAAATAACCAAAACATTTCCAAAAGATATAAAATTCTAAACACATTTGTTTTCAAAATCCATAACATCAGATAAATTATTCGTAAAGTCAGAGTGTCCCAAATGAAATGCCAGAGAGTGCATGCCGCACCATCACGTCAGATTTTTGCCCTTAAATCCTGAAGTACCTAAAACAACCAACAAACTGTAAGTTAATGCTTAGTGAGTTCCCCAGAGAATACCTCACACAATCCACATAATCACACAACCCATATTAACTATATAAGCTACATATATCACATAAGCCATGCATACAAACATATAAGGATGCCATGGAAACCCTTCAAGGTCTTACCTCGGGTGCCATTGGAATCCCCCCCCCCCCCTGTGGTCTTAACCCATTGCCATGGGAACCCCCACATGGTTTTAACTACCTGTCATGGGAACCCCCATATGGTCTTCACTAACTGTCATGGGAACGCCCACATGGTCTTAGCTAACCAAGGAAATATCATGCAAGCTAAACATTACAAACATACTAGGATGCCATGGAAACCCTCCAAGGTCTTACACCAAATGCCATGGGAACCCCTCACATGGTCTTAATCTACTGCCACGGGAACCTCCCGGGGTCTTCCATGCAAATGTCACATAACCATCTAACGATCCACATATCACATAATGAACCGGCCTTGGTGTCTTCGACCTATTGGTATGGTGAGAAGACTCACCTCTCAAGAAATGTTGAATCGGTAAAAATCAATCCAACTCACAACTCCGAACTCAACCGCCTACAACCACCCTGCAACTAACTTCAAAAAAACCCCGAATTAACAAAGATACCCTTAAAGTCAAACTAGGTCAACCCTGGTCCAAGTCAACAGTCAACAGTCAAGGTCAACAATCCATGTTGACCTAACTTGTCAAGTGCATCTGGCAACTCGTCGAGTTCCTTTAGTGTTCAGAAAACCGGGAAAACCCTAACCGACTTGCAGAGTTATCTTATCAACTCACCGAGTTCACTCATTATCCAGAAAGCGGGAAAACATGATCTAACTCGTCGAGTTTTCCCAGTCTAAACATATTCAGCCCCTTCCAGTCGAAACTAAAGCCCCAAACTACAGATCTGGTCCCCTAGGATTAAGATGCCATGTAAAGTTGCTAACTTTATGTCACAACTAGCATTTTTGGCTAGGAAATTATGTCTACATGTAATCAACTCTTGTATAAATTGTAACTTTACGTTGATATTAGGAACTATGCTCATTCAAAAACAACTATTTGAATCGAAACTCACTCGTGAAGTTCAAAACCTAATTCAATACATCTCATATACTCAACTGTGGGTTTGAAACCCTAATGTACCGGTTCAAACTCAAAATGGACCAGGATCCTCTTATTGGGCCTAATGGGCCAGTAAACTGTCAATTTGGTTATTTTGGGTCAAGGAACCCTATTTGGACTCTAGTTGGACCCACATTCATTAAACCATAGCATTTTGGGCCATGTTGGGCCTAAAATGACTCGCTTTGTTTTCATGAGCTTTATTTGGGTCGTAAACAATCTTCTTGGGCCACATTGGGCCGAAAACCCAATTTTTTTTTAATCATTTTGGGCCGTAAACCCTCATATGGGCCCAATGGGCCAAAAACTTTCATATTGGGCCTTATAATTTTGTGTATTATTAAAACTAGCCCAAACATTGCTTTTTTTATTCTTTCTCATTATCGGTTATAAACACACACACACACACATATATATATATATATATATATATATTGTAAAAAAATGGGAAAAATCCTAATTAAGACACCTCATTATTAACTAGAGGTCTTCCAAGTTAATTACATCACATGTAACTAAATCTCTACACCTTAATCTCTCATGTAATAACCATTCCTCTCTCTCTCTCTTCTTCTTCTTCTTCTTCTTCTCCTAGTCTAGACCAAGAATCCCAACACCACCCACACTTCTCTCATTTCTCTAACACAAAATCCTCTCTAGAGCTCTTCATCAAAGATCATCACTTTTGGGTAAGCTACTCTCTAAGTAAGATGATTAACTTCATTTTATGCTAATCCTTCACTCCTTAGCACTCTATTTCATGATCCATGCTCATAAAATCTCTTAGAAATTGAAGATCTCTTCAAAGAAGTGAGCTAGGTCGAAAACTCCTCCCATCTTCTTCAAAAACCGAATTCATCAAAAGAAAATGAGGTCATACCCCCTATTTTCGCTTTTTACTATGTTTTGGGGGAGAATACAAGTTGTTTTGTGTAGATCTATGTGTATAAGCATGATTATGTGTGTTTTTCATGATATATGTTGTGATTATGTGTTGTAAACTTCATAAACTCGAAATATGCTAAAATATGATAATATTTGTAGAACATAACACTTGATACAACTTATTATGCAAAGAAAAGGTTTAAAACATTATAAGGTCGTTAAAACTAAGAAAACCGCATAAGAGGGCCAAAAATGATAAAATAATCAAAAAAGTGAAGTTATTATATAACTCACGGTTTTGAAGGGACCAAAAAGGATTTAGTTTGAATAAATATGGATCTTTATGGTATTTATGATTTTAAAAGGGCTAAAAGTGTAAATTTTCACAAAATGGGCCTCATATTGGGCTTTCACGGTTTTTGGGCTACGTTTGTAATTTTTTGGACTTTGTGGGCTTGAGTGTCATTTTAAACAAAGTTGAGCCAAAAATGTTATTTTTCGGTTATAAGGGCTGGAAATGATAATTTTATCAAACTTGCGCCAAAAAGTATAAATTCTATGCTTTTGGGCCGAAAATGTAAAACTTCATACACTTGGGCCGAAAATGATATTTTTGACAAAAGTTGGTTAAAAATGTTATTTTATTTGAAATTAGCCTTAAATGTAAACTTTTGGTCTTAAGGGACCTAAAAAGTCAATTTTACAAAAAAATATGCCTAAATTGTAAATTTTTAGTCTAATGGACCACAAATGTCAATATTACAAAATTGTTTTTTTTAATGTCATTTTGGAAAACAATTGAACAAGAGCGAACATTACAATAACAGACGAGTCAAATACGTTAAACTCATTTTTATTGGGTCTGGATTATACATTACATGCTTAGTAGGCCTTAGTTGTCCTTTTGCATGCTTATTAGGCATGGAATATACATTACATGCTTATTGGGCCTTAGTTGTCCTTTTACATGCTATTGGGTCTGGAACTTACATTACATGTTTATTTGGGCCCTTATGGTCCATTTATATGCTTGTGACTTCGTACATTCACATACATACACTTTGGGTCTTGTATACATACAACATATTCGGAAAAACATTATATACTACGTTAAATAGTGTGATATAATATCCGCGTAAATTTAGTTAAGTTTCTTGTGAGACACGTATTCATCCGTACCTATCTAGCGTACAACCTTAAGTCATGTAGTTATAATCAGAGTCTCCTGTATGGAGAGCGAGAGTTTGTGTATAGATCTATACAGGGGTGACACCCTACACCTGAGTTGTTCGCTACAGTTAGACTAGGTCAGTCTAGAGCGACAAACCTTACCTTAAAAAAGTCGGCGCCTGAAAAACGTCATGACAGGCAGATCAGTCATATCAAGTATGGTTATAACGAACTCATAGAGAAATTAACTCCATTATAAAATTTACGGAATACATTTACAGTTTGGTAACACGGGAACATACATACACTGGTACTGAGTCTTAAGGTGTGAAGACCACAACGTTTTATAAACAGACAGGATCGGATTGTCTGGGAAAAACATACAACTATACAATGCCTTCTACTTATAACAGAAAACATCGGATTTTCTTGGATCATTCACTTTATACATTTTCAAACATTAACACACATACATTAATACAGGATTGGACACAAACATTTAAAACCGTTTTTCAGAAAATATCGGTTTTTTCTGGTGTTTACAAAGTAATACAAAACATTTTACTCAAACATGCTTATGAACTCACCAACATTATATGTGTTGACGTTTTCAAATTAACTTGTATTCTCAAGGAATCGTTAAGCAGAAAGGTCGACAGGAATATATGGAAATTATCATATTTTGTATCATCATACATTAACTATTTGGGCATAGACAAAATTACAAAAATGGTCCCTGTGGTTTACTAAAAGTCACAAAGTTAGTCCCTGCTAATTTTTTTTGATGCAAATGGTCCTTGTGGTTTGCAAAACTTGCAAAGTTGGCCCTTTTTACTAACACCGTTAGTATATAACTGTTAGGGACTGAATCTGTAAGGGCATTTTCGTCTTTTTAAGTATAAAGGGACTAAATTCGTGACATTTGATAAACCACAGGGACCATTTTTTAAGTTTGTTTGAAAAAAAAATTAATTGACTGAAGGAAGGGGGGGAGGCTCGAACTTGAGACCTTCACCTCCCTAAAATGACAACATGCCTTAACCATTTGAGCTGGAGGCTCATTTGGTTATAACTTCCTAAAACTAACTTATATAATATCAAAATCGTTAATACATAAATAATAGCTAAATTATTAAAAACATTTTTTTTAAATAAAACAAAATTTATTTTAGTCGTATTATAAAAAAAATAGTTTTTTTACAAACAATTTGTATGTATTTTTATATATTTATTTAACGTAAAATATTTTTTTTATATCTTTAAAAAATACGTTTTCGTATAAAAAATATGTTTTCGCAATATTTTGGGTCGCTAGTTCTAAAACCGTTTTTCGGTTATATGTATTAAAAACAACTTAAAAACGATTTTGTTATGTATTTAAATAATTTATAGGGTATTTTTTAATGTCAGGTATACTATTAATTATCGTTATTTCAAAAAGCTATATAACTATTTATTTTCATCTTCCTTTTAACCATACGATTTAGAACTTACGATTAAGATGAAATACGTATTTTAAATAAGATATATAAACGAATAAGTTTTTTTAAATACATATAACCGAAAAACGGTTTTCAAAAAACCGATTGGTCCAGTCAGTTTTTGAAAACTGTTTTTCGGTTATATGTATTTAAAAATGATGAAATACATATTTTAATAAAGATGAAATATGCATTTTAAATAAGATGAAATACATATTTTAGAACTAGCGACCAAAAAGAATTTATATATTTTTTTATGTCGTGATTAGTGTTAATTATTATTATTTCAAAGACATAAAAAAAATATTTTACAAAAACATATTTTTTAAAGATATAAAAAAAATATTTTATGTTAAATAACACATAAAAAATACATACAAATTGTTTGTCAAAAACTATTTTTTTTTTATAGTACGAATAAAATAAGTTTTCTTTTATTTAAAAAAAATGATGTAAAAAATGTTTTTAATAATTTATTTATTATTTATGTAGTAACGAATTTGTTATTATATAAGTTAGTTTTAAAAAGTTATAACCAAGTGAGCCTCCAACTCAAATGGTTAAGGCATGTTGTCATTTTAGGGGTGTGAAGGTCTCAAGTTCGAGCCTTCCCCCTTCCTTCAGTCAATTAATTTTTTTTTCCAAACAAACTTCAAAAATGGTCCCTGTGGTTTATCAAATGTCACGAATTTAGTCCCTTTATACTTAAAAAGACGAAAATGTCCTTACAGATTCAGTCCCTAACGGTTATATACTAACGGAGTTAGTAAAAAGGGCCAACTTTGCAAACCACAAGGACCATTTGCATCAAAAAAATTAGCAGGGACTAACTTTGTGACTTTTGGTAAACCACAGGGACCATTTTTGTAATTTTGTCTATAATATTTAATAAATACTTGATGTAAACAATGATGGTTTTATTTTGAATGTATGATGATGGTGTTTGTCATGTTTCATTTATATTCATTGTGATGATATTCCAAGACGAAGTCACCCAAACCCCCGGACGTTTCCGCCAATTTCTTTTGGTTTGGGGGGTGTGACAGAATTGTATCAGAGCAATGTCTATAATGAACTGGCATATCTAGTCATACAAGATATACAACTATAAATACATTGAGACTAAAATACTCTGAACAAAATAAAAATCCATACCTATGTGTGCATTTTAACGTAATAATATAATAAGTGATAGTAAAAGTCTTTGGAGGATTTGAACATCGCGGTTAAACCCGGACTGTTATGTAGTCGTATTAGGGGTAAATGTAGCCTGATCAACTACATTTATTCAAAATATGACCAACATGTGTTCGGGAGTGATCGTAATGGTCGATGAACCAAAAACTTACCATCTAATTATCCAAAGAATTATGGAACCAAACCTAAACAATTAAAATACTATAGAAGTATTTTAGAATGCTAATTATGAACACTCCTCACACACTTCTCACCCCTCCGTTTCTCGTGCAGTCATCATGGAAGAGTTCCAACAGGGTGTCCTTTACTATCAGGCCTTGGTGGCCATTGGGTTGATCGAGGGAGAACTTGGTATGGTTCAAGGGGCAGATCTAGGGTTAGGACCTGAGGAGTATGTGGAGACAGACTATGAGTACGAGAAATCCGATGAGGAGACGCAAGAAGTAAGGGACATTGAGGAAGTCCCTAGTGAGTCTCATTCTTCAGAGATGATACATGACCATCCCGCAGCACCATAGGATTTCACCGATTGGACGCGCTCCTTGGAGGAGGAGGCTGCCACCCTTAGACAACAAATTTTCGTAGCGAAAGCTCGAGCAGTACGGACAGAGCATGAGAGGGACGAGATCACTAGGGAACTGAGTGAGCTGGCTGACCTTGTGGTGCGACATTTCGACATTTGATTACCCCACCAGACACTTCTCGCTGCGACTAGGATCAGCTTCATCCACTGCCACTACTGTTATGATTTCCTTTTATGTACCACTTTATGTACTACCGACTTCATGGTTAAGTGACTTCACTACTCATGGAGTTGTTATGCTGTCGGATTATATTTCCTTTATGTATGTATGCCTTATAAAAGCAAATTGTCATGTACTAAAAGGATTATTGCTAGTGAAAGCAGTTATATATTTTATCTTGATGTTGTTATCTGCTATGTGTTCTATTATTCTTATTTCATGTTGTTGTATGCATTCATTTACACGCACAACCGAATCACCGAACTTGTTCTATATTCAAGGAATCTCGAAACCAGAATGCACTAAATACTCATAATCTTTCTGATCCATGGAAGAAGATGCCATGAAGATCTCTGTGTAGGAACAACAACAACGCAGATGCACCACCACCACCACCCCCACCAGAGGTGAACTTGACTGCATTCCAAGCAGTAGTTTCAGGTGCCGTTACAGTAGCACTAGCACACATTCACAACGGGAATAACGGTGGAGGTAACGGGCAAGGAGCTGGAAGCTCAAACCAAGGGGTGAACCAAGGACCTACAGAGGTCTATACATACAAAGATTTCACAAATGCCAAGTCTCGAAACTTCAATGGAACTTAAGGCGTGATAACTCTAAAGCGGTGGATAGAAAAAGTTGAATCGGTTTTCGAAATCTGCGGATGTCTTGAGGAATGCAAAGTGAAATTTGCAGCTTGCACATTTGTCGATCAAACGCTTTCCTGGTGGAATGGTCATGTGGAGGCCATGACACTTCCTGTGGCAAATGTTATGCCATGGGAGGAGCTTGAGGAAATGTTAATGGCATGGTACTGTCCAAGAGGGGGAGATCCAAAAAATGGAGTAGGAATTGTGGAATCCCACAGTACAGAACTCAGACATCGATGCTTACATCTCAAGGTTGAGTGAATTGTCACTTCTGTGTCCGGGTATGATCACATCCGAGAGGAAAAAGATCGAAAGATTCATTTGGGGATTAACCTCTCCAATCCAAGGAAATGTAATAGCAGTAAACCCTGAAACGTATGAAAGTGCTAAAAGACTAGCCAAGAAGCTATACGACCATGGCAACAAAAAGAGTGCCAAAACTGGGGAAACTGAAGTCAAGAAGGAGGGAAACAACATAAAGGAAAGGAATATCAAACGAAAAAGGACGACAAAACCAAGGGTCATTGAAAAAGCAACAAACTGTAACAGTTCACGCTGCTACTGCTCAGGTTGCCCAAGAACCACATGCTCTAGCCTCATCTGTGCAAACTACCACCAAAATCTACTCAGGAAACCTACCGAAGTGCAACAAATGTAATTATCATCATCATGGAGAATGCAGAGATATACAGTGTGATAACTACAACCGTAAGGGCCATACCGCTCGATACTGCAGATCTCCACCTCAACCAAACCAACATCACAACAACAACAATAACAACAATAGGAACAACAACAACAACAACAACGCAGGTGCGAGTCACTCTTGTTATGGATGTGGAGAAACAGGCCATTATGGACGAAACTGCCCCAAAGCCAATGCCGGAGGCGCTAGAGGATCGGGCAGAGTCCTCACAATAAGTCAGGGTGAAGCGGTACAGGTTCCAACCGTTGTCAATGGTACGTTCCCACTTAACAACACTTATGCATGCATTTTGTTTGATAGTGGCGCTGAATGAAGCTTTGTGAGTAATAAATTCAAACACCTATTAAACCAACAACCCCAGAAGCTAAGCGAAGCCTTCACGGTGGAGATGGCTAATGGGAAGACCGAAACAACAAAAGATATATACATAGGGTGTACGCTCACATTAAATAATCATTCATTCCTAATTGATTTGATGCTGGTAGACATTAGGAGTTTTGATGTGATTATAGGCATGGATTGGTTAAGCCCTCACCATGCCGACATTATGTGTCACGAGAAGGACGTTCGCCTTCACCTCCCTAATCAAGAAACCCTAATCATCTACGGTGATAAGTCGGGCATTAATCTGCATCTCATCTCGTGCATCAAAGCGCAAAAGTGCTTGCACAAAAAGAACTAAACATTTTTCGCTCATGTGGTGGATAAACGAAAGGAAGAGACGAACATCACCAATATCCCAGAGGTATGAGATTTTCCCGATGTATTCCCAGAAGATCTCCTGGGGATACCTCCCGAGAGACAAATCGAATTCAGAATTGACCTCGTACCAGGGGCAATGCCAATTGCCAAATCACCCTACAGACTGGCTCCCACAAAAATGCAAGAACTATCAAGTCAACTGAGTGAACTCCTGGATAGAGGATTCATTAGGCCGAGTTTCTCACCGTGGGGAGCTCCGATCCTGTTCATTAAGAAGAAAGACAGATCCTTTAGAACGTGCATCGATTATATGGAGTTGAATAAGCTCACTATCAAAAACCGATACCCATTTCCACAGATCGATGATCTATTCGACCAGCTTCAGGGGCTAGTTATTTCTCTAAAATAGATCTGAGATCCGGTTATCATCAACTCCGAGTCCGGGAAGAGGATATTTCGAAAACTGCTTTCCGAACTCGATATGGCCATTTCGAATTCGTTGTTATGCCATTCGGTCTGACAAATGCTCCTGCAACGTTGATGGACCTCATGAACCGAGTTTGCCGCCCATTCCTTGATAATTTTGTAATCGTATTCATTCACGACGCTCTCGTATATTCTAGAAGCAAAGAAGAGCACGGTTAACACCTGCGACAAATTTTGGAAACACTCAGAGCAGAAAAGTTGTACGCGAAGCTCTCCAAGTGCAAATTCTGGATTCGCAAAGTAAACTTTTTGGGTCATGTGGTTAGTAAGAAGGGAATACATTTAGATCCTGCTAAGGTCAAGGCTATTGAAGGTTGGGCAACTCCCAGGACACCAACAGAAATTCGACAATTCTTGGGTCTTGCAGGTTACTACATAAGATTTATTCATAATTTTTCTAAAGTAGCCAAACCGCTCACCACCCTAACCAAAAAAGATGTACCATTCAATTGGAGTATCAAGCAAGAAATGGCATTTCAGACTTTAAAGCAAGCTCTTTGTAGTGCTCCAGTGTTGTCCTTGCCGGAAGGAACAGAAAACTTCGTGGTGTATTGTGATGCATCGAACCAAGGGTTGGGTTGTGTGTTGATGCAGCGTGGAAAGGTGATTGCATACGCATCCAGACAACTAAAAACCCATGAAGTAAAATAGACGACGCATGATCTCGAGCTGGGAGTAGTGGTCTTTGCTCTTAAAATATGGAGGCACTACCTTTATGGTACTAAGTGCACCATTTTCATAGATCACAAAAGCCTCCAACATATCTTAAACCAGAAGGAATTAAACATGAGGCATCAAAGATGGGTTGAACTGCTAAAAGATTATGAGTGCGAGATCAAGTATCACCCAAGCAAGGCTAATGTGGTAGTCGATGCCTTAAGCAGGAAAGAGTACTCGGGTCGCCGAGTAAAGACGTTAACGATAACCATCTATTCCCACTTAACCTCACAGATCAAGGAAGCTCAATCATAGGAATTGAAGCCAGAGAAAGCTACGAATGAAACGCTGCGGGGGATGGATAAAAAACTTGAAGCCAAAGAGGACGGAACTTACTACTTCATGAATAGAATCTGGGTCCCAAAATTTGGGGGATTCAGAGAGATAGTCATGAACGAAGATCATAAAACGCGATATCCCGTCCATCTAGGTTCTGATAAAATGTACCTGGACATCAAACAACATTATTGGTGGCCAAATATGAAGGAAGAGATAACCACTTATGTGAGCAAGTATCTAACTTGTGCCAAGGTTAAAGTGGAAAACCAGAAGCCCTCGGGATTGCTGCAACAACCTGAAATTCCCAAGTGGAAATGGGAAAGAATTGCAATGGATTTCATAACCAAGTTAACTAAGACATCGGATAAAAGAGATCGTGAGACTTCATGGGGTATCAGTATCTATTATCTCAGATTGGGATAGTAGATTTACTTCAAGGTTTTGGTAGTCGCTCCAGAAAATTATGGGAACACAACTAGACATGAGCACTGCCTACCACCCCCAAACAGACGACCAAAGTGAGCGGACCATTCAAACGCTTGAAGACTTGCTTCGAGCCTACCTAATCGATTTCGACAAATCATGGGATACCCACTTGCCCTTAATTGAATTCTCATATAACAACAACTATCACTCGAGCATTAAGGTGGCTCCTTTCGAGGCCTTGTATGGCAGAAAATGTCAATCACCTTTTTGTTGGGCTGAGGTGGATGACACTCAGTTGGAAATAGGACGGACACCAAACAACACTCTCAAGGGACCCCAGATCATTCGGGAAACGACGGAGAAAATAATCAAAATTAAGGCACGACTCCAAGCATCGCGTGACCGGCAAAAGAGCTATGTTGATAAATGGCGAAAGCCTATGGAATTCCAAGTCGGAGATCAGGTGCTATTGAAGGTCTCTCCCTGGAAAGGGATGATCTGTTTTGGGAAACAGGGAAAACTAAATCCACGATACATCGGGTCATTCAAGATTCTTGCCCGGATTGGTCTGGTGACTTATAAGCTGCAGCTACTTGCGAAGCTCAGCAATGTACACCCCGTGTTCCACATGCCGAACCTAAAAAAGTGCTTATCAGATGAAAGCCTCATCATTCCCCTGGATGAAATCGAAGAAAATGAAAACCTCATATTCGTTGAAGAGCCTATTGAGATAATGGACAGAGAAGTGAAGCGTACAAAACAGTCTCATTCCGATTGTGAAGGTTCGAAAACCCAATTCCTTTATCATTTTCGGTCGTAAACAATCTTCTTAGGCCACATTGGGACGAAACCCCAATTCCTTTATCATTTTGGGCCGTAAACCCTCATATGGGCCCAATGGGCCGAAAACTTTCATATTGGGCCTTATAATTTCGTATATTATCAAAACTAGCCCAAACATTTCCTTTTTTTTTTTATTCTTTCTCATTCTCGGTTATAAACACACACACACACACACACATATATATATATATATATATATATTGTAAAAAAATGGGAAAAATCCTAATTAAGACACCTCATTATTAACTAGAGGTCTTCCAAGTTAATTACATCACATGTAACTAAAGCTCTACACCTTAATCTCTCATGTAATAACCATTCCTCTCTCTCTTCTTCTTCTTCTCCTAGTCTCGACCAAGAATCCCAGCACCACCCACACTTCTCTCATTTCTATAACACAAAATCCTCTCTAGAGCTCTCAAGAAAAATTTCACCTCCATTCTTCCACATTTTTATGAGTTGTAAGTGTGCATCAAGAACACTTCATCAAAGATCATCACTTTTGGGTAAGCTACTCTCTAAGTAAGATGATTCACTTCATTTTATGCTAATCCTTCACTCCTTAACACTCTATTTCATGATCTATGCTCATAAAATCTCTTAGAAATTAAAGATCTCTTCAAAGAAGTGAGCTAGGCCGAAAACTCCTCCCATCTTCTTCAAAAACCGAATTCATCAAAGCAAAATGAGTTCATACCCCCTATTTTCGGTTTTTACTATGTTTTGGGGGAGAATACAAGTTGTTTTGTGTATATCAGATCTATATGTATATGCATGATTATGTGAGTTTTTCATGATATATCTTGTAATTATGTGTTGGAAACTTCATAAACTTGAAAATATGCTAAAATCTGATAATATTTGTAGAACATCACATTTGATACAACTTATTATGTATAAAAGGGCCAAAAATGACAAAATAATCAAAAAGTGAAGTTACTATATAACTCACAGTTTTGAAGGTACCAAAAACGATTTATTTTGAATAAATATGGATCTTTATGGTATTTATGATTTTATAAGGGCTAAAAGTGTAAATTTTCACAAATGGGCCTCATATTGGGCTTTCACGGTTTTTGGGCTAAGTTTGTAATTTTTTGGACTTTGTGGGCTTGAGTGTCATTTTAAACAAAGTTGAGCCAAAAATGTTATTTTTCGGTTATAAGGGCTGAAAATGATAATTTTATCAAACTTGGGACAAAAAGGATAAATTCTATGCTTTAGGGCCGAAAATGTAAAACTTCATACACTTGGGCCGAAAATGATATTTTTGACAAAAGTTGGTTAAAAATGTTATTTTATTTGAAATTAGCCTTAAATGTAAACTTTTGGTCTTAAGGGACCTAAAAAGTCAATTTTACCAAAAATATGCCTAAATTGTAAACTTTTAGTCTAATAGACCACAAATGTCAATACTACAAAAGTGTTTTTTTTAATGTCATTTTGGAAAACGATTGAACAAGAGCGAACATTACAATAACAGACGAGTCAAATACGTTAAACTCACTTTTATTGAGCCTGAAATATATATTACATGCTTAGTGGGCTTTAGTTGTCCTTTTGCATGCTTATTGGGCCTGGAATATACAATACATGTTTAGTGGGTCTTAGTTTTCATGTTACATGATATTGGGCCTAGAACTTACATTATATGTTTATTTGGGCCATTGTGGTCCATTTATATGCATATGACTTCGTACATTCACATACATACACTTCTGGTCTTGTATACATACAACATATTCGGAAAAACATTATTTACTATGTTAAATAGTGTGATATAATATTCACGTAAATTTAGTTAAGTTTCTTGTGAGACACGTATTCATCCGTACCTATCTAGCGTACAACCTTAAGTCATATAGTTATAACCAGAGTCTCATGGAGGGAGAGTGGGAGTTTGTGTATAGATCTATACATGGGTAACACCCCACACCTGAGTTGTTCACTACAGTTAGACTATACCAGTCTAGGGCGACAAACCTTACCTTAAAAAAGTCGGCGCCTGAAAAACGTCATGACAGGCAGATCAGTCTTATCAAGTATGGTTATAACGAACTCATAGAGAAATTAACTCCATTATAAAATTTACAGAATACATTTATAGTTTGGTAACACGGGAACGTACATACATTGGTACTCAGTCTTAGGGTGTTAAGACCACAATGTTTTATAAACATACATGATCGGATTGTCTGGGAAAAACATACAACTATACAATGCCTTCTACTTATAACAGAAAATATTGAATTTTCTTGGATCATTTACTTTATACATTTTCAAACATTAACACACATGCATTAATACAAGATCAGACACAAACATTTCAAACCGTTTTTCAAAAAATATCGGATTTTCTGGTGTTTACAAAGTAATACAAAACATTTTACTCAAACATGCTTATGAACTCACCAACATTATATGTGTTGACGTTTTCAAATTAACTTGTATTCTCAGGGAATCATTAAGCAGAAAGGTCGACGGGATCATATGGAAATTGTCATATTTTGTATCATCATACATTAACTATTTGGGCATGTAATATTTAATACAATACTTGATGTAAACAATTACGGTTGTATTTTGAATGTATGATGATGGTGTTTGTCATGTGTCATTTATATTCACTGTGATGATATTCCAAGACGAAGTCATCCAAACCACCAGACGTTTCCGCCGATTTCTTTCGGTTCGGGGGGTGTGACTCTTTATATCCATGCAAGGCCTCAAAGGGCTAAAACACTCAAACAAATCTTATCAAGGGACTTAGAGCATGAAGGAGGACCAAGACTTGATAAAGTTGGCAACTTTAAGTCCACAAGGGCCATGAGATGTCCAGATCTGAGGCCATATCTTCATAACATGCTCAAATCCAAGAATGGTCCCAAAATAGGCTAATAGTGGCCATAATGTTGGGGTGCAAAGTCACGCTTATATGTATTACGCTTTACCCACTTGTATTGTGTAAATGAGTTGTCTTTCCTATAAATAGGAAGTGAGTGACACTCATATTTAGAAAGAACACTTTGAGAGCATTAGTTTAGTGATAGAATTTGCAAGACCCATTTGTACTCTTTCTATCAATACTAATGGGAGCTAAACCCAAATTTATTTACTTCATCTGTTCTTGATTTGTATGATAATTCACTAGATCTTTTCTAATTCTGCACATGGCATCATAATCAAGATCACTATAATTGGTATCAGAGCGGATGTTATTGATTGGATCAAGAATTGATCCTTGATTGCTTTCTAGATTTGGTGATTCTTCATGTTCTTATTGACCTTCATGTTTTGAGAGTGTTTTGTGTTCTAGAAATCGAATTTTTCCTTGATTTGATCCATAATTCGATTTTCTCTCTCTAGAATACTTGTTTGTACCACTTTCTCTCACTAGAATTTTGTTCATATTCACTTTTTCACTCTAGAGATCTCCTTGATTTTCACTTTCTCTCTCTAGAAAACCCAAGTTCATATCGTTTTATTCGAAATAAAAGAAGCAATTATGGAGAAATGGATGATACATAGTGAAGATTTTCAAAGTGAATGCACTTTTGAATATCTTCTTTATAACTTGACTGTTAGATTGAAAAGTGAAAGGGATCTCGTTGTAAATGGAGAAAAGAGTGAAGTTGGAGAATTAATTAGTTGTCCAATTTATCAAACCAAAGATTTGTTTAATCGTTTGGTTACAACATATCAAAAGAGATGAAGAAATAAGAAAGAATGAGAAGTCATAAAAGGAATTCCTCGTGCTGAATGCAAACATGAAAGCAATAAACTTGAATATTATGGAGATTGTTGTGAAGCTTGGGAACATGTTCTTGATGATGATCATGATGTTCAAGAAAAAGGAGTTGAAGTTGATTCTCAAGATGAATTTTTTTTGCTCGATTGGAGTTCAAACAGATGATATTTTGTGTTCTTGTGATTCGTTTGAAGGAATGATTTCTTATCGGAAGCCGGTGATCCAAGAAATTAGCAAGTATTAAACTCCAAAAGATTTGATTCAAACTCAAAAAGTTGAAGTTGTAGAAAGTGGGTTTGTTCATGAAATCAAGTGTTCAAGATGCAAAAAGATGAGAAAGAAAAAGAAGAAGAAGATTAAACACAAAAACAAGCAACAATCTGTGAAGCACATTTGAGTTCCAAAGCAACAATCTCCAAAGGTTGCATTGAGTTTGAAGTCAAAACCCAAAAGTGTTGGTGATTCTTTTGAAAATATTCTTGGATCGTTGAAGAACACGAAGAACGAGTTGTACATCACACATAGTGGGTGGTACAATGTTCAAATTGGAGATTTTTTCATTCCAACAAAAAAAACCAATATCATCTAAATTTGATTCGTTCGTTGAAAATGAAACTTGATTCGTCAAAAAGGTAACTCAAATTCTCAAATGGATTTCAAAACGTTCATGAGTTCGATTCGTGCGTTTCGTTTTTAATTTTTGATAGTTTTGACTCAATTGCATCGACTTCGTTTCAAATCCCTATGAAGATCCAATTAAAAATTTTTTAGATCAAACTTCAAAATTAAAAGCATTTTCTAAAAATCACGAATTTACTGTTCATAGATCCGATTCATAAGACCAAATTCTAGTGAAACATTCATCGATTAATTGTTTCAAGCCCAAAATTATAATCTGATCACTATTCATATTTAGCCCATATACCGAATCCTTTATTGTTCATCATAGCCCATTATGAGTCATTTGATCTGTATTCGACATATCAATATAATTCAAAAATCTATGGAGTCGGAGGTTGAATAAATAACCTGTAGATCCTCTTCTCTTTTTCTAACTCTGCTAAATTCAAATCTGATTTGTTGATATTCGAAATTGATTTGAGTAATGATATTGATTTTACTTAATGTTGGTTCGATGGCTGATTCAATCTGTTCTTGAAGATGAATCTAAGGTCAAACTAAGAAAAGTCAAAATTGATTTGTGATTCATGGTCTAAAATTTGATTTTGATTGGAGTCGAAATCAGATGTATTTAGAAGTTGAAATTGATTTCGATTTGAATCGATTCGAGATGGTTACGTTTTGATTTCAACTGAGGTTTGTCTTGGATAAAATAATTGCTGTCGAACTCAGGGTCACGTTTGAAATTTGCTTTTGGTTACTTTTGGAGTCAAGAATGTTCGTGTATGATATCAAAATCGAGTTCGATTGTTTGTGGCTATGTGATTTTTTTTGGGAAGTCAATTGACGACGAATCGTTTTGGGTTTGGCGAGTCGATAGTCAAATCCTGAGTCAATTGAAGTCACAATAGAGTTCGATTACTGAAGAATTGCTTGAAAATCAAAATTTGATTCAAGATGTCTAGCATCAATTTCGACTGATGTTTGTTTGAGTTGAAAGCAAGATTAAAGTTGAAGAATCAGATTTCGAAAGCAGATGACGACTGATGTTTGTCTTGGAGTCGAACGTCCTTACCTGGAGTCAAAATCGTGTTCCAATGGTCGATGGCTGGTTATTTGAAAAAGCGAATCCTAAGTTTTGAGGGACGATTTGGTATCAATATTGAAGTATGGACTTGAAGTTCGATCGATGCATTTGGAGTCGATGGTTAGTAACTGAAAACAAAGGTTCGATGGTCGACGATTGATAAGGAACAGATGAAGAGATTTGATTTTTGATAGAGAAGGTTTTGGAGTAGATTGGAGTCGATTGGAGATGTGTAGTGTCACTTTCGATTATTATGATTCTTCTCTGAAAATCGAATCCGAGTGAGGGAGTATGTACAATTGAAGTTTCGTTGTTCATTGTTGATTTTGGTTTATATTTCGATTGGAGTTGAGTGTCGATAGTTGTGGACTGTGGTTGCATTTTCGAATCGTTGATGATCGTTGCTTTGATAACGATGGTATTTCAAAGCTGAGAAACTGAAGAATGTTCATTTCTAGTCTCTGTAGTTTGTACGAATTTACATTTTATGCTTAGTTTGGCAAATGGGGTAAAATTTCGCATATTTAGTTATTTTTGGCAGGTCCCTACAAAATTATGTTATTGACTGTTTTTACCTAGTTTTTGGAAAATCTTGCAACTGTCACCCAAAAAGTCAAAAAATTTCACATATTGGAAATTTTTTGAGGCTTTTTCGTGATTGTTTTTCCGTGCAAGTTTTTTGAGAGTTTCATTTTTGGTACACATCAAGGGGGAGTATTGTCAAGTTCATTCATCGGGCGCTTCTCACTCTTAATGAGTTTTATAATCATTTTTTGATTATATAAAGGGGGATAATGATGGGTATTCGAAGCGGATTTTTTGGGTATTCATTTGCGGATTTGAAGACCGGTGTTAACTTCTTCATTAAGCTCATAAACCGTTAACTCCAAGCCTCAATCTTTCCTGAAGGATTTAATTCTGTCGTATAGTCCATAAAAATCGAAAATTTATGTACAAGCATATCCCATCCAAGTTCTATAACATTCTAGGTCAAAAAATGGTGCACTAAGACCCTAACTCCATGTATGGCACCAAACGAGGACAAAAGTTCAGATCCATTAAACGATTCACTCCTAGCACATTAAGGGACCATAAAGTTGTAAACTTTGTTTTGAAGTTTACCAAAACTCCATCAATTTCTTATAAAAAAAGACCCAAACAACTTAATTTACTAGATCTCGGGAGTAAGAAGCATAAAAATGGAGTCTTGAAGACTTACAATGCAATAACAAGGAAGTTGCAGTTGACTTTCTTGATCTTGAAAGGAAACTAGCTCCAAAGATATGCACTAAAGAGTCCCTCAAGCCACCAAGAGCTTCAAACACCTGAAGCAAGGACCAAGGGGCTAGGGTATCGAAATAGAGGGTGGAGGCTACTTCTTTTAGAAACCCTAGAAATTATACTTATCAAATACAATCTTAATTAATGAGAAACTTAAAGTATCAAAAAGTTAAAAACTATAATGTCACAAACAAAGTTAGTTCTCATGTAACGTCCCTAAACTACTAGGTAAAATTTTTTCATTAAGTCAACCAAAACAACTATTCGTTCATTCCAAAAATAAAACATAAAAGTATGAAAATGTATCAAATAGTTATCAGAGTACACAACAAGTCAGAATGTGGAACACTGCTGGATGTGATGCAATCACGTCGAGCTCTTCTCTTTGGAACTAGAAGTACCTAAAACATAAACATGAAACCACAAGCACAAAGCTTAGTGATTTCCCCAAAATATCTCATACATTACATACTTGCCCTTAATTGAATTCTCCTACAACAATAACTATCACTCCAACATCAAATTCACTCCGTTCGAGGATCTTTACGGACGCAAGTGCAGGTCACCCTTATGTTGGGCTAAAGTGGGCGATACTTAACTGGCTTGGGGTCAAGTGACGAATAACACAATAACTGACCCCGAAATCATACGGGAAACAACTAAGAAGATTGTTTAGATACAGGAACGACTAAAAACATCTCGAGACCGGAAAAAGAGCTATGCTGACAGGAGACGCAAACGCTTAGAGTTTCAGATTGGAGATCAAGTACTGTTAAAACTATCGCCATGGAAAGGGATGATATGGTTTGGAAAACGAGGAAAACTTAATCCACAGTATATAGGACCTTTTGAAATCCTTACGGGGATAGGTTCATGTAGCCTACAAGCTCTGATTGCCACAACATAGCAATATACATCCCACCTTCCACATGTCAAACCTCAAGAAATGTCTATCCGACGAAACCCTCGTCATTCCATTAGATGAGATCGAAGTCAACGAGGTCTAAATTTCATCAAAGAACCGGTCGAAATTATGGATAGGAAAGTCAAGAAAATGAAAAAAAAGTCGCATTTAAATAATAAAGGTCCGCTAGAATGCTAAGCGGGGACCCGAGTTTACTTTGGAACGAGAGGATCAAATGAAACGGAAATACCCCCAACTATTTCGAAGTCCTTAGGGACCGATACCAAAAACTAATTTCAGGACGAAATTCTTTTCAACGGGGGGATGATGTGACACTCGTCAATTCTGGTCAACAGAAGTCAACCATAATTAAGGTAAAAATAATATATCTCTCACAAATATTACGATATATTAGAAAATACTCAATGAAAGTACATTGGCCTTTCCAAATTTCAAACCTTATGTAGGTCGGTACATTTAACACTACAATACATACATAACAAAATAGATGATCGGTGAATGATTGTCGGGTTATAACAAGATAGCGTCATACAAGGTGTATGGAAATAGAACATACAAATAACCTATAGTGTGTATGGTCGTAATAAGTATAAATGAATTATACTTAATTCCATATCATTCACCACTAATAATCATATAAAAACGATTAGGGCAACCAACTTTTATGACACTTTCTCTAAGAATAATAGTTAGTGTAATTTTTATAAAAGTTAACATGGTTATAAAAACATGCATATATATATATATATATATATATATATATATATATATATATATATATATATATATAT
The DNA here is from genome assembly GCF_002870075.4 of Lactuca sativa. NCBI lineage: Eukaryota > Viridiplantae > Streptophyta > Magnoliopsida > Asterales > Asteraceae > Lactuca > Lactuca sativa. The sequence goes on along the minus strand of NC_056627.2, from coordinate 287,254,657 downwards.
AACCACTCTTATTTTATTATAAAAGAAAAAGCCAACCCATTAAAATAATGCAAAAGCATTACTAGACAACATCATAGTGTTTATTTACACCTTTAAATAAAATAAACTTTTTCCCATACCTTAAAGATCTCCCTTCCATGCCCTAAAATTCGGCCCCCATATCCCTATACACCCTAGAACAATTTTGCCCTATAAATACCCCCTCATTTCACCCATTCTCTTCACCATTCAAGATTATACAAGGGAAAACTCTCTCACTTTCTCTTTTTCTTCTTCTTGGTCGAAAATTGCACCACCACCATCACTCTCAAATTTCTTCATCTCAAGCTCAATCTCTAGTTTACACAACACTCATAACTCAAGATCTTGGAAGGAAACCTCAAGAACACAGAGATCCAAGCCAATGACCACCATCTTCAAGTTCGTTTAACCTTTGGACAATAACACAACAAGTGAGTTCATACCCTCTTTTCTACTAGTTTTCACTCATTTTACACTTTTGGGAGCTTACATGCCAAGCTAACAAATTAAAATTTGGTCAATGACTTTACACAAAGGTCCTAGATCTAATATATGTTGGATAAAATATTTAACCTTTGTGTAATTCTACATCATACATGTTTATGTACTAGTCATGATAATATATACATATATTATTATTTTCAAAGGAAGTACACAAGTCTTGTTACTTCAATGCATAAGATTCTAAGTCTATACCGATTACACAATGGCTAATACTATTACACAGTAGATAACCGAAAATTGACATTTTTACTGAAAATCTAGATTTGAAAGATTAAAACTTTGTGTTTGCACATTGGATAAAACCATTACCCGTTGCATAATAGCATCATACATGGGGTAATACTATTACACACTGGGTAACCAACACACATTTGGAACAATACATTGAACATGGAAAAACTTTGATTTCATTGACAACTAGAATAACATACAATCGACGGGTTATGTGAGACATTTCTTCAACCAATACGTTAAGTCCCGACCTTATAATCGTTAAATATTAAATGAGCGGGATAGTTGTGTATAGATCTATATGAGATTGACAACCCCCACCTATGGTTGCTAGCTACAACCATGATCGACGGGTCAAGGGTGACAATTGTCTTTACATTTTCACGACGTCTGAAGAAGCGTTGTGGCACGCAGCATCACAATCGATAGCTCAATTATAAGGGCTCATTATAACATCGAATAGTGAAATTATAGTGTAAGGAAATAGTATATGTATGGTTATTTACTTATACACAACATTTATAAGTATGGTATTTACTTATATACTATATTTATAAGTATGGTTATTTACTTATACACTTGATTTTTGGATAATAAAAATCACATAACAAGCCATGTTTTTTATAAGTTTAGAAGTTATAGGAACTTCTATTTTACAAATACTTTTGTATACATACTACAAATATACATTTTTCTTTATATTGAAGGCATACAAATACAAAACTTTTTACAAGGCAAAGATACAATTTTCAAATAAGGAAAAGCATCAGATTTTTCTACAATTAAACTCTTATGAACTCACAAACTTTATGTAGACTTTTAAAACATCATGTAATCTCAGGAAACAATTAAACTCGGATCAGTGGAATCCTACACAAAACATGTGTGATACCCGACTCGAGATCTTACCCAAAACCAATTAGATACACAACTCATAACCTGAGATCCACGAATATGCACTTGAATTTCACACCACAATATTCTGATTCCCGACGACCCCTCACTTGACCGATAAATAATATTCCTAAACCATTTCTGAGACTACCATTCTCGCACCGGGTCCAACCACCAGGTTCCCAAGAGACCAAATAACAAGGTTATCCAACCTATAAACCCTCTGTGTCACACACTAACCTCCCAATTGATCCTGCAAACTCAGAATCCAAACCCTGTCCCAAAAGTCTCTACCAGGCCCCACCTGAATTGCCATAATCACATGGGCCTCGCCCACGAGCCCCAACCATCAAGAGCCACTCAGACCCGACTCTACCTCTGATCCCAAGTCCTCAGCCTAGAACAGAGAATAATTCCTCAACAACCCTGGCCGACGTGCCCAAGGAATGAACCGATTCCTTTTCCATGCTCGTGACCATCCCTAATAATAGTCTACCTCGAACTGATGAATGCTACGATCCCATCGCAATCTTACAACACTTCCAACCAACCATAGCCTTACCACACTCAAACCATCACAATACCATGCATCCTAAGCCGAATCTTGCAACTAATCAGGAGTTCGGTTCATGCATTCGAATCCCACATCCTAAAACAGAGAATAATTCCTCAACAACCCTGGCCGGCGTGCCCAAGGCATGAAATGATTCCTTTTCCATGCTCATGACCATCCCTAATAATAGTCTACCTTGAACTGATGAATGCTACGATCCCATCGCAATCTTACAACACTTCCAACCAACCATGGTTACGAACCTTAGCCTTACCACACTCAAACCATCGCAATAGCATGCATCCTGAGACGAATCTTGCAACCAATCAGGAGTTCGGGTCACACATTCGAATTCCACACCCTACTATGTATCACAATGGAGATGTCGACCTACGATTGGAAGTTTCCTGAACTCCCACCAATACAACCTCAATTTGAATAGTCATTTAATTCTCCCCCACTTGGACTCGAAGAATCTCTTTCACCTCTTAATCCCTATGGATCTCTGACCCATCTCTCTCAACTAGCATCAACCGCTCATACCCTACGCTAAACAATACTAGCGTTCAATTGCTAGCCAAACTCAATGATCACCCAACTCCTGAAATCCTGAAGAATACTCTTGAAAGCTTAGTCTGTCTGATAATCCAAATTGTCACACCCCAAAACCGAGAACGGCGGAAACGTTCTGGGGCGGAGGACGTCATGTAATGTACCACAACAAATGTAAAGTAGTAAACAAGCAACAACATCATCCATTGCATTAATAGTATAATTTTGATTACAAGTGTGTTCTTTCATAGTATAAGACAACATGATAACTAATCAAAATAAAAGAGGAGTCTTGATTCCTCCGTCTTCACAAAACCTGGTTGTCGTACCTGTCTATTTGTGACATGAGAATACAAGTTATTTTGAAAGCGAGTATCAGCAATAAAGCTGGTGAATTCATAAGTATTAATGTGTCTTTGATTTGTAAAAACTGTAAAGTAAAGACTTGTAAACTTTTGGAAAAAGTTGGAGAATGTTTGTAAGTAATTGTAAACATTTGTAAACCCTAGAAAATCCTATATTTCCTACTAGTATAAAAGTAGTCTTCTACCAAGACCCGACTGTTTTGTAAGTAAGCATCATTGATGTGACAGTTTTTCCCTTGTTTAACTATTATTATAAAAGTTATAGTCTACCTCGTCATTTATGTGTATGAGTCACAATATAAAGGTAATAAGGAAAATTTTGAGTGCCACATCATGGTGAGCAACCCTATCCTTTTCCATTGATTGGACGCTCTCAGTCACTTGCGGGGTCGCGGCAAACTGTGCCACGCCATGGCAAGCCTGACAACCTCGAATTTCGGGTCTCGAACTTGTAAAATCCGTAACTTTCGCGTAAGAGCTCCATTCTTGAAGTTCTTTATATGCACGTGTAGCTGAAAATATGCTCTACAACTCTCGTTTAGACTTCATTGGCAAAGTTTGACTTTATTTTTAATTATTTATTTCTAACGGGCCGGGACACGAAAAATCCATTAAAAATCCATAACTTCTTCATCCGATGTCCGTTTTCGTCAGACTTTTTACCGTTGTGTTAATATTGTTGAGGCCTTCAATTATCATTTAGGTTGTTTCGGCCAAAAGTCTCTCGATCTCTATTTCGAGTTTTTAGTTGTCTACTGCTATATCCGGATCTTGGAAAAATCATAACTTCCTCATACGAAGTCAGATTTGGACGTTCTTTTTACGTACGTATACGGTTTAATGTTATCTACAACTTTCATTAAGATAAGGGTTATTTCCATAAAAGACCCTATATTCTGACTTTTTTTCTTTTTAAACCTAATATTTTTTTTCTTTTCCTAAAAAGACCCAACTTTTATGTGTTACTTGTTATTTTAAACCTAGCAGGTCACTAATAGGTAAATTAGGTATTTTTGTTTCATAAAAGACCCTATATTTTGTAGTTGTTTCCATTTTAGACCTAAAATGTTTTTTTTTCAAAATAAACTCAACTTTAAAATTGGTTATAATCTTCAAGACCAAATATATAAAATACTTTTTGACTACACCGAAAAAGAAAGTATACATGTATACACTAAAAAATGTTATCTAACTTATTATCCTTTGAGCGAATATAACCTAAAAGAATTGCAAAATTTTATTATTGTCTAAAAGATATGATTAAACTTTATCTTGAATAAATATTATATCATTAAACATGATATATTGTTTATAGAAAATGTTATTATTACCGATGACAAAAAGTTTAATGTTAATTTGATATTTTTTGGTGACATGGATAAAACATAGCTAAGAAGAATCTTTTAGCATAATAACATTTTTTTTTTATTTGTAGAAAAAAAATATCATATAATTTAACAAACTGTATACAAAATATTTTTTTTAGTTTGTCTATTATACGGTGAGTTTGTATATATTTCCCTCTCTCACTTTTCTATATTATTTTTTTGGCTGAATTTTTTAATCAATTTTTTTAGAACAGTTAATAAACGCACTCACTATCATACTCCTAAACTAAAGCCATAGAATATTTTGTAGCATTAGCCTATTATTAAACAATATGTTATAATTATATCAAATAAATACATACAAATTTTAATCCTAAACATTGTATTAGTTTTGTTTAGAAATATGAGATTCAAGTTTAAGGCTTTCTTAAAAAATGTTAACATCACATATGAATACATAAAACTATATTTTGGGAATGAAAGCGTTTGAGCATAAGTTGAAAATCCAAATAACAAGAATGATACCGCACCCTTAAATATCAAAATAGTATGGTTGACATTATTAACAATGGTTGGAATGTGGTGAATGAGCAAAACTGATAAAACTATGAAATTTTGTTGTAGAGAAAAGAAAATTGAATAGTTGGCCTACTACCTCATTTTATTAATCTATCTTATGTATACATGGTGTTTGTATATCACTATTATTGAATCTTAAGGATAATCATAATAATTACCAAAATAAAATTTAGGATTTCATTTTAATTTGAAAGGATATAATCACGTTTTTACGCATGAACGAAGTTAAGCTTCATTAAATCGGTGTAGTTAAGTACCTTATACAACTAGTGTTAAAGGTTGTAACAAAACGTAGGGTTTTTTATGAAATGAAAATACTTGATTTCCCTTTTGGTAACCTGCTAGGGTCTAAAATAACAAGTAATAGGTAAAAGTTGGGTCTTTTTTGGAAAAGAAAAAAGTTTTAGGTCTAAATAGAAAAAAAAAATATAAGGTCTTTTATGGAAATAACTCTTTAGATAATTAAGGCTAAAAATTATTTTATTGAAACTTCGCATTTTTCGTTTAATCGGTGTTGCCGGTTTTGCTGAGAATCTTCGGTTGGTCATAACTCCTTCGTTATAACTCGGATTTTAGGATTCTTTATATGTACGAAAACCTTGATACGATTCCTACTACTTTATTTAACCCAAATAAGATTTTAGGAAAGTTAAATTTTGACCTAAATTTGACTGGTGTTACATTTTATTGTCTCAAAATATCGGGTTGTCACATCATCCCCCCGTTAGAGAGAATTTCGTCCCGAAATTAGAGTTTAAGCAGAATTAATAATCATGCTATGGATAGAAGTTTTATATGCTACTTGTGTTCTTAAGTGAACTTTGGTCCTCGCTTGGCATTCCAGCGAATCCTTCACTATCAGGATACGACTTTGCTTCTTTCGTTTGACATCACTGGTGTGATAACTCTTCTTGGTCGAATGTATGTTGAATGTTTTTGTGGACTATGAAAAATAGTACACCTTGTACCCTACAAGTAGTGTCTCCAGATCTTCAGAGCAATTACCGCTGCTCCTGACTCAAGATCATGTGTTGTATAGTTAACTTCCTGTGTCTTAAGCTGCCTTGAGGTATAGGCAGTGACCTTTCCTCTTGCATAAGAACACAGCCAATTGATACTGATTATGACGTCAAAACGTTGTGGTCGATTAGATGTCGTGAAGATCTAAAAGAAAGTATGATTACTCATGAATTAAGGAAAAAGGGTAGGTACTTTTGTTCCATCTGTCTCTCTTGTCTCGATGACGGGAAGGGCATGTGTTTGGCTTCTAAGTTTATTCGCATGGCAGCATGATCACTCGTAGTCTTAGGCAATCTCCATCCTGAAGTTCATATTAGAACTCATAACTGGTTTATCGATCATAGTCTCGCGTATACGAGTCGTATATAATTAAGATTGAAAAGGTAGTCGAATAAATGATTCTTCTTTAAGCCCACATCCCAACGAGGAAAAGAAGTTAAAGTGGAATCATTAATTCTAAACCTGTAGAACCTTGATTATATACTACCCTTGCGTATACATTCTTCAACGATAGATCAACCGTACGGGTCTTTGGATTGAACTTGACGTACTGTACGAGTGGTACTCTGGGGTGGTTTGCTAAGGTTTCTTCGTATAGGTTACGAAACATAAGGTACTCTATGCATGAGTACTTCGGAGTTCTAAAATGACGGCTTCGCTAGAAAGACGTTTTTGGAGAAGGAGACGTACGCACGAAACTGGTATTGTGTAGATCGTATTGACTCCAGTTGTATGATAATGTCAGACTTACTTAGAAGTAAAATATATCAGATTTGAACATAAAGGTGTTATAGACAAAACACAACGGTGAAACTTTTAACAGAGTTACAGTACTTTAGAGTAACTACAGGAATACTGCTGTGAACAAAGTATACTACAAAAGGCAAGTATACGCAGCACGGGGGTCCCTTAATTGACGGGATCTCGCAAAAGATGAGACTCGAGTTGCACTAGTTTTAAACATGTTTTAAAAACATACATAATACTGACGATTGGAAGTGTGCCTATACTATAGTAGGGTCCTTCGTTGCCTCTTTCCATTCTGAGGTCAAACCCCTCCGGATTCGTCGTCCTTCTTCTCTGTTGGACAGTCCCTCTTGAAGTGTCCCATTATGACACATAGATGACATATTCGATAGATTTCGACATTGGTGTTTGAAGTAAGGTGTTGGGTCCGAGTCCTGCAGCAATTGGTAGTATGTCCGTTCTTGTCGCATTTAAAGCAGTGTAATGTACGAAACTACCCAGATGATGGAAGCTGCACTTATTGCATTTCGGTAGGTTTACAGCATATGACCTAGCTGGTGTAGGGACTATTGGGATATCAGAAGGGATGGTAGTAGGAGTTACAGATGTCGTGGTTGCGAAGGTTGCCACAGGTTGTTGTCTTTTGCTCGCCCCTTGGGGTGATTTGCCTTTAGCCTTAGCCCAAGAACTTTCGTTTGTTATTCTTGGGCTTGGGATTCGGGGTGTCGTGGTAGTTTGTTGCTCGTTGAGGTACTTGATTGTTACTTGGATTGGAATTATTGTTAACAATCCCGCTAACATTCACGTTGTTAGCGTTAAGGTGGGTCAGAACAGCTGACACGGCAGCCGAGATTGCAGCTTGAAAGGTAGCTTCATCTATCTGAAGAGTTGGTGTTTGGTTGATGGGTTGATCGTTTTTCTTCGATGACATGATTCTGTTACACGGAAAGAAAATGAATTTGTGAGCGACTATGGTTGAACCTAGACGTAGTTCGATCGTTCATGTAAAGAATAGAAGATGTTCTCGAAGGTGTGACCTATATCCCTATGATGCAGTCCTAGTACAGATTAGAAGTAAATTAATAGAATGGTCTCAAAATGCTTATTGTCCAAACCAGTGTATTATTGGTTGGTGGATAACATGATCCAACCTTTGAAAGAGACTTGGAAGTGATTCCGGAGTTAAATTACCATAGTTCAATAACTTGACTAGATGGGGTTTCAGATAGACTCTAATGAAAGCATTTGAACAAAGATTGACACGGAAGTTAGCCGACTGTCGATATCATTGATGTTTAAGATGTAATAGGTTTGGGGAAATTGACCTTGTTGTAGGTCATACATCATATTCGGAGTAGAAAAGTCTTTGACAACATAAAAACTTAACTAAAAGCACTTACAGTACAAGGTAGTCACATAGAAAGTACTACACAGAACAAAGACAGGAACACGGTTCCTTAAAACAAAAAAAGAAGTAAGGTATCTCCTACTGGCGACTGTCACCCCTGTGGTGAACCCTTAGTTCGGTTAGTTGACATTCCATATCAAGCAGGTATCTCTCGTACACCCTCTGGCGTACTTGGAGCTCTATGATTTCGGCTCGGGTTTCAGCTAGTGTTTGCAGCAGGTTCTCATGGTTTCTCTCAGATCTCTCACTTGTGATCAAGGCAACTGGTGCGAATGGTATGCATTCTTGCATTGGCATTAACCTCTTCGATACGTTGAAGAGTTGTCCTGCCCTGAATTTCGTTTCGGGTAACTCTACGGATCAAGATTAGTAGAATTCTGTCTGCTGAGCTCCTTTCGTTTATGTTGTAGAAGTTTCGGTCTCCGTTAAAAGACATAGGTTGATCTTGCTCTTTGCTCCATGTTTCCAAGCATTCTACCCAAGGAGGCGTCAGGCCATGAAAAGTCGGACGAGGGTTAGGATTTAGAAATGGAGCTACCGGGGGTAGGTTCTCAACCTCGGGTTCGGAGTTATCACCATCCGAAAGGTCTTCAGCATGGTGATCATTCAAGGGATTGGATGATCATTCTCGGGTTCTTCTCCAAACCATCCAGCATTGCCTTCGTTCGGAAGGTACGGGTTGCCGTGGGGATGGAGTCCAGCCATGTTATCTACGCGAGAATTGGGGTAAGGAAATAACTATTAGACAAGCTATCTAGATAATTATTAGAAAATATTCATTAGGTAAGGAAATAACCATCCAGCATTGCCTTCGTTCGGAAGGTACGGGTTGCCGTGGGGATGGAGTCCAGCCATGTTATCTACGCGAGAATTGGGGTAAGGAAATAACTATTAGACAAGCTATCTAGATAATTATTAGAAAATATTCATTAGTTACATCACTATTTGTAAAGTGCATACCAGTTATATGAAATCAAAACAGGATATGCCTTCGAATAAGTGACCTTAACTCCAAATTCACAAGGAACCGGGGTAAAGAAAAAATTTCATAGATTCTAAGTCTATGACATCCAAGTTACATATAACCTTAGTGTATCCACTTATCAACTATCAACTTAGGAATGAAGATCATTTTTAGTTCTCAAGTAAGTGATTATAGTAACACAAAATACTCCTATAGTATTTTAGACTTATGTTCTGTTATAATGTTCTCATTGTGGTAGTGTTGGTAAGTTTTTAGACTTGTTGACACATCACAACCATTCTTGGGCATGTGCTAATCATTCCTCAGACCAGCATAGTTGATCAGGCTATGGCACTCCCAAGACTAACCATACATCCTCGAGCTTACCTGTGATATTCAACAATCGTAATACTTTTGTTATTGTCTTTGTGACACGGATTTTAGTATGAATGCAGGCACGTATTCTTAGTTAAATATTTTATTATTTAAAAGTATAAACTCTTGGTCAGAGTATTTTAATCCCATTGTGTTTATAATTCGTATATCTTTTATGGGTTGATACACTCAATTCACTATAAACAATGCTCTGATACCAATCTGTCACACCCCAAAATCGAGAACGGCGGAAATGTTCTGGGGCGGAGGACGTCATGTAATGTATCACAACAAATGTAAAGTAGTAAACAAGCAACAACATCATCAATTGCATTAATAGTATAATTTTGATTACAAGTGTGTTCTTTCATAGTATAAGACAACATGATAACTAATCAAAATAAAATAGGAGTCTTGATTCCTCCGTCTTCACAAAACCTGGTCATCGTACCTGTCTATTTGTGACCTGAGAATACAAGTTATTTTGAAAGCGATTATCAACAATAAAGCTGGTGAATTCATAAGTATTAATGTGTCTTTGATTTGTAAAAATTGTAAAGTAAAGACTTGTAAACTTTTGGAAAAAGTCTGAGAATGTTTGTAAGTAACTGTAAACGTTTGTAAACCCTAGAAAATCCTATATTTCCTACTAGTATAAAATTAGTCTTCTACCAAGACCCGACTGTTTTGTAAGTAAACATCACTGTAGATGTGACGGTTTTTCCCTTGTTTAACTATTATTATAAAAGTTATAGTCTACCTCGCCGTTTATGTGTATGAGTCACAATATAAAGGTAATAAGGAAAATAGTTTATCTATATCGAATACGTCCTACCTCGTCGTTCATGTGAATGTGTCACAAAGTAAAGGAAGGAAAATAATATAATAAATAAAAATGTATCCTTTTGCACTAGGATATTCATGGCGTGGAAACTCGCCGAACAGTAAAATTGTTTATCTATATCAAATATTTTTTTAATACTCCCTGTGAGTCTTTTGTTTAAGTAAAACTAGTTAAAAGGGTGTTTATCCCGAATTGTGAGCATGCTAATAATATCCCATGGTATAGTTGTTACCCCCTGAGCATGATTAAGTTAAATGTATATTACTACGTACAAGAGTTGTTGTTTCAGCGGTTTGTAAGTTTCTCATAACCATACTAGACGTGGTACTAATGTCGACATTTGTCACCCCAGACCTACCGGTCTAACTGGAGCTTACAGTTTAGGTGCGGGTTCGTCAAACCCGTATAGATCTATACACAAATTCGCGCTCTCCCTCCAGGAGACTCTGGTTAAAGATGGGGACTTTCGTTTTGGTACTAACAAAGCCATATGTCTCACATGATTGCTAACAACAAGTTCACGAGTAATATAATGAAATACCTTTTGTATGAAAAGATTATCCTTGTTATGAAGAATGCATACTTGTAAATAAAACGTTGGTATAGACTCATGAATGAAATGACTCTTGCGTGATTCCCTGTACTTGGAATGGTAAGTATTATCTCCTAACTATACCTATTATAGTTACTAGAAATGTACGCGTATAACCGGAAGTATACCTTTGCTATCCAAAGGTACTGAACTGACTAATGGAACCTTTATACCTATATATGTATACATGATATATATTTAATATTTAGACGACATTCGGACGAGCAACTGATGCCCTAAGGCCACATCCCAACGAGGAAAAGGAAATAAAGCGAGCTAACCGTCCTACGTCCTTTAAACATTAGTTATATAACTATACATATGTAGGCATGCATTTGACAATATAAAAGCATAAAAGAAGTTTTGTAAAACCTTTGAAAAGTTTAATACTAAGAAACGATGACCTGATGTCAGTTTATAAAATGATTGAAAGTATTTGTTTGATAAGACAATTTAAGTATAAGGAAAACCTCTGTTTTGAAAATACCTTTGTAACAGAGTTTGAAAGGAAACTTACAGTCTGTAAGATAGTTTGATAAAGAGTTTTAAACATGTAAAAACGTTTAAGAAAGTCATTTAAAGGAATCTGTTTGGTAAAACAGTTAACGTATAGTAAATCCATTTGCATGCTAGTTATTAATCACATGTGATTGATATAATAACTAAACACGATTCAACTTGTATTCTCCCCCCCCCCCCCCCCCATAAAGCATTTATAAACATTTAAAAGGATTTAAAAGGTTAATTAAGGGGTATGAAGTCACTTGATTGATTGAAGAAGGCGAGATGATAATCGAGCAGAACTTCGACTTGGAAAAGTTGTTTTTCTCGGGAATCTCGGGAACGCAAAACCTTCCTTCGGAACTTGAAGGTGAAAATCGGGGCTTTAGGAGGGCTTCGGGGGCTTAAACGTAGAGTTTCGGCGCGAGAAAGAAGAGAACTGAGCAATGAAACTCGGAGCCCTTGAGATCTATTTATAGGGGCAAATTTTGAGTGCCACGTCGTGGCAAAGGGTGTGCCACGTCGTGGTGAGCAACCCTATCCTCTTCCATTGATTGGACGCTCTCAGTCACTTTTCGGGTCGCGGTAAACTGTACCACGTCGTGGCAAGCCTGACAGCCTCGAATTTCGGGTCTCGAACTTGTAAAATCCATAACTTTCGCGTACGAGCTCCGTTTTTGACATTATTTATATGCACGCGTAGCTGAAAATATGCTCTACAACTCTCGTTTAGACTTCATTGGCAAATTTTGACTTTATTTTAAATTATTTATTTCTAACGGGCCGGGACACGAAAAATCCGTTAAAAATCCATAACTTCTTTATCCGATGTCCGTTTTCGTCAGACTTTTTACCGTTGACCTAATATTGTTGAGACCTTCAATTCTCGTTTAGGTTGTTTCGGCCAAAAGTCTCTCGATCTCTATTTCGAGTTTTTAGTTGTCTACTGTTATATCCGGATCTTGGAAAAATCATAACTTCCTCATACGAAGTCAGATTTGGACGTTCTTTTTACGTACGTTTACGGTTTAATGTTATCTACAACTTTCATTTAGATACTTAAGGCTAAAAACTATTGTATTGAAACTTCGCGTTTTTCGTTTAATCGGTGTTGCTGGTTTTGCCGAGAATCTTTGGTTGGTCATAACTTCTTCGTTATAACTCGGATTTTAGGGTTATTTATATGTGCGAAAACTTTGATACGATTCCTACTACTTTATTTAACCCAAATAAGATTTTAGGAAAGTTAAATTTTGACCAAAATTTGACTGGTGTTACATTCTATTGTCTCAAAATATCGGGTTGTCACACAAATGACCTCCCATGATACCATACCACTTCCCTGAGTTCTTATGTTGGCAAATAAAAACCATAACCATTTCCTTGAACCAAAAAATCTTCATCCCAACTCCCATTCTCAAAGAATACATGAATCCTAATTGACTGTAACATGAGCAAATATGAAACTCCCATGTCATTCCGATGACCAAACAACTCATGCAAATGACACCACCATCTTCCTGCTACGTCTCCTCTCCTAGCAGCGGTAGTGTTTGAACCCATCAACTTTTCCATAGGCAACTGCCTCTCCTATCATAACAAAATACTAAAACCGTTGAACCCTGTCAATTATTTAAGAACCAACCCACTGAATCCTAACCAAAGACCTTCCACACAATACCCCTGAAATGATCTTGGCCAAACCCAAAATAACAACCAAACACATTGAGAACTAGAACACAAGATACAATCCTTCAATAACCGAGTAATGACCACGACATGCAAAAGGTATATAACAATTCTTCGAGGATATAACCCACTAATAATAGAGAATTAAACCAAAGATAATGCTTACCCAAAACAATATAGAATTCCATACATATAAATACTGATAACAACTGAAGAGAACGCAAAAGCTAACAAACCCGCAAAATCACATATTGGAGCATGAGCCTCCCATGCCTGTGTAATAGCCCAAAATCCAGGTAAGCTTTATCGCCCTTCTATTTTAAAAGTTGTCAAGTTTAATCCCTTGAGTTGTATGTTGAATTGCCGAGTACGTTGGGCGTACTAGGGTGTACGCCGCACGTACTCACGCGCTTAATTTGGACGCGGACTTGACCGAGTACGCTGGGCGTACTCAGGGTTACGCTGGGAGTAATGAGCACAAATGCAAACCCTAATTTATGGCTTGTGCACTATAAAAGGAACATGTGGTCCTTTGCCCTAGCCACCTTATTCCTTGAGTGAGTCCCTTGAGCGCTGAGATCTGTGCCTTAGCCTGTGTGTGTATGTTTTGAGCTTGGAGCTAACTTTTCAAGGTGAAGAAGGGAAGGAGGAGCCATTGTTGGTGCTAGAAGTGGAAGAACAAGTGTAGATCCGTGCTCTACAGTGGTTAGAGATCTCTTTTGAGGTAAAAAGCTCAGAGCTTTCCTTGTTCTTCTTAAGTTTTGCTTTTTGGAACCATTTTAGGGTTTTTAGGTCCAAAGTTTAAGACTTAGTGTACAAATAGTCTCCATGAGCATGAATCTGGCCTCTTCTAGTGTGTTTGATATTAACGGTTCATAAAAATCCAGTCTTGGTTGTGGATCTAGTGTCATGCATGAGTTATAGTCCCATGATGGAAAGAGAAATGGTGTTTTGAGCACAAAGTGACCTCTACAACCATGCAAAGGCATACAGGTCTCGACTTTATGGGTTAAGTCATATAAAAGGAGTCGGATCTGGAGTTTGGATGAAAGTCTTAACAGATTAAGGTCTAAATGAATGGGATAAGGGAACTGGGTGTTACGCTGGGGGTAATCCCAGCACGCGCGACGTAGAGTGTCGCGTACCCCGATTCTGTGGAAGCTCCGGGTACACCCAGCGTGCATGTTGGTACACGTAGCGTAACCCGGAGAGGGTTGACTTTTGTTGACTTTTAGGGTTTGGTCAACTCTAGTGTATTTGGGACAAGCAGGGGGTAAAATGGTCTTTTACCCTTCCTAAGAGTGTTTAGAGAGTTTGGTCTAGCCTTGGGAAATTATGTTGTAGACAAGTGTATATTTCATATGATTAGGCGGAGGCTAGGTCCTATTCACTGAGTTCGAGGTTTTCTGAGTTACCGAGTTACGCGAGGTGAGTCTTCTCACTATACGTTACCTTGAGTGGTATTCTAAGTTGACCAGAGGGTCTTATGTGCTATGTATGAGATTATGTATTATATTAGAGATTACATGTTATGTGTTATTTGTATGTTGTATGACTATATAGACCGGACCGGAGGGTCCAACGATTCAGACCGGGCCAGAGGTCCCAATGAGCTATGAATGGACCGGAGGGTCCGACGAGCTGCGGGACTGGAGGGTCCCGCTGAGACATCTTGACCGGAGGTTCGGGTTTAGCCTCGAGTGGCGTATTTGTGGTATGTGGTATTTTGGGGAACTCACTAAGCATTTATGCTTACAGTTGTTGTGTTTGATGTCTCGGGGACCAGCGAGGACCGTGGGAAGGCGACGGCTTGACTCGTACACACCCACACCGATGGAGTTCACATTAGAGAGATCTTGGGATTTGTTTTGAAAACACTGTTGTTTTGGATTTGAGATTATGATATGATATACATTTTGTGGTTTTAAAGTTAAAATTTAAATTGGAAATTTCACGTTGTTACAAGTTGGTATCAGAGCCTTGGTTTGAGGGATTCGGATGCACCTTCGGGCGTATTTGAACTCAAACCGAGGATTTGAGAAATTTTACGACCAAAACTGCAAATTTTCTAAAAAGAAAAAAAAGAAGTTTTAGAAACAAGCAGAGTGGATGGTGTGTACGGTCAGCCAGCGCTCGAACGGTGAATCCCTAAAATACCCTTACATTATATGTTATGAGTTATGAGATATTATGTTATGCATGATAGAGAGGCTAGGTACTCCTATGAGGACTAGAGTGGCCTGATTTGTGATGCCTTAGCGTAGGAGATTACTGTTGCTATGAGATACTTTGAGAGTGAGTAGGTAGTAGTGAGGAGCTTATGAGAGGTCTGCTGAGGGTAGCCAGTGCATAGCGAGAGTAGAGTATTTACGACTTGGGATCCTAGGAGGAGGACTTGGGTTGTATATTGATTCGATGTAGACAATAGTATTGGGCCCGTACTATTGAAAACACCGGATTGGTGCGCAGTCCAAGTAAGAATCCTTGGGGTACCAGAAGTGAGGATGATTGAGTTATCGAGTGTGAGTATACTAGAGAGTGTCCCTGATATTTCTTATGTTGTATTTCAGAGGTTGATCATGGTCGGGACACGCTATACCGCCGAGAGCAGTGGGGTGAGTGATGAGGAGATCCGTCGGATCATCCATGAGGAGGTGGCTGCTTCCATCAGAGCCGAGATTCTGGAGATGTTTGGGTCTATTAAGACCACACTGATTGAGACGTTTGACGAGCATTACGCTGCCTTGATTGATGCTGCTGTTGCTGCAGCCACAGCAGCTGTTGCTGCTGCGAGACCCCAGGGTGGTGATTCGTTGTTGTACCAAGAGTTCAGCAACACGAAACCACCAGAGTTCGATGGTATACAGGATCCGATCTCCACTATGAGGTGGATCTCAAACATAGAGGGGTGTTTCTATACGTGCTCGTGTCCGGAGCACTTGAGGGTGCGGTTCGCACTCGACCAGCTTCGCTTGGGGGCGAAGGACTGGTGGAAGTTTGTAACCGCGAGCTATTCGACAGCTGAGCTGACTGCAGTGACCTGGGAGAGGTTTACTGCGATGTTTCGTGACGATTATGTTCCCCAGGTGGAGAGGGAACGTTTAGCTCAGGAGTTTCTGACCCTCAAGCAGGGGACTGAGTCGGTGACGGTGAATACGAGGATGTTTTAGAAGCGGGCGCTGTTTTGCCTGGAACTAGTGTCCACTGAGCAGGCTCGCATGAGCCGTTATCTGAGTATATTGAGGAGGAACATCCGTGAGTTCGTGGTGAACTCAACTTACCAGAAATTTTCCGAGCTTCAGGCAAATGCCCGGAAGAGGGAGATTGAGCTTGAGACACAGGCGAGGGAGGAGACCGAGTCTCAGAGGGATGATCGACGACCGGCGCAGTCGCAGTCGGCCGCCAAGCGGGCAAAGCCCATTGATTCGAGGATGGGTAGTTCGAGGGGCCGCACTTGTGGGAAGTGCGGCAAGAGCCATGATGGGCCGTGCAAGACTGGGGTATGCTACAAGTGTAAGAAGGAAGGACATTTCGCGAGGGATTGTCCTAAGGGGTTCTCGGTTTGCTTTCATTGCAACCAGACCGGCCATCAGAAGGCTGAGTGCCCCCAGCTTCAGAGGTCAGCGCATGGATCTGCACCTGCGGTTCGAGCTACTGAGGCCCGGCCAATGAAGGCCGAAGCACCGAAGGCTAGGGGGAGAGCCTTCCAGTTGACTGCGGAGGAGGTCCGCGCAGCGCCTGACGTCGTGACGGGTATGTAATCTTTATCTATTTTATGTTGAGTTTATGCTATTGTAATTGCTATATGTTATGCGTAGGTACTTTTCTTGTGAGTTATGTACCTGCATTAGTTTTGTTCGACTCGGGTGCGAGTCGGTCTTTCATATCTGTGACTTTTAGTCGACACATTAGTATTCCGAGAGAGGCGTTGAGTCGACCTCTGCGGGTTTCCATAGCAGATGAGCGTGAGGTATGTGCTACCGAGGTGATACGTGGATGCGTGCTGGAGATCTTCGTGGTGGAGTTTCCGATTGATTTGATTCCGATTGCTATGAGGGATGTTTGTGTCATAGTAGGCATGGATTGGTTGAGCCGTTTCGGGGCTGTCATAGATTGCGAGCATCAATTGGTGACGATCCGAGATCCTAGTGGGGGAGTGCTGACAGTTTATGGCGAGGGGACTCGTGGTGGCTCGGTATTTTGTTCGCCTGCCAGAGCGAGGCAGAGTTTGCAGCGGGGCTGCAAGGGGTTCGTAGCCTATGTGACGGATGTACGAAAGGCCACTGGGAGGCCAAGTTCAGTGGATGAGGTGCCGATAGTGCATGAGTTTCCGGACGTGTTCCCCAAGGAGTTGTCGGGTGTGCCTCCCGAGAGGCAGGTGGAGTTTCGTATCGATTTGATTCCAGGGGTTGCGCCCATCGCTAAGGCGCCATATCGGCTAGCACCGCCATAGATGCAGGAGTTATCCTCACAGCTGCAAGAGCTGTTAGGGAAAGGGTTCATCCGTCCCAGTAGCTCTCCCTGGGGAGTGCCGATCCTTTTTGTCAAGAAAAAGGATGGTTCACGCCGGATGTGCATTTATTACCGGGAGTTGAACAAGTTGACGATCAAGAACCGTTATCCGTTACCGAGGATGGACGATCTATTCGATCAGTTGCAGGGGGCGTCTTGGTTCTCCAAGATAGACTTGAGGTCGGGATATCACCAGATGAGAGTTCGGGATGAGGATATCCAGAAGACGACGTTTAGGACTCGTTACGGGCATTACGAGTTCGTGGTGATGCCATTCGGGCTCACCAATGCACCAGCGGCGTTCATGGATCTCATGAACAGGGTGTGTAGGCCGATGTTGGATTGTTCGATAATTGTATTCATTGCTGACATCCTGGTGTATTCGAGGACCAGAGAGCATCATGAGGAACATTTGAGGGAGCTCCTCGGAGTTCTGAGATCGGAGAGGCTCTTCGCCAAATTCTCCAAGTGAGATTTTTGGTTACGGGAGGTCCAGTTCTTAGGGCGTCTCGTTAACCAGAATGGGATATTAGTTTACCCAGCCAAGATTGAGGCTGTGATGAGTTGGGAGGTGTCGAGGTCACCTACGGAGATTAGGAGCTTCTTAGGGCTGGCAGGCTACTATCGGAGATTTATCAGAGATTTCTCCAAGATCGCCGTGCCACTTACCAAGTTGACCCGGAAGGGTGTTACTTTCTCATGGGGTCCAGAGCAGCAGACCTCGTTTGAGACCCTTCGCCAGAGATTGTGCGAAGCTCCCGTGCTCGCACTACCGGAAGGGATGGAGGATTTCATGGTGTACTGTGATGCATCGATATCGTGGTTGGGAGCGGTTGATGCAGAGAGGGCATGTGATCGCGTATGCATCGAGGCAGTTGAAGCCTCATGAGACGAGATATCCCACCCACGATCTGGAGTTGGGGGCTGTAGTGTTCGCCCTCAAGATCTGGCGTCACTATCTGTATGGGGTTCGGTGTATAATATACACAGACCACAAAAGCTTGAAGTATTTGATGGATCAGACCAATCTGAACATGCGGCAGAGGAGATGGCTGGATGTGGTAAAGGATTATGATTGCAAGATCCTGTACCACCCGAGCAAGGCTAATGTGGTAGCCGACGCCCTGAGTCGTAGGGAAAAGGGTGCCCCGATGCGGGATGTTTGTATGAGGTTGACGGTGATGACTCCGGTATTGGATACCATCAGAGGGGCCCAGGCCGAGGCAGTGAGACCGGAGAACTGTAAGAGAGAGCGAGTTATCGGGCAGGTGTCAGGGTTTGTTACCGATAGTCGAGGGCTTATAACCTTTCAGGGTCGGATTTAGGTACCGTTTGTGGGCGGGACGCGTACTATCTTGATGGAGGAGGCGCACAGATCGAGGTTTTCGATCCATCCCGGGGCCACTAAGATGTATCTGGATCTGAAGAGGGAGTATTGGTGGCCCTGTATGAAGAGGGATGTGTCATGGTTCGTTGAGAGATGCCTAACCTGTCGTAGGGTTAAGGCCGAGCACCAGAAACCGCATGGTAAGCTGCAGCCACTTGAGATTCTGGAGTGGAAGTGGGAGCAGATATCCATGGATTTCATCACCAAATTGCCGAGAACGGCAAGGGGTGTCGACGCGATCTGGGTGGTAGTGGACCGATTGACGAAGAGCGCCCACTTTCTCGCTATTAGTGAGAGTTCTTCTGCGGAAAGATTGGCAGAGCTATACGTGAGGGAGGTGGTATCGCGGCATGGAGTACCCATCTCGATCGTGTCAGACTGAGATGTGCGTTTCACTTCCAGATTCTGGAAGAAATTTCACGAGGAGTTGGGTACGAGGCTGCATTTTAGTACCGCATACCACCCACAGACTGACGGGCAAAGTGAGCGGACGATTCAGACGCTCGAGGACATGCTCTGAGAATGTGTGTTGGATTTCGGCGGGAGCTGGGACACATATTTGCCCTTGGCGGAGTTTTTCTACAACAACAGCCATCATTCGAGCATCGGTATGCCACCCTTTGAGTTGTTGTATGGGAGGAGGTGTCGTACCCCTATTTGCTGGGGTGAGGTGGGGCAACGCGTGATGGGTAGTACGGAGATAGTGCTTCAGACGACAGAGCAGATCCAACAGGTCAGACAGAGGTTGTTGACCGCTCAGAGTCGTCAGAAGAGTTATGCGGATAGGCGACGATCTGAGCTCGAGTTCCAGGTCGGTGATATCATACTCTTGAAGGTATCTCCTTGGAAAGGAGTAATCCGATTCAGGAAGAGGGGCAAGTTGGGGCCCCGGTATATTGGGCCATTTAGGGTGATCGCGAGGGTGGGCAAGGTAGCATATCTCCTAGAGCTACCTGCTGAGTTGGACCAGATTCATGATACCTTCCATGTGTCGCAGCTGAGGAAGTGTATTGCCGACGAGTCGGCAGTGGTACCGTTGGAGGACATCCAGGTGGACGCAAGTCTGAATTATGCCAAGAAGCCGATTCCGATTTTGGATCGGAGTATCAAGGTTTTGAGGAACAAGGAAGTGCCCCTGGTTCAGGTCTAGTGGCAACATCGGAAGGGGTCCGAGCTGACCTAGGAGCCAAAGTCGAAGATGCGGGAGCAGCATCCGGAGCTGTTCGCAACATGAGACTTCGAGGGCGAAGTCTAGTTCTAGTGGGGGAGAATTGTAACAGCCCAAAATCCAGGTAAGCTTTATGGCCCTTCTATTTTAAGAGTTGGCAAGTTTAGTCCCTTGAGTTGTATGTTGAATTGGCGAGTACACTAGGCGTACTAGGGTGTACGCCACGCGTACTCACGCGCTTAATTTGGACGCGGACTTAACCGAGTACGCTGGGCGTAATGAGCACAGATGCAAACCCTAATTTCTGGTTTGTGCACTATAAAAGGAACATGTGGCCCTTTGCCCTAGCCACCTTATTCCTTGAGTGAGTCCCTTGAGAGCTGAGATCCGTGCTTTAGCCTGTGTGTGTATGTTTTGAGCTTGGAGCTAACTTTTCAAGGTGAAGAAGGGAAGGAGGAGCCATTGTTGGTGCTAGAAGTGGAAGAACAAGTGTAGACCCGTGCTCTACAGTGGTTGGAGATCTCTTTTGAGGTAAAAAGCTCAGAGCTTTCCTTGTTCTTCTTAAGTTTTGCGTTTTGGGACCATTTTAGGGGTTTTGGGTCCAAAGTTTGAGACTTAGTGTACAAATAGTCTCCATGAGCATGAATCTGGCCTCTTCTAGTGTGTTTGATGTTAAGGGTTCATAAAAATCCAGTCTTGGTCGTGGATCTAGTGTCATGCATGAGTTATAGTCCCATGATGGAAAAAGAAATGGTGTTTTGAGCACAAAGTGACCTATACAGCCATGCAAAGGCATAAAGGTCTCGACTTTATGGGTTAAGTCGTATAAAAGGAGTCGGATCTGGAGTTTGGACGAAAGTCTTAACAGATTAAGGTCTGAATGAATGGGATAAGGGAACTGGGTGTTACGCTGGGCGTAATCCCAGTACGCACGGCGTAGAGTGTCGCGTACCTCGATTCTGTGGAAGCTCCGGGTACGCCCAGCGTATATGTTGGTATGCACAGCGTAACCCGGAGAGGGTTGACTTTTGTTGACTTTTAGGGTTTGGTCAACTCTAGTGTATTTGGGCCAAGCACGGGGGTAAAATGGTCTTTTACTCTTCCTAAGAGTGTTTAGAGAGTTTGGTCTAGCCTTGGGAAATTATGTTGTTAACGAGTGTATATTTCATATGATTAGGCGGAGGCTAGGTCCTATTCACCGAGTTCGAGGTTTTTCGAGCTACCGAGTTACGCGAGGTGAGTCTTCTCACTATACGTTACCTTGAGTGGTATTCTAAGTTGACCAGAGGGTCTTATGTGCTATGTATGAGATTATGTGTTATATTAGAGATTACATGCTATGTGTTATTTGTATGATGTATGACTATATAGACCGGACCGGAGGGTCCAACGATTCAGACCGGGCCAGAGGGCCCAATGAGCTATGACTGGACCAGAGGGTCCGACGAGCTGCGGGACTGGAGGGTCCCGCTGAGACATCTTGACCGGAGAGTCGGGTTTAGCCTCGAGTGGCGTATGTATGTGGTATTTTGGGGAACTCACTAAGCATTTATGCTTACAGTTGTTGTGTTTGATGTCTCAGATACCAGCGAGGACCGTGGGAAGGCGACGGCTTGACTCGTACACACCCACACCGATGGAGTTCACATTAGAGAGATCTTGGGATTTGTTTTGAAAACACTGTTGTTTTGGATTTGAGATTATGATATGATATACATTTTGTGGTTTTAAAGTTAAAAATTAAATTGGAAATTTCACGTTGTTACAGCCTGACATTGAAATGACTATCAGAGATCCAAAAAATAGCCAGAGCAAGTGCAATCACTGCTCCTCCTTTCCTCATCGAACAAATGGTCGTCTTATGGCCCACTTCGTCGTAGAGAAAACATGATGGAATTGCCCCCTGAGGAAAATCCTTGCTGACATGATTGATCCTGCTACACTTGTAGCAACCCATACCCCTGGAACGGCAAGCTCCATCGTGTAGTTTCTCATACGTTCCATATTGACCCCGGCCATGATGGTCTCCCAAAATTGATATGAAGTATTGGGTCTTTTCATGAGACCCTCCCTTTCCTGCAACTGATCTGGCCCCCTCCTCCCTAGGTGCTCCAAATCAATCTCTCGCTCACAGAATGATAGAGTGCGAGCTCCAACGATAGTCATAACCTCACCATGAATTGCGCCCAACGCCCATCCAAGATCTACAAAATCTCCTCCTTAACAGAATCAAAGATAGTAGGATTATGCTCCAAAATACCACAAGTAATCTCTGATGAGATGAATTCCCACATCTGCTTCGTAAACAGCTCAGTACCCTCACCTCAGTCGGAACCATAACCTGAACCTCCTTTCTGGGAGCTCATCACCAAACTGAAATACAACATGCAAAAGATCATAACATACTCAAGAATCCTCTTCCCACAAGCTTTTTAGATTCTCCAAGACTCTCCCCAATTCGAGTATGGATCCTGTGCTTTCAGTAGTATGGGCCCAATACTACCTTCCACACCTATCCATACTTTCCTCAAGAATCATATCGAATCCTCTAAGTCACCTTCTCAATCTGATGCACCCAAAAACTCACTAAACATCGTTGTAACACCGTAAATTTCAAAACAATTTTTCTTTTGAAAAATTATAATTCTCGGTACATATTTCACAAAACATCATTATTAGATCACAAAACATAGCTCCATGTTTAATAAAATGATAATCCAGGATCCTCTTAACTCTTTCTCTAGTGTGTACAATCAAGCCGGTGCCGTCCCGCGATCCAAATAAGAAAACCTGAAACACATAACACATAACACAGTAAGCACGAAGCTTAGTGAGTTCCATCAAAATACCCCATATAACACATATTAGGCACTCGAGGCTATAACTCTATGGACCCTTTGGTCCTAACTCTGTGGACCCACCCTCTGGTCCTAACTCTATGAACCTTCCGGTTCTAACTCTGTAAAATCTGGAACATACACAACATAAATCATATAGAAATAATGCGGTGCATCACATCATATAAATAATATACGAAATGCTCTGTCACATAACTCTAATTACCACTCTAGGTAAAGTATAGTGAGAAGACTCACCTCGGATGAAGAACAGCTCCTATAATTACTGTTGCTACGTACCGGACTCTAACTCTGTGCCAAACCCACAATAAATCTCAATTAGGACCTAAGTCCAACCTCTCACTCATTGGGTCTAAAGATAGACCACCTAACAGCCCATTAATACCCTAAGCCCTTTGGGCCCACCAAAGCCCAAAATAAATGGGTCCTCACACGTCCCAATTCCCAACCAAAAAGGCAAGCCCAAACCAAGGGCCCCAAAGCACATATATACACTCAGCTGGTCCAAGACTCTATTCATGAAGCCCAAACTCTAGGCCCAACACTGAAGGCCCAAAACATCACTTAGCCCAAAAGCCCACAGAGGGGTTACACGGGGCGTACCTCCTTTGGTACGCTCAGCATACTCAAACATGCACAATTCAGATCGGGGACCTCAGCCCAGTACGCGGGGCGTACTAGGATTACGTTGGGCGTACTCTCAGTTTTGCTTAAATCAATTTATGAGTCTTAACCCGTTAAGTCCTTAACTGTAACGCTTGTAGATCTGGGCTAGTCAATTTAGAGATAATAGGGGTCGAAAACAAACTTTTTGACAAAAGATTATTTAGAATAAGTAATCTTAACCATGATGTAGAATACGTCTCAAGGGTTCTGTACATATAAAAAACATTGAAATCTGAGTTATAACGAAGAAATTATGGTCCGTCGAAGTTTTATAGCAAAAAACCGGCACGAAACCAGGACACGTAAATAGTAAATTTACGATGGAGGACTTTTTAGCCTTGGAAATCTAAACAAAAGTTGTAGTATACGTTAAAACGAGAACATACAAAAAAAGAACGCCCAAATCTGACTTCGTATGAGGAAGTTATGAATTTTCTAAGATTTGGCTTAACAGTGCACAACCCGAAACTCGAATTTTAGATTGAGCGGTTTTTGGGCTACGCGAACTAAATGAGAATTGAAGATCTCATTAATAGGAACTCAACGGTAAAAAGACACACGAAAACAGAGTCCGTATGTAGAAGTTATGAATTTTACACGGACATTTAACAGTATAATCTCCTCGTACTGTTAAATTTAAGATCGGTCGAGATTAAGCTAACAGAGTTAAAATAAAAGTTGTAGATCTTATTTTTACCTACGCGTGGATATAAAGAACGTCAAAAACGGAGGTCATATGTGAAAGTTATGGATTTTAGAAGTCGAAGTGTGTTGTGCGAAAATGGATGATGTGGCACAATCTTGGCCATTGCTTTCTCCCCAAGTCTTGCCACTTGATGGTGACATGTGGCACAAAGTTCAACCATTTTTCACCCTATAAATACAACCTCTCCCACCCTCATTTTCTTCACACATTTCCCATTCTTTCTTCTCTTTACTCTCTCTCTCTCTCTCTCTCTCTCTCTCTCTCTCTCTCTCTCTCTCTCTCTAGCCCCGAAACCCCCCGAAAAGCCTAGGGAACCTCCCTAGCACGAGGCGGAAGCCCCAGAGTGCTCGACGGCTCCGAGAAGAAGACGTTTCTGGCTTGGGAACGCTACTCCAAGAAAATCCCGATTTTTTTTATAAAACCCGTTGTAAGTTAGCTACGCCTACGCTATTTTTAATATAGTTTTTATTTAATTATAGTAACGTTATTAGGAACTTATAATAAGTACTCGGGCTATTATTATGGGTTATATAAGTATTGTTTAACGCTTATATAATAGTAATAATAGCTAGACTATTGATTAGTCTCGGCGAATAATAGACTAAACTCCAGTGGTCATAATACTAGGTTTCGTCGAAGGAAATTATTTTTAAGAAGTAAAGCGCTGTCTGTGTTCGGAATCACCACCTTTTCAAGTGAGTGCATAGTTACTTTCATCTTACACATAGATATGAAGTATTTTATATAAATTACGTGCTATGTGTGCATATTATCTGAGTACTTGATGTCTATGCTAGATGAACGATTTTATAACACGTTTTAAATAATTTAAACTGTATATGTATTTTATATCTACGAAAATGTTTGGGTAAAACATGGGTAAATCTAATAGATGAAATATGAGTTAGATGATGAGGTGAGAGGTGAAATAGACCATGAGGTGAGGGTGAGAGGTGGAGGATGTGAGACGCCTTGTACCCAAATGTTGGCCCCGTCATCTAGCAGAGTATAGATGACAACCACAGACTATTCTAGACAGTCCAGTGGAACACTAGCAGGCTCGCAACCTATAGGTGTTGTGAACGACGTGTTCACATGTGTACTCTAATCCATAGAACGATCATAGGACATTCAACCCACATACCACAACTCATGCTAGAATTCCACCCTTATTGTCGGTTGCCTTATGCATGCAAATGATACATAGAAAAACATCAAATAGACTGTCGAATAAAAGACTCTACCCTAGGACCACAACCAGACTAGGAACAGGAAATAAGGCCAAATCAATTATTCTAGGGTTATAAGATCCTAATTGTATACAAATTTTAAAGCATACACTTAGCGTTACTGGTACCAATAGATATCCCAATTTCAGCATAGCATTCAATATTGTCATGGCTAAAAGGCATCACATATCAGGCCAATCTATCCCGAACTAATCAGCTCTAGCATAAAGTCTACCAACTCATACAATAAACATACAAAGTCATATCTCCTAGCATTCTATCATGCAAAAACTGAGCAGATCCTTAGACCTAACTAGTATGCGATGCTCAAATTCATAAATCAAGTCATATCAAATAACAGATATGGGTATTTTGGGAGAACTTACTTGAGCTCGGCTGATTGCATGCACCACACCTTTTCTTATCTTATAAAACTCTTTTCTTAAAACACTTTTCATTTTGAAAACTTTACCAAACCCTCAGTTTGAGTTCAGACACACCCGAGAGTATGTCTGAATCCCTCAAACCACGGCTTTGATACCAACTTGTAACGTCTCGAAAATCATGACATAAAACTTTTTGTTTTTAGATTAAGAAATCGTTAATACATTTCTTTCTCATAAAACCAAGGTAATCAAAAGTTAGCAAAAACACCATCAACTCAGAGTAATTCACAGAATGTGGAAACATGTGATGTGTGCCCTGCAATCATCCCGAGCACTTTTATTTGAACCCGGAGTACCTGAAACATAAACTGAAAACCGCAAGCATAAAGCTTTAGTGAGTTCCCCAAAATACCACACAACATACCACCGTAGATTATCATGCGACATACATATAGTTGACATGGGCTCCCCCATGGTCTTTACCTGGAATGTAATGCCCTCCCCCCATGGTCTGATATCCAAATGTCACGGGCTCCCCCCGGGATCTTCCATGCAAGTATCATAAAGACAACTAGCATACCACATAACACGTAATGGGTCAGCATTGGTGCCTTCAACCCATAGATATAGTGAGAAGACTCACATCGCAATGACAAATCAAACAAAAAATCCTTGGCTGCTGGGCTGACAGATCCTCGAACTAACAAAGTCAAAACCACAGCCAATCAATAATTGGGTTCCAGTCTGTAACCATAAATCTATTACTAGGGTAAATAACCAATTTACCCCTTACCTAGTTTGTACCAAGACTTAGGCCTAAACCTAATAATCCAAAAGGCCCAAATACCAACAACCGTCCGAGGCCCAACCCATGGCCCAATTTTCCAAATTGGGCCTAAACCCATTGTAGACCTTCTCAAAATAATTATCAACCCAAAACCATCAACCTAAAAGGGCCCAAGTCAACTAAGACCAAAAGAAACAACTCGGCCCAACCGAAGCCCATACCAAAAGAGTCCAAGTCCAAAAAGCCCAATTCCCATCTGACTCATAAAAACATTCATAAGAAAATACTTTAAAATCACATCATCTCATAAAACAATGTATCATTTCTAAAAACTCAAGTCATAAAATTGGTAACATACCAGAGTACAATCCCAGAATATCCATAGTGCGGAAAACAAAGAGTGTGTGTATGATGTGCCGCTACCGCGCCAGCTCCTTCCTCTTCGCTGAAGAGGTACCTGAAACTAAAACCGTAAACTGTAAGCACGAAGCTTAGTGAGTCCCCCATCGTACCACATACCATACAATCGCATAGCATACATACTGTCGGGCCATTCTGGGGTGCCGACCTACCCGGTACGGCCATTCTGGAGTGCCGACCTACCCATGTGGCCATTATAGGGTGTCGTCCTACCCATGTCAAGCCATTCTGGGGTGCTGACCTACCCATGTCAAGCCATTATGGGGTGCTGACCTACCCGTCGGTCCTAACAACCGACCCTCGGGGACTATTCCACCCCTACTGCTACTATCACATATATCATAACATAAACATACTATCAGACATATTTGGGGTGTCTGAACTACCCTTCGGTCCTAACAACCAAACTTGGGGACTATTCCCCTCCTACTACCACTATCACATATAACATATCATGCCAGCATATAAACATATCATCTTATACTGTCAGACATATTTGGGGTGTCTGACCTACCCTTCGGTCCTAACAACTGAACTCTACTACTATCACATATAACATATCATGCCAGCATATAACATATCCGGTAGTAGCAAACCTAGATGATATCACAAAGACAATCATCTAACATACAACTCCTACTGGTGGGTCGACATTGTAGTCGTAGACCCAACGCTACTAGAAGGTAACTCACCTCGTACGAGTAGCTGCTGATAATCGGGAAACCTCTGTCTGTTGCTGCTCCAGAAATCCTCCGGCTATAATCCCCACAAAACACTCAGTCAGAATCTGATATCTACTCTTAGGGTAAAATGACTATTTTACCCCCAACCAAGTCCAAGTTAAAGTCAACTTCCAGTTGACCCAACTCGCCGAGTTGGGCCGTCAACTCGTCGAGTCCCTAACCCTTTACTCGTCCTTATCCACGACTCAACTCGTCGAGTTTGGCAATGACTCGACGAGTTCCTCTTCTGTATGAACATCGAATGAACCTTCATCCGACTCGCCGAGTTGTATGAACAACTCTTCGAGTTCATCTTCATCTGATGAACAAGTCTTGTCCTTGACTCGCTGAGTTGTATGAACAACTCGTCGAGTTCGTCTTCATGTTTTGGGAGATTGCCTTGGACTCGCCGAGTCTGTTCTAGCACTCGTCGAGTCCCATGAACTCCAGGTCTAAGGCTAAGTCCAATATGTTGGGTCACTCCTTCGGACCTTCTAACACCCAACTGAGTTCTTTTGACCCTCAACAGATATGGGACTTTATGCCTTGGACTCGTCGAGTCCCAAGAATGGACTTGCCGAGTCGATAACGTCCACGTCCTATATCCTCTATTTTTAATGTACAACCTTTGACCAAATGATAGATCCAAGCCCCTAAGCTCGATCTAGCACGTAAGGTTACGAACTTTACGTGCATGCATGGGACTTTTGAGCCTAAGAGGCTCTAAAATGCCTCTTATGTTGCATGAGACCTTCGTTGAATGCAAAAGCAACCCAAATCTGCCTTGTGACTCCTCCCAAGACTTAAATCCGAAGTCTTGACCCCCAACCATGTTTGCAATCATGGTTGGCTACCTCATATGGCTTAAAAAGCCCTAAATCTTCCCCAAAAAGGGATCTAACAATTGAACAAGAAAGGTATAAACTTTATACCTTTCAAAGACTGCAAATGATGTACCAAACTCGAATCCTTCAGTCTCGTCTTGATCCTTCTATGCTCTTCCTTCTTCCTTGAGGTCAAATCCCAAAAAATCACTCAAAAGACGTAGATCTTGCACGAAAACACTTAGGGTTTGCTATGGAGGGTTTATGGGAGCAATAGGGACGAGTGGTGGCTGAAAGAGATGATAAAATGGGGTGTAAACCCTTAGATTAAGGTTTTTGTCCAGTCAGAGCCTACTCGTCGAGTCCGGGACCCGACTCGACGAGTCCAATACTTAAATCCCGCGTCCCATATATATATATATATATATATATATATATATATATATATATATATATATATATATATATATATATATATATATATAATGACTCGTACGAGTCACAAGTCTAAAATTTATATTATCAAGTTATGAATCGAGTTAAGAATCAACAACTTTGCTAAATGGTATTAAAAAAAGCTCCCTTATAAATGTTATGATTTAGTTTTTAATTCATACTATAATTTTAAGCTTAATTCGTATTGTAATTTCGTTTTTTATTGATCTTGTAATTTCAAGACATTGTAATATATGCGATATTAGTATCATATGAATATATTTGTAAGATCTATTTATTGGTATAACCTGTTAAAAATAATACATAAATTGTAATTATATATTTTGAAATAAATTAATCTGTGTAATAAGCAAAAAAAATGAGATAAAATTGAAGTACTAGTGTTGTAACATATAAAGTTTTAGAAGTAAATATGGTAAATGTGTCATTAAATTCTAAAATTTGACAATAAATGATGAATTTACTATATTATATGGTCAAAAGGGTATATCAAATACATTACATTAATTGTTTGCGTTATCATATTACAGACATCTTTTAAGGTATTACATGAATACTTTTATATTCTATACACTTAATCGGAAAAATTGAAATATTAAGGATAAGGATCGAAGTAGAATACTGGCAGCTAGTTAATATGATTATGTCATCCACCGAATGAGAGAAATTTCATAACTTCTACCCTATATATACATGAACACCCATCCATTCTTAACATCCATCTTTTGAGAAAAAAAAAATTGTTAATTTCAAAGTAGTTGAAGGTACACATTTAACAATTTATGTCTTGAATTTCTAAAGCTCATCATTCTACAAACTCAGTTTTTCTTTTTTACTGTTTCACGAATCTAAAACACTCATTTGCAGATAGGGTGTTTGAGTTTTAAATATGTGATCTATAACTTAGATCGGTTGATCCATGAATTGTTACATTTTTTGTTCCAGGATACATGTTGAACACTCATTCCACAAACAACGAGGACAATGTAAATCCTTTTTCTCATATGGAACCAATTGTTGCACATCGTCCCATAACTATGCTCATGATTCCGACTACTAACAAGGTGGATCCACCGGCCAACTTAAAATCCTATGATCACTACTTGACGAATGGATTCCTCAAGAGTTGCTTCAATTGCAAAAAAGATTTAGGTGAAATGGTTGACATTTTTATGTACAAGTAATTTACTCACTCTTTCTAACAAAACCTCACATGTCTGACACCGATATTCTAGATTTTCTTAAAAAAATGAACCTAATTTGTTAATTGTGGTCTTTGCAGAGATGAATCCTTCTGTAGTGATGGTTGTCGCAACAAACAAATGGATAACGATAGAGAAAAAGAAATAAATAATCGTGACAAAGTGATAAATGGGAGGCGAAGTCGTAAGACCTCGTTACCAAAAGGGAACAAGAAAGACAACTTCTTCATCGGTGATGTGTGATTCAAAGGTGTTTTTGAGGGTGTTTATACATGCTTTCGTGTCAAAAGATGTAAAGAAGTCAAGTGTGTTAGTTTCTATTCGTTTAATTTTATATCTAATAAAACTCAACTATCTATCATAGACATTCCCAGTCAGAAACTTTTTTTAATTTAACTCTTCATTTCATATATATATATATATATATATATATATATATATATATATATATATATATATATATATATATATATATATATATATATATATATATATATATATATAGAGAGAGAGAGAGAGAGAGAGAGGATCATATATTACATACAATTATTATGTTATGGTGTCACTATTGCTATTCTTTCTAGAATTTCGTATTTACACGTTTATTCCTACAACTTAGTTCCAAAATGTTCAAGAATGACATATTATTTTTAGTTTTATTCCAGGAAAATTTTTAAAAGAACAAAATTACATATTTTTGACAAGATACAGTTTTGAAAGAATATTTTTGATAAGATCCATTATTGAAAGAATGTAATTTTAATTTTAGGAATTTAAAAAAATACACATTTTTTATAGAATATACATATTTATATAATTATTATACAAACATTCTTTAACTAACCCGGAGGAATAGAAGTGCAAAGATGAAATTCTAGTAAGAATTACAATAGTAACACATTAACATAATGATTGTAGTTAACAAATGATTGTAGCGACGTAGCCATATATATATATATATATATATATATATATATATATATATATATATATATATATATATATATATATATATATATATATATATATATATATATATATACCTCTTTATTGAGTTTATAACTTTTAAACACATATCATATTAATATTTGATATTAAGGATGAAAATGAAATTATCTGATATTGTATGATTGATGAAAATAAAAGATGATAACTATTATGAAGTTAAAAAAATGAAATTAACCTCTCTTTACCTGTGTAACATCCTAAATTTCAAACAAAAATTTCATTTTAGAAAAGGTTTAAACATAAAATTCCATTCTATTAAATACATATCATAACATTCATTTGTATTAAAAACATAGTGTTAGATCAAAATGAAAACTAATGGAAGTCTCAAAGCAACCATATAACATTGATGTGAATTTACAATCATGTCGTGCCCTTCCCCTTCACACTTGATCATCTTGAAAAACATTTAACTTAACAATGTTAGAATAAAGTTAGTAAGTTTTCCAGTATACCATGTATTCCATCACACATGTGGATGTTATAGTCCAACTATAGTCCTATAACCACATCCGATTGTTATAGTTCAACTATAATTTTGACCACATGAGTAACATTCGTTAGGCGGCACTAAGGCAGTCGACTAGCGACTAGAGATTAATTGGCCTCCTCAGGAATAAATCGGTGATTAGTCGGAGACCCTTAATGGGAAATTCATGAAATTAAAAAAAAAGTATATGACTAATATCATAGAAAAGTTGGTAAATACTGTTAATATAATTTAATATGAATAATACAACACGGAACATTCATCACATAGTTTCTATTAAGATAGAACTTCTTTAAAAGTGTTAAAATTTCATCGGCTTCTACAACTTCACTCATTGTCTAAGTAAAGATTAATTATTAGGCATCTTCTAGCCGATTGGGTAACGTATACAGACTAATCAGAGATTAATAGAAGGCTAGTCAGGATTTTTATAACATTGTTCTTGACTGCTATAGTCCAACTATAGTGTTCATTGTTATAGTCTAACTATAGTCTTGACTGTTATAGTCCAACTATAGTCTTTCCTATAACCATACTGAAGCTACTGTTAATATTGATGAGTCGCCTTATGAATGCATAGTCATACGTAGTTGGGTAATAAGATAGACGGGCGAACAGTTGCTCCTACCCAAAAGTAATATATCAGACAAGAACCATGCAATAAGGCCATATCAAGAGTTCTAAGGCAACCTGATTTGAACTACGTACAACCCCTACGACTCGACTGTCACTCAATGACCTACCAATAACAATATAAACCTCGACCAAACAAACATGTAAGATATACTAACATAAGAGTATCCTAGTCTATCTCATAATCGTATAATAATATAACACAAGCAACCTACCACGTCCAATTTCTATAGTCCAACTATCGTCTTGTTGATTATAGTCCGAGTATAGTTTTTCATATAAACATATATCATGTACACAAATACATACAATGTAACGCACAATATTATGATAAAATTCACTTGATGCTATCAACCACAACTCCAAAGTATTTGCCTCAATAAATCAGATAGCACGAACCACCTATAGTCAAATCAGAGGCCAAACCTCGGTCTCTAGTTCAAATCCATCAAATTTTGACCAAAAGTTAGATTTGGCCAAAAATCAACGGGTTAACTTTCCACAAACCAGCTCAAAGTCGTGTCACAACCACTAAGCGACAAAACATACATGAACCCAAATCAAAATTTGTGTCATGACACTTCCTTGGTTGTGTCGTACTTCTCGAGTACAATTCCATTTCATGTTAGACATTAATCTCTTAAGAACAAAGATCAAACTGTTGAGAACCCATCTAAATATGATCTTAATAGATAAATTTTCTAACGTTATTTAAATTCATGGCTCAAACATGACTAACAATGACCCTAAGTCCAAAATGCTAAAACTCCTTGGACCAAATGGGGAGATAAACATGCACTTAATACACCACAATGCTCCAGAATATCAACCAAGACCACCTTTAGATCTGGAGTTTTCCAAACTCTATAGAAATCATGAAAAAGAAATAATGGATTGGGTTAAATAATTGACAAATGTTTTTTTAGAACAAAATGATTTAATATGCAAAGTGTTTGGAAAAACAAATGTTTTGAAATGTAAGATGATTGTAAATTCGTTGAATTTTAAAAAATTAAATATGATTAATATCATACCAAAGTTAGTAAATACAACTAGTATCATCACAAAATAAGTTTATATGATTAATGCAATAATATTCATTCCTCAAGTAGTTTTTATTGACAAAAAAATACTTCAAGGTGCTAAAAAACCATTGGCTTCTACATCTTCACTCAATGTCTAGTCAGATATTAATTTCTAGGCACCTTCTAACCGGATGGGTGGCGCCTACAGATTTGGGGCGTAGTTGGGGTACAACGCTAGAAAAAAACTATAAATAGAGTTATTGAAGCTTTTTGAAAGCTTTTCAAAAGATTTTTTACACAAAATACTCACAAAATTTGAAAAATCTATTGTTTGAGATTTTTCAAACCTAAGTTTTTTCAAATAGTTTCCTAATTAACAAGCTCTTTGTTTAAGTTTTTTCAACAAATTGATGGATCCCATAACTTTTCTACCAATTAAAATTGACAATTATAAACTGGTCCTATAGTAGAAACCATCTAAGTTTTTTCATTTTAATTTTTTTTCATGAAATTTTTTGACAATTATAAACTAGTCCTATAATAGAAACCAACTAAGTTTTTTCATTTTCATTTTTTTTTCATGAAATTTTTTTAACAAAACACATTCCTATTGTGAATGCTTTGAATAGAGTTTTTCCGAATGAAAGTATTTTCAAAGTGTTTGCTAATTAACAAGTTCTTTACATTTGTTTTTCCAATTATTGTGTAGGTCCAATATGATTTCAACTTATTAGAATTTGATAATTTAGTTAAACAAACATTAAAAAAAACAATTTGAAAAAGCTCTCATATTATGGAGCTTTTACAAGTTTTTTCATTTGAAACATTTTAAATAACAAATATATAAAAAGCTCTTTTGATTATGGATGTTTTTTTAATTATTTTTAAATAATAGTATTTGAATCATGAGAAAATAATATATTAGTGGTTTTATTTATGACGTAACACTTCATATTTTAAACCAATTTTTTTTATTTTTAGATTACCCAAATATTGTTCATCAACCAAGTTACCCAAAGCATAAGTGTCAAATACAAATTGTCATCACAAAATATCAGAGTACCACAGACTTGTTGGATTAGGTGTCTAAGCTCATAACTATAATTGGTATAAACTTGAATTGATAGTATCACAATCATTTTGAGTTGTCCTCAAAGTTAGCAATTAGACATTATTATATTGGACAGAGAGATAACTTATTATTGGATTAATAAATTGGTAAATATAATTTGTTAATATATTATGAAAATAATACATTAATTAGAAATTAAAATATTTAATTAATAGTTAGTCAAAAATTAATTGGAATTAATTAAAAGTGCAGCGGCTATTTGACAAGTTATTAATAGTTGAGGAAAGAGACTTTAGAACCTCCTTGTAGGGGTTGGAGGAAAACTTCTAGGAAGGGCCTAGAATTTTCGCTCAAGGCATCCTAGATAGGAGGCTTATGAGTTGCTTGGTCACTAAGCAAAGAGATTAGGGTTTCCACCCTTAAACCCCAGCTTTGGCTCTAAGCTACCTCACATATATAAAGGGTCTTAAACCCTCATTATTTTGTGACCTAATCCTTGGGAAGTCTTCTAGCCGAAATTCTCTTCACCTCTCTCCATAATCCTAAGTTGCTTGCCTTGGGTGTGAACCATTAGAGGGACAACACTTGTGGTGCTTGCTACCAAAGGTTTTCAAGTAAGGATTCAAGATTGTTTACAATAAAAATCTTAAAGGTTAGTTTTCTTGTCTTATGAATTAGTTTCTTTATAGGAAAGTTTTGTAGATTAGCTGTCATTGTATGTTACTATAATTAAAAGACATAGATCACACTAGGTTGCATGTGACCTAATTATTTAAATTGTTTGAATAAATTTATGCTTAGTGCATTGTAGATGTAACCCTAATAATATATTGGTGAATCGATTAAATAAACAAATAAACCTGGTTTTTGGATTTGTCGCAGCTCACGTCGTAAGACCAAGGCCAGATCCGAAATCCTGGTGCTAATATGCCTTAACAACTTTTATGTGATAAATCATTGCCATAGTTTATCCCCAAATCCGATTTTGGTATAGCTCGCATGATAAATTAAAATCATATAATTAAGGAGATTGGTATTTGATATAATTAATTATTTTGTGATTAATATAATTGATCTTTTAAGTGCTTAAATAATTAATTGGATATTAATGGAACTTAATAATTAAGTATTTGGTTTATATTAAATTTAAATTATTTTAGTTTTGAAATTTATTATAAACCCTAGTATTTTGAAAAGTTTAAAATACATATTTATGGATCTTATTATTAGTTTAATTAATTGATTAATTAAAAGATAGCTAATAAATCCATAAATTGTTTAACTTTAATTAAATTAAAAGTTTAATTTATTAAAATATTAAACTCTTATAGTTTTAAAATGTTTTAAAATACACCTTATACTATGTATATAATTAACAGTTTAATATATATTATGTATAAGAAAAGTCAGTCGAACCGCTAGCATGCCTCATTCACGAAGTCATACTATAAGGAGAGTTTATGGAAGCGGCCTATAAAATGATTGTCATTGGGTATCCATTCTTACCCACCGCTCTCTTGTATGGTGGAGGGTTGGTAGCCGAACGGGCTTGATAGCACAATTAATTTTCATTAATAAGTATAATGTGATTTAAAAGTAACTAAACTGTTTTTTTTTAAATCTCACTCGTAGTTGCTTTTAGGAAAATGTGAATTTGTATGCTAATCCATGAAATTGCACATTACACTTTATGAGTCATTAGTGGAGCGTGTGTAGTTAACTAGCACACTAATGGGGGACTAATAAAGGATGGTAATGGGTGTCTCAAAAATTATCGTAGATTAATGGAGTGTGTGTCGTTAACTGGCACATTAAAACGAGATGATAAATAACATCGAGAGTACCAAGCTAATTTGCATGGTTATTCATATCTCGTTTGTGATCCTCGACATCCTAGTCACAAAGTGAGAGCATAATTGAGATTAAACATGTCATTGATTAAATTCAATGTATCTCAAAAGATCTAGGAGTTTCATAAGATTGAAATTGGTAAAAGCCTTACCTACCTAAAATATATTCGAATTTGATTACAGCATCCCTCTTCAAAGTTCGAATCGAAAATATGGATCCTAACCTTAATTTAAATTTATAGGATTAAAATCAACTAACTTAAATTCTCTTTTCTCCTTTTATAGGTGTCAATTCATGACAATAATGGTCTTCCTCTGCCTTCTGAAAATGATCTTCCACATTATGATCAAGGTGAAAGAATGTTCCCTTCTTCGACCAATGGTGGAAATGGATATCATGCTTCTCCAACTCTTCATCCTCTTCCTCTAGTAACTCTCCCTATGTCACGGGTTGAAAGATACGAAACTACTCAAACCCTATTGACATGTAAGCATTAAGATGGAAATTTTGTGTGTACGCATGTTCTGGATATGAAATCGTACATTGACAAATTGGACATAATGGGTGTCGTTTTGCCAAAGGAGAAATCCATTGATTTGGTTCTCCTTTCACTTCCTGAGTCATATAGTCAGTTTATTAAGAACTTTTATATGAGCGACCACGAAGTGACCCTAATTGATCTGAAACATATGTTGATTGATGTTGAGGAATAAATTCTTAAGAGCACAAGTGAAGCAAAAGTGTTTGAAGAATCTAATTCCAAAATTTCCATGGACGTTGACAATGGTGACAATGGTTGTCTAGAAAAGATTTCTCTTCCCAATGGAAAGGGATAGGCCAAGGTCAAACTGTTTCATCGTATGGTAAAGAGAATGGTTAGTTCTGAGATAGTTCCATATGTTTCTATTGTCGATTGAATGGACATTGGTTACAAAGCTGCCCATACTACCTGAAAGATCTTAGAGATGGTAAATTCAAGTCATGTGACTCTGCTTCGGGTACATCCATTATCTAATTCCATTATTTTAACAAATTCATATTCATAGATTCTTAATACATGATGTGATGATCACATTTTAATGTTTTTAAGGATCTAAGAGAAAGAATGAAACTTAAGAAGAGTGAGTTAAATCTATTCGTGAGAGATGAATTTCCGTCCCATGGTTCGATGATCAAATTTTGGAAGCTACTACTTAGGAGTTATCATAATTTAATAGATTGCTAGAAACATAGTTTTCATTGTATGCATTGTAAGGAAAAGTTCCAAAGTTTTCATGAAATTTTGGTTTATCAAGTTGGTTTACTTTATATTTACTTGCAATGACATTTATAAAAATTGGTGGTTAGATTTATATTATTAGCAATATTAACTGTGGATTTGGTTATTGTTGTTTATTTGCAGAAATGTCACAATCGACTAAGTGATAAAGATTTCTCATCACTAAAGTTTCAATTGAATAGAAACTTTGATTCATGAAATTTGAATTGTGTGATGCATGAGAATCTTGATTATTGGGAAATTATGACCAATTCATTGATCACATGTTTTATGTGAGTCAAAGTGAAGGAATAATGGATTTAGTTCATATTTATATGGACTGTTCAGATCCACCACTGGAACATCCCAAAAAATTAAAAAATTTAAAACTTTTCAAAACAACTCTTTTATCTAATAGAAGTGCTACAAAACCGTTATTTCAAAACATTATTTAAAATCAGAGTCTCCCAAGATCCAAATAGTTGTAAAACCAAGGATGTGTAGGGTCACGCCTTCGCCTTGCCACGGTCCACTAAAGTACCTGAAACTATAAACCAAAATTGTAAGAACGAAGCATAGTGAGTTCCCCCAAAATACCTATACACGAATAAATAACATATTCAAAATAACAGCATGAATTGGGTCCGCAGCTAAAAGATTGGATTACCCCTAAGCCCACAGTATGAGTCTGGCTTACCTTTCTGGCCCACAACTCATATCTAGCTTGCTCCTGAGCCCACAACATAAGCATGGCTTTCCCTTGAGGCTCATAGTTTATGCCTGGCTTGCTCCCTAGTCCAATCAGTAATCATATTAGAATACAAATGTCCGGCCCATTGGTTTGATAACCCTATATTTGCTAATATGCTGAGTATGGAATACATATGCATGATTATGCTAGTTATTGATATGCTAGTCTGGTAGATTGGTAGGACTACCTATGATTCCAACTTGTAACATCCCATTTTTTTCAAAATATTTTGCAAAACTTTCGGATCCTAGTTAGAGACTGGATTCACACAAGTGTTCCTCCAATTCACTCAAACCAGGGCTACAATACCAACTTGTAAAATCCCATTTTCACAACCAAAAATTTTCATTTTTATTAAGGTAAAACTTCCCAATTTATTAATCCATTAATTAAGGAAACCATTTATTCTGAATTACATTTATTAAAAATCAGAGTATTGTAGAAACCCAAAATCTTCAATGTTGTTGATGATTGTATATAGTCGCGCCTTTGCCTTCCAACAATAATCGATGATACCTAAAACTGTAAACAACTGGTTAAACATAAATCTTAGTGAGTTTCCCCCGAAAAATATCACCATATAAAAAGATCACATATACAATCAAACATATTGGATCCAGTCAACCATCGCCCAGTCAACCTCCGGGTCCAGTCATCTTCGAGATGGAATACCCCAAGTTGGAATGCCAATATACAACAGGTCTAATCAACCATCGGGTTGGAATACTAGGGTTTGTTGGTCTACCGCCTCAACCCTACCGCTCTTCCCGAACCTCCGTGCCTACAGCTTACCGCCAGCCCGCATCGGGTGTCTTGGTCAACCGTACAAAGCAGGACTGTCTCAACCCAAACCAAACACAATATGTCGGAATATAAACAATCATGATCAAGTAGGCACATAATACATGCAAACATCAATCATACAGCTCACTACTGCCTATTAATACCATGAGACAGATCTAACAGATCACTACATCATAGCATCATACTCAATACCAGAACACAGATCTAACAGATCACTACAGCATAGCAGCATACTAAATACCAAAACACATATCTAAAAGATCACTATAGCATAGCAACATACTAAATATCAACAATCCAAGAAATGCATATCCGTATATACTCAGAGGTGAGATAGTCACCCGGAAAATGATCCCACTCTAGAACCACAACCAAACAAGGGAGATGTAGGAGAGCTTAGATCAAGAGCCCTTAGAATATCCTACATGACTATATACAGTCCCTAGGGCATCCCTCTACTAACAGATAACCAAAACTAATGGGCCGACATTGGTGCCTTTGACCCACGGGTATAGTGAGGCGAAACTCACCTCAATATGCTCGTAGATAACCAATATAGCAATGAATGGATCAACCAGCTTTAACTCAATTCCAATCATCTACAAGAAGATACTTGAGTCAATACCCGATCACAGGTCATAAACACTAGCAATAGTGACCACCTCACATGAAATGTTGATTAGGGTTTCACATAAAATGACGATTAGGGTTAAGTAGGAACACTTATCCCATTAAGGACTTGATCCATTAATTCCAATATTGCATTAAGTTAATTGTAGAGGATTATTAATTATTATTTTAAGTTTAATTAATAGTTTTAATGCGGGTCCCATCCAACTCCAAAAACTAGGGTTACATGACCTTAAGGTTTCCAATCCAAATGCATGCCAACTAGGTTCCAGGTTAGGATTTTAGGTTAATTAGTGTTTAATAAGCTGGACACCACCCATCACCACCATCGTGAGGTGGTGGATGTCATCTCTGACCACCGCCTGCCACCACGTGGGTGGTGTGTGTTTGCATTTCCTTTTATATGATATGTTGTATGGGTGTTCTTATCTATTCATTGGCACCCCCAATAGGAACCAATATGTGCAACGAGCTCCTTGAGCACTCCCTTCCTGATGAGCGACAACCCATGTGTCTCCTCCACACATGCATATGATCATTACTTACTATATACCCCCAATACCCGCTCAACAACGAAACAACCACACTAAAATACTTCCTAGGCTCTCCTAGGATTCCCCACCTCCCCTACCATCATCTGTTGAAGAACTCCTCATAATGTTAGTTAGCTACTTCATGAACACAATCACATGTAATAGAGCTCAGATAATCCTTCAAGTAAAAGACTCATCCCTACAACGGTTGGACTTGTACAAGAGCGCAATAGGGTCAAACCTATCACTCTGAGATTATTCAAGCTTTATTACATGTGACTTAATTTATCCCCTTAATAGCTGACTCACATCACTTAAGAGTCCTGCAAAGAACAAATTAAGCAACATTTGAGTAGTGGGGTCGACGTTCGGTTATTTTATCTTTTGACCTAGTCGGATCGGCAGTCGTCTATGGAAGAACTTTTGGGGTTCAAACACTACCATTTCTAGGAGTGGGGCGGTAGCAGGAAGATGGTGGTGTTCGTTGCATAAGTTGTTTGGTCATTGGAAATTTCAAGGGAGTTGTATGATCTCATGGATTGTATATGGTTAGAGTTAAGTGGTTCTTCGAGAATGGAAGTGGGGGTGAAGATTCGTCATTCAGGACAAGGTTTATGGTTTTAGTCATCAACATAAAAGACTTAAGGAGTTGGTGTGGTATCATGGGGAGTGATTCGAAGTATCAGATTGGTTAAAGTCTCAAGAGTATTCTTTCAGATTTCAGGAGTTGGGCGATCATTGATATTGGCTAGTAATTGAATGCAAGTTTTGGGAAGCGCAGGTCTTAGGCAGTTCATGCTATATGAGGTTTGATGGGTTGGGAATCCATCGGACGTATGAGATAAGAGAGAGCTTCGTCGAATCCAAGTGGGGGAGAATCGATCAAAATTTATGGGAGTTGGATTGGGTGTGGAATTAGGGTTTTAGAATTCTAATTATGACCCGAACACCTGGTTGGATGCAGATTTCGACTCAGTACGTGTGGGGTTGTGATGGTTAAGGTGTGGCATAGCCATGGGTGGTAACCATGGTTGGATAAAAGTGTTGTCAGACTGCGATGGGATCGTAGCATTCACCAGTATGAGGTATACTATCGTTAAAGGTGGTCATGAGCGTAAAAGGGGAATCAGTTCGTGCCTTGGGCACGCCGGTCATGATTGTTGAGGAGTATTTATATGTTTTAGGTTGAGGACCATTGGGGTCCGGGGCGGATTCAGGTCTGTGTAGTTTAGATGGGTGGGACCCATGGGTGAGGCCGATTTGTGGTATAGTTTGGGTGGGACCCGTGGTCAAGGCCAGTGTTATTATGGCATTATAGGTAGGACCTGGTAGAGACCGTTGGTTCAAGGTATTCGATCTTGGGTTTCAGGATTGCGTGTGTGGTCAGTAAGTGGTGTAGATGGATGTTTGGGTTGGGTAGCCTTGGTATTTGGAATCTTGGGAAACTGGTGGTTAGACTAGGTGCACGACTGGTATTCTCAATGTTCGGTTAGGAACCTTTACCATCCTATCTAGGTAGGGGTTTTCTTGGATAAGAGGGTTTTGGTTGAAATGCAAGTGTAGATCTTGGGGTCTTGGATTGTGAGTTGGGTACCGAGTTGGTTCTTAGTGGGAACTCGCGTCGGGAATCACGGGTATGTATTTGTAAGGTCTTCTGTTAAGTAGAATACGAAATGAGGAATCAGTATGTCGAGGTCATCAATGGAAGGGTTCAAGGATAATGAATGGTTTCAATTTTGTTGGCAGATCCGGCTCTTGTGTTTTGATTTGGTTCTATCTGTGTGGGATCAGGTAAGTATGGGGTTTTAGAGTTTCAGATGGATTTCCTTTTATGATTGGTCATGGATTTCTTTAGATGGTTTAGACCGGGGTAGGTCAGTTCGTAAGGCTAAGGGAAGACCACAGCATGCATGGAGCCAGGAAGTGGTAGGTCGTTGGTGGCCGGTTGTGATATAACACTTATGTTGGTCTTGTAGAATTCGCTTTTAGCACTGGATTTGGTGGTGTTAGGTTGTCGGACTACTCTGATCGTTTGGAGTCATAAGTGGCGAGATAGCTTGGGCAATCATTGTCGGAGGAGGCTTTTACTCGGAATTCGCGTGGGGCGACTATGTGTGTCTTTTGACTCGGAAATCGGACGGGAAATCGGTGTTTCAGTTAGTGGTAGACAAGTTGGGACTAGGGAGGTGTTTCAGTTATTCGGAAAATATGGTAAGACATTAGCAGCATGGATTGGATAATCTCAGAGTAAATGATTTGACCC
Source organism: Lactuca sativa (assembly GCF_002870075.4). Lineage (NCBI taxonomy): Eukaryota > Viridiplantae > Streptophyta > Magnoliopsida > Asterales > Asteraceae > Lactuca > Lactuca sativa. The sequence goes on along the minus strand of NC_056627.2, from coordinate 287,211,849 downwards.
TGTTGTGTAGCTCTCGTCTGAGTTTAACCGTTGTAGGGATGAGTGCTCTACTCGGAGGATTATTTGAGTCTTCTGTCAAATATACGTGTTCTACAGTAGTATATGGTCAGGGATTTTGTTCCCAATGGAAGCATCAATATGATCAAGGGTTGGAAGTGTTTTGTTTGGTTTGGAATTCAATGAGGTTTTCGCATGATAGCGGTTTAGTATGGGCGGTCTGTCGGGGAGTCAAACAAATTTGAGACTCCAGATCTTGGGTTTCAAGTGAGGTAGAAATGGTTTTCTGCAAAGGGATTAAGGATTCGTTTATCAACGGGTTTGGAGAGTTCTTCTATGGTTGGTTTCGGTAACCTTGGGAAGTTTGTGTGTGTCCGGGGTTGTGGTTGCATTCTTCAGGCTGTCTGGGCACCTAGGATGGTAAGGAACGATTTCGAGGACGAAATCTAATTCAAGTGGGGGAGAGTTGTAACACCCAGAATCTTGAGGACCAATTGTAAGGAATAAATCCCCCTTTGGAGGACTGGACACAGCATGTTAGAGGAACCAACACGGCCTATCTAGTTGAGGAAGAGCGAGGTTCTCATTAAGTTCAACACGACATGTCAATGCCTAAACACAACGTGTTGGAAGCTGGGAAGGAACCCTAATTTTCAGGATGTTGCACCTTATACAATCTCTTTAAGCCCCAATGGTTGGTCTCCTTACCAGCCTCTATTGACACTAAAACCCTAAAATCAATCTTTAAGTCTCTTGTCGGTGTTCTTGAGCTAGTAAGAAGGTCTTGGTGATCATTGTTGGTCTTTGTGGAGGAAGATGAGATTTTGAAGTTTCTTTGTTTGGGGAAAAGGCTTTAGATCTAGAATCATCATCTTGTGAGGAAGCTTTGTGAGGTATCAAGTTTTCATATTGTCTTGTATATGTCTCGATCTCCTCTTTTGTGATTTGTTGTGCTTTTGGTCCCTGTTGGGTTGAGGAGTGAATGAAGATGTTTTAAGGGCTTATTATTCAAGATCTGAGTTAGTTTTGGTCCCTTTGAGAATAAAGGTGCAAGCCTTATGAGATTTTAGGTGTCATACATGCATTAAGTCAATTATTAAGTCCCTTTTAAGCTTAAGAGCTTCATTTAGGCATGCATAAACATAAAGTTGGCAACTTTACATGGTTTTCCAGCTCAAGGAAGTCAAATCTATGTTTTGGGGTTATGTCTTCAAGGACCAAGTGATTATTGGTTAAGCCTTTTGCATAATCAAGCTTTATGGGTTGGTTTTTTGGACCTTTTAGTTGTCCCAATGGGTAAAGATGGAAACTTTACCCTTCTAAGTCTCATTTTGGTCTAGATTTAAGCTTTGGAGCTCTTGGAATCAAAGATGGTAGCTTAATGTATTAAGTTGTGGAAACTCAGGCAAACACGGCATGTTGGCTGGGGTTTTCCCGATTATCTGGATGATGGAAGAACACGGCGTGTTTGGTCAACATGGATTGTTGACTTTAACTTTGACTAGAAGTTTGATTAGTGTTGACCATGGGATATTTTGAGTCTTGGGTTTTTATTTGGAATTGGGCTTTTGGATTGTTGAATGGGGCCCTGGTTTTGGGCTAAGTTATGAAAAGGGTAAAAAGGTCTTTTACCTTTGTTTGGACACTTAGTGTGGAGCGGATCCGATTATTAATGGATGTTTAACTTGTGATTGACAGCGCGGGGATCTGTCAAGCCAACAACCAGGGATTATCTTAATGATTTGGTAGTGCGAGGTGAGTTTTCCTCACTATGTTTAGCAGGTTGAAGGCACCAATGCCAGCCCATGGTTTTCTATGTAGGGTGTTAGATGTCTGTGTGGCTCTTGCATGCATATGTGCTTGTATGCTTACTTGGCGGGGCTTGATGGTTATTCTGAATCTGGTCATTCATATATGATTTGTATGTGGGCGGGGCCCGATGATTGTACAGTATGCTATTATCTTTGTAATTTTCACATGTGTTTGAATGCTTATAAGATTATATGGTTATGTGAGTGTGGGTTGGTCCCGTATCTCAGTGGGCGGGGCCTGATACGTGAGGGTGGGCGAGGACAGTTATGCGAGTGTAGGCGGGGCCTGTATCTCAGTGGGCGGGGCCCAATATGCGAGTGTGGGTGGGGCCCATATCTTAGTGGGTGTGGCCAGTTATGTGATTAGTTATGTATGGTATGAGGTATCTTAGGGAACTCACTAAGCTTTGTGCTTACGGTTTTCAGTTTGTGTTTCAGGTACTTTGGTTTTCAAATGGAAGAGCTCAGGATGATTGTAGAGCACACACCACATGTTTCATCATTCTGTGAATTACTCTGATTTGTTGATGTTTTGTTGAATCTTGATTACCTTGTTTTTATGGGAATGTTATGTATTAATGATTTATTAATCTAAAAATGAAAATTTTATGTTATTATTTTTGGGACATTTCAACTACAAAGTATGATAACACTATTCGTCATGAATTTCTGATGTTTCAGTAAACATGGTTGTGTTTATAATATTAAAAATAATTCTGATACTTTGAAATGTTTCAATGAGTGGCAAAACGAATATGAAGAATCTATTAGGTAGGAAGATAAAAGTTTCTCCAATCTAAAAGGAAAGGAGATTACTTTAGTATCGTGTTTTGTGATCATCTTAATGATTGTGGAACTGTATCACAATTGATCCTCGAAGAACATATCAGTGCAATTGTTTGACTAAGAAAAGAAATCAGATATTGTTGAAATGGTTCAATCGAGAGATGAGTCATAATTCGTTTATAATCAAGTTTCAGAGCCATGCTCTAGTTACTAAGTAGTAATAATGTTTTCTTACTCTAGAACATTTGGAATTAGAAGTTGTGATGTTTTGGTTAAAACAAAGGATAAACTAAGACAAATTCCATGAAGTGTTTCTTGTCAAGAATCTGCACTAACTTCTAAATATTTGTTTTAGCTCGTCAAGGAATGTTTCTTGAGAGAGAAACTTATATGTCAAGAAGTCAGTGGGAGTCTTCTTGATCTTGGAAAGTTTAGGATTCAATCGAGTATAAACCTTTTAGTTATCATTAGCACACAACCTGAGGTTGATAACCTATCGTATTAAGTTGACACCTTTTTTTGTGCATCTTCCGATTGGGTTGGAAATGCTTATAAGTTCTATGGTTCTCATTTGACTGAAAAAGGCAGAGCACGTTGACACCTTGTTTAGTGGTTGTGTTAATTGCGTTCTCGAATTCATAATATGATTACAACATCCCTTTTCACAGTTCGAATTGTGAGAAATGGAAAGAAATTATTTGAACTTTCAAGACATATAGCTATAAGTTATGAAAGGGCTTGAACACACACATATGCTATCTAATGAAGGTGTATAATCTTGAGAAGTCTAGTAGAAGACTTGTCAAAGCATCACATATCAGAAATCTGCACTTTAGTAAGAAAGTCAAGAGTATTGATTTCTAGAAGTCTAATTGATTTTCGAATACATGTCAGAGTTAGTGGGAGCGTAATTGTTATGATAGTAGGAGCATAATTGTTATGGTAACTGTTGAAAGTTAGTAGTACTATTTTTAGGAAAGAATGTTTACAAATTTGCAAGTTTCAAAGTTTGGAAAATGTTTCGCTATAGTTAGACTTAAGCGAGAGGGCACTCATACTTCTTTTCGAATCTAAAGGTTTAGATTGAAGGTTTTAATAAAAATTAGTCTTGGACATATATGAATATCATGTTGAAATGATTCAACATAGTAAATTCGATATATAGAAATGTCATAGCAAGAGACTGATCAGATATCAGGTCTTTAATGAATCGAGTGCCATATGCTTTGAATATAGGATCGATTACATACGTTGTAATATTCACTTGTTCTGATTTTTGCCAAATGCCTTGGACATTAATAGGGAAAAGGAATAGAAATTTGTGTAACTAAAGTTGTTAAACAACTGTCAAGAACAGTATGAGGTTTACTGAAGGATTGGTTGCTTATGTACAATTGGAAGTATAGTATTGGTTGGAAGGACCATAATGAAATGTTTTCGATTGAGGTGATTCTTTGTCAAAATTGATGGTCATATGGGAATATGGAAAGGTTTCCATAATGGGAGTTGATTATTAAAATCTACATGTGAGTTAGAAACTTTAATGCAAGGAAGGTGTTCAAGGAGTGTACCTTGAATTTGAAACTTTGTTACCATGGAATTGTTTTTAGTAACAACAGCTTCAATGGAACATTTTGTAATATCATTAACAAAGTATCTATGACTTTGAGGCCTGGGCATCACAAAAGGAAATTGCATGTAAAGTTGGAATTCTAACACATTTAGAAGTGACTAGAATTTAGAAATATGAAATGAGCATCATTGGAATAGTGTCCAATCGATATGTTCACACAGGAAGGACCATAGAGAGACATAGTATGCATGTTTATAACATGGGATGACTGATGTTTAATTCAAGTGTTTAGTTGATTACTCCAAACATTATACAATGAATAAAGTCTAATTAATATGATGATTAAATAATAAGAGTTTTATTTATATTCAATAGTTTTGAGGCCATAGTTAATTAGTATATTATTGTGTTTCACTTTGCATGTTTTACTTCCTAAATAATTAAATTATTCAAAATTCCACACTCGCTTGTACTTTTGGAAGTAAGTAGCAAATTAAGACTGTCATGAACTGGATTGTAGATTGTCTATGAAGATTAGACATAACAATAGTTTTGTTGCAATGTTCATTAGTACTTGGAAAGTGGGGATTTTATGTATTGGATAAACCCACGCTCAGAGAATCACTTCATGGATTTCATCACAAGTAATTTTGAGACGATATTATATTATATTCTGGAAGCGGAGATAAATGAGTTGTTGTTTACAAGTCAGTTGTGCATTGATAATATGTAAACGCATCAATAACTTGATGTTATAAAATATATTGTTATGCATGATTTGATGAGTTAATATTACAAGCATATAAGTCAAAGTTTATTCATTCCTTTTGCCCTAACGGGAAAAGCGATATCTTTGGGCCCCTCGATGATTTGATGTCGACATACGAAGTGCTTGGCCAAGCCTGGGCTAAATTGATGTGTTTAATTAGTAGTATGAAATCAGTCATCACAAATCAGAAATCGGGAAACGAAACTTAGACGATGAGATTGATTATAATCCATGTCTCATGTTCGTACGATATCTTGAAGAATGGAGGAATATTTGATCACTTATCTTAGGACACGTAACTGACTAGGACAGAGTTAGACAGCGGCTTTTGGTAGCTACAATTTGCTAATCAGTTTGGAAGTTATATTGACAATTATAGTTATTAGACTTATCCAAGTGGGAGACTTTTGGATTAGTTGTCTAAGCCCATAACTATAATTGGTATAAACTTGAATTGATAGTAGCATAGTTGTAACGCCCATGTTTCGAGGTTATGCATTAATGACGATATAATAGTCTAGGTCAACCATTGGAACTTGTTTTGAAGAAATAAGAATGAATTATGTGCTTTAAATTTAATTATTATCAATAAGGATAAAAATAAGCGTCGAAAATAAATATTAGATCAACCGATATCTATGAAGGAAGTTGTAGTGGTCGTGACAAGGATTACGTATATGTAAAGAATACCAAAATCTAAGTTCTAACGAAGAAGTTATGACCTGTCGAAATTTCGCGACAGAACCGGCATGACGTATGAGGAAGTTATGATTTTTCTAAGTTTCAGCTTAGCAATATGCAGCCCAAAGTTCGAATATGAGATTGAGTGATTTCTAGCCGAAACAATCTAAACGAGAATCGAAGATCTCGTCGATAGCAGTCCAACGGTAAAAATACAGACGAAAACGGATGTCAAATGAGGGAGCTATGAATTTCTAACGGAGTATTCCTGTCCCGGCCTACTAAAATAATATAATAAAAATTAAGTCAAAATTATCCAATAGAGTCTAAACGAGATTTATAGAGCATAATCTCACCTACGCGTGGATATAAAGAACGTCGAAAACGGAGCTCGTATGCGAGAGAAATGAATTTTTGAAGTTCGAGGCACGAACTTCCACCACTGTCAGAGTTCACAACGTGAACATGGTGTTCACGACGTGAACAGGTGATTGACACCTTCTAGACCAAGTGGACTGATGACGAACGCCATGACCTGAGCAGGACCAAACTCACGACGTGAATATTTGAGGTTCACGACGTGAATCCAGAAAATTGGCCCTATAAATAGAAACCAAAGGGCAGTCGGCCATGGTTGCTACTTCACCATTCTCTCACTCTCTATACCCTCTCTAGCCACCCTTTTAACCCCTCAAATCCCCGATATCATCCCGACACCCAAAGACAATCCTGAAGCTCCGAAGATCCCGAGAAAAAGAGTTTTCGAGCCGAAACTCTGCCCGCGTGAAGCTCGGTGGTTGAAGATATCCCGATGTCATAAAAGAATATTACTTTATAGAGCAGTAGTGTTGTCTTATCATCGTATTATCATGTGAGTGTATAGTCACTTTCATCTTACACATAGATATGGAGTATTTTATAAAATATGTGCTATGTGTATATATATTGTTTGTTTATTAAGATAGATCAGACATACCCGATCCAGGAATATGGATTAGGTAAGAAGGTAAGTTTTAGATCTGGGAGTACGGATTATGTATTTTTGAACTATGTGTTCATCTGATAAGGTATCATGTGCATATTCCCATTCATGGACATGATTTTAATACAAGTATGTATTAAAGTATTAAATATATATGTATGTGAAATATTTGTTATTGCCCGAAATACGTATTAGATATATATTTGATGATATACAACGTGCGAATCGGTTATGGTTCAATATGTGTTAAGATGTGTATATATGATATTATTACTTAAAACTCTGTGTTAAGTATACACTGGTTAGCGTTGCCTAAACGGAGATAGTATCGAAAATTGAATATATTTTAGGTTTGCCTAGTGATGGGTTAAGACTTAAAAAGGGATGTTTAGTTCAATTAAATTTGGACATTGGGTAGCCTCTTATTAAGAGTACGTGTGTGGTGAGATCGATGATCGGTGGAGTACGTCCAACGTACAGAAATACATTTTATATACGAAGTCCTTTTCAAATCCATGTGTCTTAGGTGTTGCTTGTGGCGGGGTATTATTATGTTCTCAGGTACGAGTCCTACGCATACCAGAGTACTATAATGTGACAAAAGTATTATCATATACAAAGTCTATTGACACTATTGTGTGTGTCGGTTACGGGAGCGTACGGGAGTACTCTATTAGTATTTCCTCATACTTTTTATTTTGAAAGAGCTTTGGAGTCATCGTTTCTTTTATGAAGTGATCGGACGAGCTTCATATGCCAGCGTTTCCTTTCACGAAGTAGTTGAGGCAACTTCGTAGACTGCCTAATAAAATATGTCGGTAATAGACCATAGGGTGAGTCTAGGGGTAAAATACCTCACGATATTCGGACCACTGCTAGGCAAAGTTCGATGTTGGATAGGGTGAGTATGGGGGTAAAATACCACACGATATTCGGACCACGGCTAGGCATTGTTATCAAGATAACTACCCCTGACTTAATTGTCTTGTGGTTCTTTCTTTTAAGAATGAAGGTTCGTGGTGAAACTTATTCCATTCCCCTCATTTGATGTCTTTATTGATCCTCGTTGGCTACCAGGGAATTTCCGAAGCAGCTTCGTCAGTTTGTTGTTCATATCGATTCCTTAGGCTAGATCTCGTAAGATCATTGTATCGGGTCAGTATGTGGGGATCGACGGGATGGGATAGATTGTTTTAGAAATATGATATATGTGTTAATAATAATAGTGGTCTTGCAGGATTTAGATATACATTATTATCACATTGTTTGAACTAGGTGTTCATTAAGTATTTTCAAACGGAGTGTTTACCAAGTATTTTGATTTAAGTGTTCACTAGTTGTAATCTAAATATCCTGGTAGCTGGGCCTAAAGGATTATATTGGTAGCTATAGATTTAGTTCCTTATAGATGTACGTTGGAAGTTATGGATTTAGTGCCTTATAGATGTACGTTAAGAGTATGGATTTAGTATTGTATAGATGAATATTGGTAGTTATGGAATTAGTGTCTGTTGTATAAACCCTAGCGACGATGTACTTCGTGCCTATTTGACATAAATTGCTAAGGAAACCCCGAAGTAGTGTTGTCGCCCCATTGAAAGATCCTTAAACTAGGTCCCTTATAAATAGATACTTTAGGGACGTAAAGTGAGGAATACGGGAACGGGTAATCACCTTAGGAGAATCCTTAGGAAAGGACAGATGATTATTAAGATCTTTAAGAATAAAGAAGATAATGGGGATGGGAAAATTTGGTTAGTTGTTTGATGTTTAACCATAATAAATTTACTTATTGTGGGTTGAAAACCCTATATCCTCACCAGGCTCCCAAGCCTGACCCACTCAGTTTTTCTGTATTACACGTAGTGGAACAAGATCATAGTTGGACGTTGACGAGGGATTTTGGATTATAGGCCAGTAGATATGAATAAATGTTGTAAGGCCTATATGGTATTGTTTATGCTTTTGGTTTGTATCAAAACATGACATCCTGAGGTTTTGTTATGAAATGGAAAATATATTTCTTTAAGAAATGATTTGATAAATTCTTATCATATTTTGTTTTGGGAACAAATTCCGCAACACTTTTAATCAAAGGATTACTCTGATTTTATTTTAAAAAGCATAAACGAAATCAGTCTTTTCTGGCCGTGAAAATGGGGATGTCACAACAGTCCTTTTGGGTTGCCCGCAAAGCTAGCAATTGGACAAGATTATATTGGACAGAGAGATAATTTATTATTGGGTTAATAAATTGGTAAATATAATTTGTTAATATATTATGAGAATGATATATTAATTAGAAAATAAAATATTTAATTAATAGTTAGTCAAAAATTAATTGGAATTAATTTTCAGATTAATTGAACTGATTAAAAGTGTAGCGGTTGTTTGGAAATTTATTGATAGTTGAGGAAAGATACTCCAGAACCTTCTTGTAGGGACTGGACAAAAACTTCTAGGAAGGGCATAGAATTTTCCTCCAAGGCATCCTAAATAGGAAGCTTATGAGTTGTAGGGCCTTAAACCCTCATTATTTTGTGACCTACTCCTTGGGAAGTCTTCTGGCTGAAATTATCTTCACCTCTCACTATAATCCTAAGTTGCTTACCTTAGGTGTGAACCATTAGAAGTGCGAAACTTGTGGCGCTTGCTACCAAAGGTTTTTAAGTAAGGATTCAAGATTGTTTACAGTAACAATCTTAAAGGTTAGTTTTCTTGTCTTATGACTTAGTTTGTGTAACACTCCAAATCAGGTAAACCTTTTAAATGATTTAGTTGGAAAAAATGGTCCCTTTTTGTATGTTGGGTGTACCTAAGGGTACGCTTAGCGTACTATGGAGGAAGGATCACAGAGGAGTATTGCGTATGAGGGGCGTACGCGACAGAGGACCAAAACCCTAATTTTCGGACTTGACACATATTTAAGCATCCTTAAGTCATTGGGACTAAACCCTAACCGGCCTCTTGAGCCTCATTTCATCCCTTTACCTCAGTTTTCCTTTGAGAGTGTGATTTTGGAGAATAGAAGTGTGTTGGTGGCCATTTTGGAGCTTATTTGAGAAGAAGAAGTTAGTGAACAAGCTTGGGGTGGCATTGTGTTCCAAGAACTTGCATCTATATCACCTTGAAGATCTTCTGGAGGTATAAAGTCTTGATCTTGCCATCTTATTCATTAGATCTAGCTAGGGTTTTCTATATTGTCCCTTTAGTTGGTTTTTGGACCTTCTCTTGAGAGTTAAGCAACTCCAGAGACTAAAATGGTTAGATCTGAGATTTGTGAGCATGCTAGATGCATAAAGGTGCTAGCTTGAAGAGTATCTAGACTCCATGCATGATTTTCAAGCTTTAAATGAAGTCTTAATGTGAGGAATGAAGTTTTGAAGTCCCATATATCATGTAAGGGCATAAAGTTGCCAACTTTATGCCCTAAGATGTCTTAATGAACTCAGATTTGGTATTAGCGTTAGAACATCGAGTATTAAGCACTTAATGGTAGTAGGTGATTAATTTGTTTATACGGTGGGAATAATTTAGTGTACGCAACGCGTACAGCTCAGGGACTCAGGACGCTGCGCATACAAGGGTGGTACGCAAGGCGTACGCACTCAGATGGGTTTGGGCTCGTTTTGGAATTATAAGCCTTGTGGGGCTTAATCAGTCATTAGGCTTAGTCATGTTTTGAGTTAGTGGGCCAATTTATCTATTTTAGGCCATGGTTGCTATGGTTGGGACTTATTGGGCCATGAGGCCCATTAATGATTTTGGACATGGACTTTGGGCCCATTAGAAAAGGAAGACTTTTGCGCCATTGTGAAAGGACTTGGGGCTTGGGTTCTTTAATTAGATTATATTCAACCATAACCTTGGGTTAATGGTATTATTGTTCAGCATGGGTGGTTACGGACTGTTAGGGGAGCAGCTTTTGGATTCATCAGACAGAGGTGAGTCTCCTCACCATACCAATGGGTCAAAGGCACCAAGCTCGGCCCATTTTGTGATATGTGATACACTAGTGATGTAGTTCTATGTGTTATATTAGTTGGTTACATGCTATATGGTATGCTAGTTGTTTTGTGATACTTGCATGAAAGACCTTAGGGGGGTTCCCGAGGCACTTGGGTGTAAGACCTTGGAGGGTTTCCAAGGCATCCTAAGTAAAGACGTTGAGGGGTTCCTGAGGCACTAGGATATAAGACCTTGGAGGGTTTCCTTGGCATCTATAGTCAAGACCTTGGGGGGTTCCCGAGGCATTGGGCTAAGACCATGTGGGGGTTCCCATGGCACCCAGAGTAAGACTCTGGAGGGTTTCCAGGGCATCCTTATATGTTTATTTGCATGGCTTATGTTGTTTGTAGGGATTTATATGACTTATGTGGTTTATGTAGCTTTTATAGCTAATATGGTATAAGTGATTATGTGGACTGTATGGGGTATGCTATGGGGAACTCACTAAGCATTAGCTTACAATTTGTTGATTTGTTTCATGTGCTTCTTATCCTAAGGGCAAGGGCAAGGCTTGATGGTGCGGCATGCATTCTCCGATATTTTATAACGGGACACTGATATTTGAAATAAAATGTTGATGTTATGGATTTGGAAAACAGTTGTCATTGATATTCCATTTATCATGTAACTGTTTTGATTAATTAAAAATGAAATTTTTGTTTGGAAAATTGTGTTGTTACAAGTTGGTATTAGAGCCGTGGTTTGAGGGATTCGGGCACACTCTCGAGTGTGTCAGAAATCAAATTAAGGAAATGGTAAAAATGGTTTTCAAAAATCAAAGTTAAAACTTCTTAAACTGGAAAAAGGGAGAGTGCAATGTGTGTGATCGGCCGAGCCCAAGTAAGTAGTTCCCCAATATGTTAGCCATGCTAAACTGATGTTTGGATTATGATAATCGTATGAATCTTGCTATGTGTATGCTTTTAAAATTGTATACGGTTAGTGTCTTATAGACTCAGAATAATTGATTTAGCCTTATTTCCCGGTCTTTGTTTAGTTGTGGTCTTAGGGTAGAGTCTATTATTCGAAAGTCTATTTGATCCTATTCTGTGAATAATTTGCATGCATAAGGCAACCTTTTACGATTGATTTGAGTTCTAGTATGATGGTATTGAGTAAATCTTAGGAGAGCCTAGGATTTGAGTTATGCAGTAGCCTGCAAAATTTATTTTGCTTTGGGACGAATTAGGGTTATCAGGTAGAGCCTTAGGGAAGGTACAGGTAGGTGTTGAAGGTAGTATTGGGGCCGTACTACTGAAAGAATAGGACCTATACTCGAACTAATGTTAGATCTGAAAGCTCTAAGGAGGACCGGTGTAGAAGGATTCCCTTTTTGTACATCATGATCATTATGTCTTATGATATTTTAGTGCAGTATGGTGGTGACACGACACAGAGCAGGGGGATGGGGATCAGGATCGGGATCAGGGTCTAAGTCGAGCTATGCTACTGAGCCCATTGATGAGAGGCTACGCAAGCTTATTGCAGTCGAGGTTACGAGGGGCATCCTTGAAGCTACCCCAGTGATTTTTGGGACGGTCAAGGATGGGATGATGGAGATCATGGAGGAGTGGCTCATCTCCTTCCGAGCCGAGATTGGTGCGGGCCAGAGCGGGGCCTGAACTCCCTCGTTCAGGGAGTTCAAGGTGGGTGGAGCGCCTGAGTTCTTTGGGGTCTGGGACCCTATAGTTAGCCAACACTGGGTAGATGACATGGAGAACGTCGAACGCACGAGCTCTTGCCTCGAAGCGGCAAATGTGGGATTTGCTTTGTGTATGTTGAGGGATCAAGCCAGGGATTAGTGGGAGGAGGTGACCCATCAGGTGGGGTCAGCCGGAGTCATTGAGATGTCCTGGGAGGAGTTTGTCAGGCATTTTGAATTGGAGTTTGCACCACCCATCGAGGTGCAACAGATTGTGAGGGAGTTCCAGGAGTTACAACAGACCACTGAGACTATGGCGGAGGTCACCGTCAAGTTTCGGAAACGAGCATTGTTGATCCCGCAGTACGATGCGGATGAGGATATGAGGAGGACCAGGTATCATTCCATGCTGAGGGATGATATTCGCAAATGTGTGAGCTTCTTGGGGTGCAAAACCCTGAATGGGATGGTGGAGAAGGCCCAGGAACAGGAGATGGAGTTGGAGTTCCGCACCAAGCTGAAGCCAGAGCAGATTCAGAAAACTGTAGGTCAGGCTAAAAACCCTAAAACCTCTGATTCTTCTAGTAGGGGCCAGCAGGTTCGTGGCTGGTGTGCCAAGTGCGGTATGTCACATGGAGGAGTTTGTCGGCTGACGGGCACAGTATGCTACACCTATGGTCAGCCCAGCCACGTGAGTGGGGATTGCCCCAAGAATGGCTTGATCTGTTTCCACAGCAACCAGACCGGTCATAAAAGGGCCGATTGTCCGAAGTTGCAGGGAGGAGGAGGAGCAGTAGCGGCGCCTGTGCCCACCACCATGAGGATCACTGATGGCCACCCTGCCAAGGCGGAGGCTCCTACGGTGAAGAGCCGCATATTTTAGCTGACCACGGAGGAGGCTCGAGCTGCCCAGACGTCGTGGCTGGTACGTAATCTATTTTTCTTTCTTGTTTGTTATTATTTGATTATGCTTATATGTATACACATGTGTACTTGTATAGGGACCTTTTTGGTCAATGGTAAGTCAGCCCATGTTCTTTTTAGTCCGAGAGCTACCCGATCATTCGTATCTCTTGCGCTTAGCAAGAAGTTCTGGGATGCTCCAGGGACATTGGATTCCCTGTTGGAGGTTGAGATCGCTAATAACTGCACCGTGAATGCTGAGAGGGTATTTCGAGGTTGTGTCAAGAATGTGTTTGGGGAGAGGTTTCGAGTTGATTTGGTTCCGATACTGTTACGAGGGTTGAAGGTTATTGTTAGGATGGATTGGTTAGGGGCCAACAGGGCCATGATAGATTGCGAGCGTCAGCTGGTGAGAGTTCAAACCCCAAGTAGGGGAGAACCGATTATTCATGGATAGAGAGCCTCGCAAGGGCCAACCCTCTATTCAGTTGTGAGGGCTAGGAGACTTCTTCATCAGGGTTGTTCGGGATTTTTGGCGTATATCGCGGATACGAGGGTTGAGACTGCGATAGATTTGGGCAGCGTTCTGGTCGTACGGGATTATCGGGCTGTCCTTCCCAAGGAGTTTCCTGGAGTACCTCCGAAGAGGCAAGTGGAGTTTTGCATTGATTTGGTGTTGGTGTCGCTCCAATAGCCAAGGCACCGTACCGGCTACCTCCGCCCGAGATGCAGGAGCTATCTATGCAACTTCAGGAGCTGCTAGACCGAGGGTTTATCCGTCCGAGCAATTCCCTGTCGGCAGCATCGATCATGTTCGTGAAAAAGAAGGACGGGTCATACAGGATGTGTATTGATTATAGAGAGCTGAACAAGCTAACGGTAAAAAACCATTATCCACTTCTGAGGATCGATGATTTGTTCGATCAGTTGCAGGGTGCGTCTTGGTTTTCCAAGATTGATCTTCGCTCGGGGTACCATCAGATGAGGATTCAGGATGAGGATATACCGAAGACAGCTTTCAGGACTTGATATGGGCACTATGCGTTTGTGGTGATGCCATTCGGGCTTACCAATGCCCCAGCAGTATTCATGGATCTCATGAACAGGGTGTGTAGGCCGATGTTGGATTGGTTGGTGATCATTTTTATTGATGATATCTTGGTCTATTATAAGACCAAGAAGCAACACGAGCAGCATCTGAGGGAGGTATTGGAGACGCTAAGGACGGAAAGGCTTTATGCCAAGTTCTCGAAGTGTGATTTATGGTTATGAGAGGGGCAGTTTTGGGGGGCATATCATCAACCAAGAGGGTATTCTGGTTGATCCAGCCAAGATTGAGGCAGTGATGCGGTGAGAAGCACCGAAGAATGCATTAGAGATACGTAGCTTCTTGGGTCTAGCAGGGTACTACCGGAGATTCATCCAGGATTTCTCCAAAGTAGTTGTACCTTTGACTCGTTTGACCAAGAAGAATGTGAGTTTTTGTTGGGGCCCATATCAGCAGTTGGCTTTCGAGAGCTTGAGACAGAGGTTATGTGAGGCCTTTATTTTAGCGCTACCCAACGGTTTGGATGATTTGGTGGTGTATTGTGATGTGTCTATCACAGGGTTAGGCATTGTTCTAATGCATAGGGGGCATGTGATCGTGTATGCATCGAGGCAGTTAAAGCCTCATGAGGCGAACTATCCTACTCACGACCTGGAATTGGAGGATGTGGTGTTTGCCCTCAAAATCTGGAGCATTACTTGTATAGGGTTCGGTGCACCATCTACACTGAACATAAAAGTTTGAGATATTTGATGGATCAGCAGAACCTCAACATGCGACAGAGGAGGTGGTTGGATGTACTCAAAGATTATGACTGCAAGATCTTATACCATCCAGGGAAGGCCAACGTGGTGGTCGATGCTTTGAGCCGCAAGATGACAAGTTCTCCAATCGGTAACGTTTGTCTGAGGATGACAGTGGTCTCTCCACTATTAGATATGATCAATAAGGCTCAAGTGGAGGGTTTGAAGAAAGATAACTGGAAGATAGAACGGATTCAGGGTCAGTTTCCTTTATTTGTACGGGATAGTCGGGTACTCTTGACACAATATGGTCGGGTGTGGGTACCGGTGACTGGGGGAGTGAGACAGAAGATATTAGAAGAGGCACATAAGTCCAAATTCTCTATACATTCGGGAGCTACAAAAAATGTATAGAGATCTAAGGTTGAGCTACTGGTGGCCCTACATAAATTTGGAGATCACTTGGTTTGTGGAGCGGTGCTTGACCTGCAGGAAGGTCAAGACCGAACATCAGCGGCCTCACGGTAAGGTTCAGCCACTACCCATTCCTACGTGGAAGTGGGAGGAGATCACCATGGACTTCATCATGAAGTTACCCAGGATAGAGAGGGGTGTAGATGCCATATGGGTTATTGTGGATAGATTGACGAAGAGTGCCCACTTGATTCTGATCTCCGAAAGCATCTTCGCTGAGAAATTAGTGGATATTTATGTGCGAGAGGTGGTGGTTAGGCACGGGGTGCCGATGTCAGTGGTCTCAGACTGGGGTGTTTGGTTTACATCCAAATTTTGGAGGAAGTTCCATGAGGAACTAGGCACACAGTTACACTTTAGCACTGCATATCACCCCCAAACAGATGGCCATAGTGAGAGGACAATCCAGACACTGGAGAATATGCTTCGGGCATGTGTACTAGACTTCGGAGGTAGTTGGGATATATACATCCCACAAGCAAAGTTTTCATATAACAATAGTTTTCATGCCAGTATCGACCGACCCCTGTTTGAGATGTTGTATGGTCGGAGGTTTAGAGCCCTAGTTTGTTAGGGTGAGGTTGGAGACCGAGTTATGGGAAGCATTGAGTTGGTGCTCAAGACCACCGAGTTGATTTAGCAAGTGTGAGACCGGCTATTAGTTTCATAGAGCCGTTAGAAAAGCTATGCTGACCGACGTCGATCGGATCTTGAGTTTCAGGTGGGGGACTTTGTTTTGCTGAAAGTGTCGCCATGGAAGGGAATCATCAGGTTCCGCAAAAAGGGCAAGTTAGGACCCCGATATATTGGTCCGTTCAGGGTTTCTGCCCGGGTGGGCAAGGTATCTTACCGTCTGGATCTGCCGGACGAACTTAGGCAGATTCACAACACCTTTCATATGTCTCAGTTTCGTAAGTGTGTAACGGACGAGGTCGCGGTTATATCATTGGACGACATTCAGTTTGATGAGAGCCTGAACTACATTAGAGACCCATTGCGGTTATGGATAGGAAGACTAAGGTTCTTTGTAACAAGGAGGTGAAGCTGGTGAAGGCGTAATGGCAGCACCGAAGAGGCTCTGAATGGACATTGGAGCCAGAGGATGAGATGCTGGAGCATTACCCCGATCTGTTTGCGTCTGTGGACTTCGAGGATGAAGTCTAGTCCAAGTGGGGGAGAGTTGTAACACTCCAAATCAGGTAAACCTTTTAACCCTTTTAAATGATTTAGTTGGAAAAATGGTCCCTTTTTGTATGTTGGGTGTACCTAAGGGTACGCTTAGCGTACTATGGAGGAAGGATCACAGAGGAGTATTGCTTATGAGGGGAGTACACGATAGATGACCAAAACCCTAATTTTCGGACTTGACACATATTTAAGCATCCTTAAGTCATTGGGACTAAACCCTAACCGGCCTCTTGAGCCTCATTTCATCCCTTTACCTCAGTTTTCCTTTGAGAGTGTGATTTTGGAGAATAGAAGTGTGTTGGTGGCCATTTTGGAGCTTATTTGAGAAGAAGAAGAAGCTAGTGAGCAAGCTTGGGGTGTCATTGTGTTCCAAGAACTTGCATCTAGATCACCTTAAAGAGCTTCTGGAGGTATAAAGTCTTGATCTTTCCATCTTACTCATTAGATCTAGCTAGGGTTTTCTATATTGTCCCTTTAGTTGGTTTTTGGACCTTCTCTTGAGAGTTGAGCAACTCTAGAGACAAAAAGGTTAGATCTAAGATCTGTGAGCATGCTAGATGCATAAAGGTGCTAGCTTGAAGAGTATCTAGACTCCATGCATGAGTTTGGAGCTTTATATGAAGTCCTAATGTGAGGGATGAAGTTTTGAAGTCCCATATAGCATGCAAGGGCATAAGGTTGCAAACTTTATGACCTAGGACGTCTTAATGAACTCAGATCTGATATTGGACGTTAGAACATCGAGTATTAAGCACTTAATGGAAGTAAGCGCTTAATTTATTTGTACATTGGGCATAATTTAGTGTACACAACACGTACAGCTCAAGGACTCAATATGTTGTGCGTACAAGGGTGGTACGTAAGGCGTACGTACTCAGATGGGTTTGGGCTTGGTTTAGGGTTGAAATCCCTTTGGACCTTAATCAGTCATTAGGCCTAGTCATGTTTTTGAGTTAATGGGCCAATTTATCTGTTTTGTGCCATGGTTTCTATGGTTGTTCCTTATTGGGTTATGAGGCCCATTAACGATTTTGGACATGGACTTTGGGTGTAAGACCTTGGAGGGTTTCCAAGGCATCCTAAGTAAAGACCTTGGGGGGTTCCCGAGGCACTAGGGTATAAGACCTTGGAGGGTTTCCTTGGCATCTCTGGTCAAGACCTCTTGGTGTTCGCGAGGCATTGGGCTAAGACCATGTGGGGGTTCCCATGGCACCCGGAGTAAGACCCTGGAGGGTTTCCAGGGCATCCTTATATGTTTATTTGCATGGCTTATGTTGCTTATGTTGGATTAGGTGTCTAAGCCCATAACTATATTTGGTAAGTACTTAATTTGATTATGAGCATGGTTCTTTTGGGTTGCCTTCACTCATGCAACTTGATAGGATGACAAGTGGAGAGAGAGAGAGAGAGAGAGAGTATGATTTATTATATGAATAATAAATTGTTACTCAAAATGATTTTATTAATATATTATTTGGAAATCATATTATTAATTAGTAATTAATTAGAAATTAATTTGATGTTAATTTTGGGATTGAAGGAACTGATTAATAATTGAGGGACTAGTTTTGTAAATCATTTATAGTTGCAAAGCTGGACTGATGGACTCCATAGAGTGGAGTGGACAAAATCCTATGGGGAAGCCCTATAGATTTTTTCCAAGGGCTCTAAAGTGTAGGTCAATGGTTTGCTTAAGCCTTAAGCAGGAATTAGGGTTTCCTCCAGAAACCCTAGCAGCCCACACAGCTATATAAGGAACCCTCCACTATGGGGTTTTCGGCCTAAGCTTTATGAAACCCTAGAGTACCCAATTTTCACCTCTCTCCTAGTTCTTTCTTTGCATTAGGTGTTTGTGACTCCATTAGAGGTGTAACATTTAGAGGAGAAGGCTTTCAAAGTCAAGATGAAGAAAGGATTATACTTGTTATTACTATATAACAAGCAAGGTGACTTCATAACCCTAATTTCATATGTGAATTTCGAAAATTGTATGCTAGTTCATAGGGTTATTGCTTTGGAGTTTGCATTTGCATGCTCAATAGAGAAAAACTTAGATCCAAAGCAATTAGGGTTGCATGATCACATACGATGGTGTACTGTTCAAAACCCATCAACTTATGGGATTGATATGACTTATGTGGTTTATGTAGCTTTTATAGGTAATATGGTATATGTGATTATGTGGACTGTGTGGGGTATGCTCTGGGGAACTCACTAAGCATTAGCTTATAATTTGTTGATTTGTTTCAGGTACTTCTGAGCTTAAGGGCAAGGGCAAGGCTTGATGGATCGGCATGCACTCTCCGACATTTTATATGGGGACACTCTGATATTTGAAATAAAATGTTGATGTTATGGATTTTGAAAACAGTTGTCATTGATATTTCATATTTCATGGGAATGTTTTGATAGATTAAAAATGAAAATTGTGTTTGGAAAATTGGGTTCTTACAGTTTGTTCATATGAAAGTTTTGTAGATTAGCCATTTATTGTATGTTGCTATATGTGAAAGACATAGATCACACTAGGTTGCATGTGCCCTAATTATTTAAATTGTTTGAATAAATTTCTGCTTAGTGCATTGTAGATGTAACCCTAATAACCCATCAAGACTGCCTCAGTAACAAATCTCGCAGCGAGTGTGTACAATCAAACCTTCGCCTTCCCGCGCTCCTCATAAGTACCTGAAACCCATAAATAAACAACTATATGCATGAAACTTAGTGAGTTCCCCCAAGATACCACATACAACACATCATATATTAATAACTATGGGTTATCATCAATCATGGGGACTATCAGCAGTCCCAGTGGGCAACAACAGGCCCTATGGGTTATCAGCCACCTTGGAGACTATCTGCAGTCTTAGTCACTCATAAACGACATCATACAAAATAACAATTAGACCCAACTAGTCATCAAAAATACAACTATTCTACCATATAGGTAAGAATAAGTGAGGAGACTCACCTGATACTAATGACAAACAAATCTCACACTCGAACTATCAGAACTAGATTCCGCCTAATATCACATTAATTAACCCTAATTAGAAATTAAGGTCCATAACTCAACTCCCAAGTCCAAATTCCAAAACTAAACCTCTTAATAGCAAAAAGACTATTTTGCCCCTACAATGGTCCAAAACCCTAAAATGTTGACCAAAAGTCAAAGTCAGCAAAATGTCAACTGCCCAGCGCGTACGTTGGGCGTACTCCTTCTTGTGCAGGGCGTACAACTCAAATCAGCGACCAACAGGAGCGGGCCTGGCTACGCAAGGCGTAGCCAGGTGTACGCCCGATGTACTTTGCCTATTCCATATTTATTAACTTTTATGTCTTAATCCGTTAAGACACCAATCCCAACTTCAGATCTGACCATAATGACATGTCTTAACCCATAAAGTCACCAACTTTAAGCCTTTTCATGGCTAGGATGGGCCCAACACAAAACTCTAACTTCCATCATACTTTAAGTCACTTCACTCATGCATGGGCCAAGGGAAACGATCAAGCAACCATTTGTATGAATCCACAAGACCTAGAACACATGAAAGGATAGCTAATATGCTCTAGAGTACTCCATACTCACAAAGGTCCAAGCTTTGGGACAAAAAGCTCATAAAAACTCATATATGGATATCTAAAAGGAAACACATCAAGGTATAAACTTTATACATTCAAAAGATGCACAAGATGAAGTAGTTTATGGATCCACAAACTTGCAAGTAACACCACCTTCTTCACTAGTCTTCTTCTTCAACAAAAGGCCACTAAAATCACCACCAAGATTCAAGATCTTCACTCACAAGTAATACACTCGAGATTAGGGTTTGGAAGGAGTAGAGGCTTCGTATGGGAGGTCCAAGGAATGTCTTTAAATCCTAAAATCTAGGGGTTTAGAGACTAGGCTAGTACGCCCGGCGTACCACATGTACGCCCAACATACTAGCATGGCTTCTTCAATCCTGGTCTTCTCTCAAGTACACTACACGTACCCTCATGTACGCCCAGCATACGGGTTGAAATGTCAAACTTAAACCACAATGGACCAAATGTGCACACTTTCATTAGGACACGGGATAAAAATGAAAATACCTGGTAATCGGATGTTATAATTCTCCCCTATTAGAATAAGACTTCTCCCTCGAAGGTCCACTCCGAGCCTTTTGGTGTTGCCACTGAACTTTGACCAAGTTCACTACCTTGTTCCTCAAGATCTTCACTCTCACGTCTAGAATTGCCACAGGATTCTCGATGTAATTCAGGCGATCATTGACCTGAATATCCTCCAAAGGAACCACAACTGTCTCGTCAACTATACACGTCCGCTCGTTTTGCCCGTCCTTCTACAGATGATATGCAGTAATGAAATGTAACCGGGTAGCCAACTCCTCATGAAACTTCTTCCAAAACCTGGAAGTGAAACAAACATCTCGGTCTGACATAATGGAAGTCGACACCCCATGTTGAGCCACCGCCTCTCGGACATAAATCTCAACAAGCTTCTCTGCAGAATAGCCCTCGCTTATGGCCAAGAAATTAGCAGTCTTTGTCAAACGGTCCACTATCACCCAGATAACATCAAAACCCCTCGTAGTCTTCGATAGTTTTGTAATAAAATCCATGGTGATCTTCTCCCACTTCCATAGTGGAACCTCTAGGGGTTGAAACTTTCCATGACGGTGCTGGTACTCGGCCTTGACCTTCCAGCAGGTCAAACATAGCTCTACAAACCAGGCCACATTCCTCTTCATACACGGCCACTAGTAACTATGCTTTAGGTTGAGATACATCTTGGTAGCCCCAAGCTGAATGGAAAATCTTGACTTATGGGCCTCCTCCATCAATATCCGTCGAGCCCCACCTGCATAAGGCACCTAAACCCGCCCATGAATAGTCAAAAGCCCTCGGTTTTCGATACCAAAAGTTGAAATCTGACCGATCACCCGCTCACTTTTCCGGTTTTCTTCCTTTATGGACTCTGACTGCGTATCCTTGATAATCTCCAAAACTAGGGTCGTCACGATCATCCTCATATACAAATCCCGAATCAGGGCACTAATCGCCCTCCGGCTCAAGGCATCGGCCACCATATTAGCCTTGCCTGGATGATATATAATCTCATAGTTGTAATCTCTCACTACCTCCAACCACCTCCTCTGCCTCATGTTCAGGTTTGGTTGATTCATAAGATATCTCGGGCTCTTATGGTCCATGTAGATGGTATGTCGTACACCATAAAGATAGTGGCGCCAAATCATGAGAGCGAAAACTACCGCCCCCAACTCCAAATCATGAGTGGGATACTTCGCTTCGTGAGGCTTCAGCTGCATCGAAGCGTATGTAATCACATGCCCCCTCATCGTCAACATAGCACCCAACCCTGCAATGGATGCATCATAGAAGACCACGAAATCCTCAACTCCCAGAGGGAGGGAAAATATTGGTGCCTCACACAGTCTCCAGCGAAGAGTCTCGAATGATGGTTGCTGCTCAGGCCCCCAACTGAACACAACATCCTTCCTCTTCAACTTAGTGAGAAGAACATCAATCTTGTAGAAGTCTCGAATGAATATCCGATAATATCCCACCAAACCGAGGAAGCTCCGAATCTTATATGGAGATCTCGGCACTTCTCACCGCATCACTGCCTCTATCTTGGTTAGATCGACCAAGATACTGTTCTGGTTGACGAGGTTTCCCAGAAACTGAATCTCGCATAATCATAATTCACACTTTGAGAACTTGGCATATAGCCTCTCCATCCTCAAAACTCGAAGAATCTCAAGTAAATGCTCCTCACGCTGCTCTCTGGTCTTCGAATAGACCAGAATGTCATTGATGAAGACGATCATCGATCAATCCAACATGGGCCTGCACACCTGGTTCATGAGATCCATGAATGTTGTCGGTGAATTGGTGAGCCCAAAAGGCATCACCACGAACTCGTAATTCCCATAGCGAGTTCGGAAGGTCGTCTTCTGAATATCCTCCTCTCGCACCCTCATTTGATGGGAACCTCAAATCGATCTTGAAAAACCAAGATGCCCCCTACAACTAATTGAAAAGATCATCAATCATCGATAATGGATAACGGTTCTTCACCGTTAACTTGTAACTCCTGGTCATCAAGGCACATCCGGTGTGAACCATCCTTCTTCCTGACAAAAAGGATCAGTGCTCCCCAAGGAGAACTGCTAGGCCAAATAAACCTTTTTCCTAACATCTTTTGAAGCCGAGAGGATAAATTCTGCATCTCATGAGGTGCAAGATGGCACGGTGCCTTAGCAATTGGTGTCACACCCAGCATCAGTTCAATCTAAAACTATACTTGCCTTGCAAGAGTCACATCTGGTAACTCCTCAAGAAAAACATTAGGAAAATCGCCTACAAAAGGAAGATCAGCAATTGGAAATCGATCCCTTCTCCTCAATCCAAGTATCCACTACGTATGCCAGATAACCCATACACCCATGATGCAAACTTTGCCTCGCCCTGGCAGCAGAACAGAAGGCTAATCCCGACCTACTACCTTCACCATAGATGGTCAACACTCCCCCACTAGGGTCTCAAATCGTCACCATCGAACATTCACAATCAATCATATCCCTTAACTTGTTGGGTTTTGAGCATTCTAACACTCCTATGGTGTACATGCAACCCTATAAGCCTTGGATCTATGTTTTCTCTATTATACATGCAAATAAGAACTTTCCAAGGCTTTAATCCTAACTAGCATACTATGAGGCAACTATACTACAAATACTAGTTAGATGACATACCTTTTGGTGTAGCTTGATGTCTTCAAGCTTTAAGAGCTTAGCCCCAATAGTGTGGAAGCCTCAAGTGGAATCACAAATCACCAAAACACCTTGGAAGACATTGAGAATAAGAATACTTTGGTTCTCTCTAGTGAAATCGGCTATCCCTCTTAGTGTACCCACACTAGTGCCAATTTCACCAACCAAGGACATCTTTATATAGTATGGAGACTAGGGTTAAACCCATGACCTTTCATTTCATATGATCCATGGGTTAAACACTCCATGGACTATCCATGAAATCTTAGCCCAACCTAAATGAACTTGGCCCATTCCATATATATAAGAGTCCATATTTAATTAGTTCATTCTGATCACTTAATTAATTATAAATTAATTCTTGATCAATACTAATTAAATAATATGATTATATATTAATATATTAGACCTTATAATATATTAATATAAATCATAAATATACTATTCTCAAAAGACTATCCATATAAATTGTGTCGGTGAAGTGCAACCCAAATGGACCATGCCGAGTCGGGTCAAGTACATACCAAATATAGTTATGGACTTAGATATTAATCCAATAGTCTCCCACTTGGATAAGTCTAAAACTATTATTGAGCATGACTTAAAAACCTAACTGGCAATCGTAGCTCTTAAAGCCGCTGTCGAACTCTGACCTTGTAAATGACTTGTCCATTAGATAAGGGATCATATATTCCTCCATTCTAGATATCATATGGACTGAGACATGGATTATAATCATTCTCTCTGTCTATTTGTTGTTTCCTAATTTTCGATTCATGACGACTGACTGATTGAACAAATCAAATCAGTCTTGGCTTGGCCAAGCACTCGCATGTGTCATCATTAAATCATCGAGGGGGCCACATATATCGCTTTTATCTCGAAGGTAAAAGGAATGGATAAACTTCAACTCATATGGATTGTTCTACTACTTGTTGAATCATACACAAAGGCATGTTTTATAACATCGAGTTACCAAATGCGGTTTCGTGCAATCAATGTACAACCAACTCATAGTAACAACTCATATATCTAGGTTTGAAGAATACAAGATATTATCGTCTCATGATCACTCATGATAAAATCCATGAAGTGATTCAAATGAGCGTGGGTTGAATCCAATACTCAAAACTTATGAGCACTCATGAGTGTTGTAGCACAACTCTGTCCACCAACTTGGACCTCTACAAGCCAACCCATGACAGTCTTGATTCATATCTACTTCCAACATATGACCGACTGTGGATGGTTTGAATAACTTAGTCATCCCGGAAGAATAACCTAGTTATTATGGAAGTCAAAACATGCAAAATGAAACACCAAAATAATTGAATCTAATATGGTATCAAAATCTATGAATATAAATAAAACACCTTTTATTTATCACCATACTGATTACTCATTATTCATTGTTCCGGTTTTATCAACTTTATACTTGAATTAAAAACACTAGTTGTCCCATGCTCCAAGCATGTACATTATGTTTTTCTAAACAATAGCTTTGCCATACACTAAGTATGAACTCTATGTTTATCTATGATCCTTTTCTTTGTGAACTAGATCGATTGAACATAATATCAATGATTCTCTTTTCACACGTCCAATTCCTTGTCTTAAATGTAAGAATTCCAGATTCTTATCATTTATCGAAATCTATATAGATTTTAAACTTATATGCACTGTTCCTCTTGTTATGATTATGCACAAAGCCACAAAGGCTTGGCAACAATCATTACAGAGGATCCCAATGGAGAGCAATTCCATGGAAACGATGTCTCAGATTCAAAGCGCATTGCTTTGAACATGCTTCTTGCATTAAGTTTCTTTAACCTTACACGGATTGCTTCCACCTATAAAGACAACTCTATATTCCCATTTTGACTATCACTTCTGAACAAGAGTTTCCTCTTTTCATACTATGTCAATATGGTCCTTCCAATATTAATAGTATACTTCTAAATGTTCTTGAGCAACCAATCTTTGGTAAACCTTAGATTGTCCTCAACAATTGCTTAATCACTTTAGTCATATCCAATTCTAGACCTTTTCCTCTCTTAATGCCCCAGGCATTTGGAAAATTTTAGAAAGGATGAATATAGCACATGTAATCGATCTTGTACCCAAAGTAAATGGGACACGATTCATGATGTTTCACATAAAGACAGGGTTCTAGACCAGTCTTTTGCCATAATAATTTTTGTTTGCCATATTCTCAAAATTTGACTATGAAAAGGACTCAAAATCATTAAGATGATCTTAAAACATGATACTAAAGTACTCTCCCATCTTTTCAGATTTGAGAAACTTTTATCCTTCTGCCTAATTTGAATCTTCTTATTCGTTCTGTCATACATTGAAACTTTTCCAATGTCTCAGAATTATACTTAAGCTTGTAAGTATAATCATATTTACTAAACCTTAGTAAATCATGACGAATAGTCTTATCCATCTTTTGTGGTGGACTTTGACAAGTGCACAAGAAAGTGTACTTGATCTCTTAGTCCTTCTCTTGAGTCACATATACATGTGAACCCGGAACTAATCTTAATTTTCCAAAGTTGAAAATTCTCATACATCACACTAAACACCTTGTATGATTCCAAGTTTTGTTCCAATTGAAACTTGGGTGATGAGAATCTTTCCTTGTTTGGTAAATTTAGACACTACCACAAATGAAAGAATCAAACTCATATTTCCAATATTGCTATAAACATACAAACATCAAGTTTTCATGAATGTCATGGCAAGGAGATATAAAATAAAGTAAAACAAACTTTTATTTATTTATAAAATGTAGAAAAAACTTTTCCTTACACTGCAAATTTAAATGAAAACTATGATATTACATGTTTCCTAGAAATCTATCATAACTCCTAAGAGTAGCTCAAGAATCCGATCTTCAACCAAGCGATAGAAATCCATCTTCGCGATCAGATTCAGCATACTCTTTCTTTAAGTTTCCTTCACTTTTTCCTTTGATTCTTAAAACATCAACATGTGACCTAGTCACATCACGTAATAAGAATCTCAGAATAGAAACTTAACCGAGTTAGATAGTGGACTTTACCTGAAGTAGAGTCAAACTTATTGACTTTACTAGCCTTATGATCTTTCAGGTAAATTTGGCAGCTTCACAACCAATTCCCTTTCCTTTTGGAAATAGAACCATATGGACCCTTTGGGAATGGTACATGGGACACTCTCAGACTTAGCCTTTCTTTTTACCATTTGGTCAACCGAGTTGACTATGGCCAATCCCTTTCAATTGGGAAGAAGATGCTTTTTCTGGATTTCCAGTGTCACCATTTTCAATGTCCATAAAGTTTTGGGAAGTCGATCTTCTAATCAAATTTGCTTTACTAGCCTTCCAAATCATTGCTGATTCAGCAGCACCACGCAAATAGATAAGATCATTAAGGGTCTTGTCATAGTCTGTTTCATGGGAGTCCCAAAGGAACTCACTATGTGACTTAGAAAGTGATTGAACCGCTAACTTTCTCAAGACTTTGACACCCAACTCTCCCGGCTTGTCAATATGTGACTTCATCTCCAAGATGTGATCACACATAGACCTCGCTTGCCAGTAGGGCTTGAGTGACCTTGAACTTGTGGGTTAGGAATAATTGGAGTAGGTGGAGGAAGTGAAGTTCCAAGAGATTTAGGAAGATCATAGATGTCTGAACTATACATCTTTTGGGAGATATTCAAGATAGTTGATCTAAGGTCCTTAATATAACACCCAATATGAAATATTAAGGCTAGGACCCAACACAATATTTTATAACTTAGAAGAGGGATGTCGTAATCCAATCTATAGAATATTTGAAGGTAGGTGAATGATGATTCACCAATTTCCACCATGAAAAACGAAATAAATTATTAGGTTTTTAATTGGATTTGAAACTCCTAGATCTTTTGAGATTCATTGAACTGTTCAATGGCATGTTTCAATCGATGTGCCGTTTAACCACACACGCTCCATCGATACTATGATAAACATTAAGTTACCCTTTGCCTACCTTGTTAAATACGAGTTATTGTGTCGGTTAACCACACGCGCTCCACTAACCGACTTAAACAAAGTGCAAAGTGTAATTTCATGAATTAGCACCTTATTCACATTTTCCTAAGTAACTAAGATTGGATATTTATAAAAGGTTTAGTTACTTAGTATTTATCATTAATACTTTTAATGAAGGGAGAATTTATAGTCTTTGTCCTACCCGTTCGGCTAACGACCCTCCACCACTCAAGGAAGCGGTGGGTGAGAGTTGACACCTATTAAACTGTCATTTTATAGGCAGTAACCTTATACCCCCCTTATAGACTGGCTTCGTGAATGAGGCCTACTAATGGTAAGAGTGACTTGCTCTTATACATATATATTATTATTAACTTATAATATTATAAAGTATAAGGGTTGAATCTTAACTTTTAAAATTCTAAGGGCTAACTTGGAATTAAAGTATTCATAAGAGAAAACTTTTCAAATTCCAAAACTTGAGGGCAAGTTTTGTAACTTTCAAAACTTTTCTATTCCATAACTTATGTGTTTAAAGTAGTTTTAATTAAAAAACTTTTCAAGTTCCATAACTTGAGGATAAGTTATGGAAGATTTTAAACTAATTAAGAAAGTGACTCTTCATAATTCATAACTTATGGAAGCTTTATGAGTTTAACTAAGGTTACACATATTTTATTTAATGAAGAGACTCTTGAACCTCCACAACTTGAGGACAAGTTATGGAGTCATAAAACCATTTAATGAGAACAAGACTCTTCATTTTTGTAACCTTTGACAATTTTTATGCGTTTTAAGAAACTTAAATGTGACTTTTCATGTAACTTGAGGACAAGTTACACAAACACACTTTAGAATCAACTTTTAGATTAAAATGGATTGAAAACAACTATTTAATTAACTTTTCTATTAATCTAAGCAACTCATACGAACAAAGATAATTCACATCAAACTTTTCCATGTAATTAGCAATACTCTTAAACTAATACAAAACATGAATATATTGACAATTATCTTTGAAATTGGATTAGCATGAACATTACCACATCAAAAATAGGTTTATAAGTTCAAAAACAACTTATGGTAACGTTCCTAGTCCATTTCTAGCCAAAACAGTTGAATATATGCTTTCTGGGGGTCCAACTCGTCGAGTGCATGAACCAAATCGGCGAGTTGGATCGTTTTGAACATTTTTAAGGCATGGACTCATCGAGTCCCCTGATGGACTCGCCAAGTCCGTTGTCCAGACAGCGAAAAAACTTCGATCTTTAAGCAGTTTTTGCAAGTGTAACAAGAAAACAAGCCTAGGCTCTGATACCACTGTTGGGTTTTGAGCATTCTAACACTCCTATGGTGTACATGCAACCCTATAAGCCTTGGATCTATGTTTTCTCTATTATACATGCAAATAAGAACTTTCCAAGGCTTTAATCCTAACTAGCATACTATGAGGCAACTATACTACAAATACTAGTTAGATGACATACCTTTTGGTGTAGCTTGATGTCTTCAAGCTTTAAGAGCTTAGCCCCAATAGTGTGGAAGCCTCAAGTGGAATCACAAATCACCAAAACACCTTGGAAGACATTGAGAATAAGAATACTTTGGTTCTCTCTAGTGAAATCGGCTATCCCTCTTAGTGTACCCACACTAGTGCCAATTTCACCAACCAAGGACATCTTTATATAGTATGGAGACTAGGGTTAAACCCATGACCTTTCATTTCATATGATCCATGGGTTAAACACTCCATGGACTATCCATGAAATCTTAGCCCAACCTAAATGAACTTGGCCCATTCCATATATATAAGAGTCCATATTTAATTAGTTCATTCTGATCACTTAATTAATTATAAATTAATTCTTGATCAATACTAATTAAATAATATGATTATATATTAATATATTAGACCTTATAATATATTAATATAAATCATAAATATACTATTCTCAAAAGACTATCCATATAAATTGTGTCGGTGAAGTGCAACCCAAATGGACCATGTCGATTCGGGTCAAGTACATACCAAATATAGTTATGGACTTAGACATTAATCCAACAGAACCAACTCAACCAATCCATACCCACGATCACACATACATCCCCCAAACGCAATAGGGATAAGATCTATCGGATAACCAACTCCAAAAATCTCTAACACACAGCCCCGGTAGATATCAACAGCGGATACCGGATGCTCATCAGGTATAGAAACTCTCAAGGGCCTACTGAAGACCTACCATGCAATACTAAAACCGCGACAAAAAGATGAAGACACAAAAGATCGACTTGCACCCGAGTCAAACAACACAAGCACATGTACAAAATTCACAAGAAAAGTACCTACAGGATCAATAACATAAGTAACATAAATAAATCAACTGAAATGCTCTCCCTCGAGCCCTCGGTATCTCGGCCTTTAGTAATATGCAGAGTTGATGGGGCCAAAGCTTGAACCGCCCTAGATACAAGTTGAGGACACTAGACCCTCAAATGTCCTGTCTGGTTGCAATTGAAGCAAACCTGAAATCCCTTGGGGTAATCCTTGGCCAAATTCCTCTCTTTTCCATACAGGTAGTAAGTCGTCCCTGACCAACAGGGTCCCTCATGCCCCCTGTCGCACTTACCGCAAGTGCGTCCCTTCTGGTCTCCAACTCTTAATTTAGCGGGCTTGGGTCGCTTAGTCACCGATTCTGACCGTACTGGCATCCTATCTCTCACCTGGGTCTCCCTATCTTCTCTAGCCTGGGTCACCAGCTCAATCTCTCTCCTCCTATCATTGGTCTGTAGCTTAGCCAATGTCCGATATGAGGTGTTCGCCACGAACATTCAAATATCCCTCTTCAGAATACTCAGATATTGAATCACATGTGCCTGCTCAGAACAAAACAATGCCCTCTCATGAAGCATCCTGGTGATCTCAGTCACCGTCTCTATCTTCTGCTTGAAAGACAGGAACTCTTGGTCCAACCTCTCTCTCTCAACCATTGGAACAAACTCATCTCTAAACATCTTAGTAAATCTCTCCTAGATCACCGTAGAATGCTCTGCAAGGGTATAATCAGCGGTCACAAACTTTCACCAATCCTTCGCTCCCAAGCGAAGCAGGTTCAACGCGAAACAAACCCTCATATTCTTCGGACAAGAGAAAGTGTAAAAACAACCCTCAACATTAGAAATCCATATCACCGCAGAAATCGGATCCTAGGCCCCATCAAAATCGGGTGGCTTTGTGTTGTTGAACTCCCAGTACCACAACGAATCACCCCCTGCAGTCTCACAGCAGAAACAGTTGTAGTAGTTGCGACAGCAGCAGTCTCAGTGACGGTGGCATAGCACTTGTCAAAAGTCTCAATCAGCGTGGTCTTGATAGACTCAAACATCTCGGAATATCCCCTCTGATTTTTGCGGCCACTTCGGCGGAAACAATCTTACGGATCTCATCATCACTGGCACTCGGCCTCTCGAGGTCGCTGGAGCCTGAACCTCAGGTAACCACCATACTAAAACACATAAGAAAACCACCAAAATCATGCTAAAGCGCATACACAAACACCTACACACTCCTACAAGTTCCTTAGTCCCTTAATATTCCTTCTTGAGCCGCGTATAGATCCAGTGCTTTCAGTAGTACGGGCCCAATACTACCTTCCATAACCAACCCATATTTGTCTCAATTCATCCCCAACACGGCTCTGCCTCACAAGATCTCCAATGTCCTCATCATTTGCTTCTTGCTTTCCAATTTTACATAACACGAGATTCGAAAGACATTCGAATAAATGATTCTACCTTAAATCTACCACCAAACGAGGAACAGGAAGGAAGGCTAAATCAGACATTCTAAGGCTATAAAATCCTAACTATGTATAATTATACAACATACACCATGCAAATAACAATGATAGATTCAATCTCATAAGAACTAACTCCTAGGCTAAAGGCATCACAAATCAGGCAACACTATCACACCATT
Source organism: Lactuca sativa (assembly GCF_002870075.4). NCBI lineage: Eukaryota > Viridiplantae > Streptophyta > Magnoliopsida > Asterales > Asteraceae > Lactuca > Lactuca sativa. Next base: position 287,180,441 of record NC_056627.2, on the reverse strand, counting down.
CATGTAGGGTCCTTAGCCTACCGCTAACTAGCAGGCAATTCAATAAGCTTGTAAAATACCAGCTCTACACTACTCATAATATAAATTGAGGTATTTTGGGAAACTACCGCTCGAGCTCTGGTTGATTGTACACACTGCTTCACTGGGTTTTCTTCTGCAAAAATATTCAATTATTTGAAAAGATTTTTATGAAAACCTTTAGATCCATAGTTTGAGTTTGGAATTACCCTAGAGCTCATCCAAATCCCTCAAAACCAGGGCTTTGATACCAAATTGTAACACCTCAAAATTTAAACTTTTTTTTTCATTTTTAAATTACCAAAATATTGTTGATGAACCAAGTCATCCAAAACATAAGTGTCAAATATAAATTATCATCATAAAATATCAGAGTATCTTAGACTGCCCCAGTAGCAAATCTCTCAGCGAGTGTGTACAATCAAACATTCGCCTTCTCGCGATCCTCAAAAGTACCTGAACCCCATAAATCAACAACTGTAAGCACAAAGTTTAGTGATTTTCCCCAAGATAATACATATAACACATCATAAATAAACAATTATGGGTTATCAACAATCCTGGGGACTATTAGCAGTCCCAATGGCCAACAGCACGCCCTATGGGTTATCAGCAACCCTGGAGACTATCCGTAGTCTCAGTCACACATAAACTGCATCATACAAATTAAAAATTATACCTAGTTGGTTATCACAAATACAACTATTCTACCACACATGTAAGAATAAGTGAGGAGCCTCACATGATACTGATGGCAGATAAATCTCACACCCGAACTGCCGGAACTAGACTTCGCCTAATATCACAATAATTAACCCTAATTAGAAATTAAGTTCCATAACTCAACTCCCAAGTCCAAATTCTACAACTAAACCTCTTAAGGGCAAAAATACCATTTTGCCCCTTCAATGGTCCAAAACCCTAAAATGTTGACCAAAAGTCAAAGTCACCAGGAGCGGGCCTGGCTACGCGGGGCGTAGCCAGGAGTACGCCCGGCGTACTCCGCCTATTCCATATTTATCAACTTTTATGTCTTAGTCCGTTAAGACACCTATCTCAACTTCATATCTTACCATAATGGCACTTCTTAACCCATAAAGTCACCGTCTTTAAGCCTTTTCATGGCTAGGATGGGCCCAATACACAAAACTCTGACTTCCATCATACTCTAAGTCACTTAACTCATGCATGGGCCAAGGGAAATGATCAAGAAACTTTTTTTATGAATCCACGAGACCTAAAACACATGAAAGGACAACTAATATGCTCCAGAGTACTCTATACTCACAAAGATCCAAGATTTGGGACAAAAGGCTCATAAAAACTCATCTATGGAGATCTAAAAGGAAACACATCAAGGTATAAACTTTATACCTTCAAAAGATGCACAAGATGAAGTAGTTTCTAGATCCACAAGCTTGCAAGCAACACCATCTTCTTCACTAGTCTTCTTCTTCAACAAAAGGCCATTAAAATCACCACCAAGCTTCAAGATCTTCCTTCACAAGCAATACACTCAAGATTAGGGTTTGGAAGGAGTGGAAGCTGATTATAGGAGGTCCAAATGTGAGTTAATATCTTTAAATAGGGGTGAAACCCTAAAATTTAGGGTTTTAGAGACTGGGCTAGTACACCCGACGTACCACATGTACACCCAGTGTACTAGCATGGCTTCCTCGTTCCCAGGCTTCTCTTGAGTATGATGCGCGTACCCTCAGGTACGCCCAACATATGGGCTAAAATGTCAAACTTAAACCACAAGGGACCAAATATGCACACTTTGATTAGGTCAAGGGCTACAAATGAAAATACCAGATAATCGGATGTCACATATGATAATCCCTTTGAACTTTTCTAGATTTTTAAAAGGGGTAATGTCATAAAAGCCTTGAAGTTTGACAGGAATTTACGATTTTACCGTTTTGTGGATTTCTGGTTCATGTATATCGGATGTTTGCAAATTTTTAATAATTTTATTTTTAGCCTTTTGTGTATTTCTAATTCATTATAACCCTTATGTTTGACAAATATGTTTAGTTTACCCTGTATCTAGTTCATTGACGCCCTTAAGTTTGCTATTCTGGTTTATTATAGTCTATAAGTTTGACATAAATGTTTGATTTTACCGTCTACAAAAATGATAAAATTGTTTTTATCTTTTTTTGCAAACATCCGATATTAGCAAACCAAAAATTTATAAAATGGTACAATCGTAAATTCCTATCAAACTTAAGAGCTTTGATTGCATTATCCCTTTTTAAAATTAGCAATGCACGTAGAAATGTGGCCAACTCTCAAACTTTAAAGGTAAGCCCATCTATATTTTTGTATTTTTTAATTGAGAATTTAAATATTTTTCTATTTTGGTGATAAATATTATATTTCGATAAATTTAATAATATTTTAAGACATTTGTGATTATTTTACATAAATAAGATTGTAGAAAGATAAACACGAAAAAAAATAAAAGAGTATTTAATTTCTATTTTTAGTTAAAAGGTAAAATATGTAATCGTCAAAAATGATAATCAATTTTCGAAAATCTGACAATAGTTAATAAATCGCTACAACGATAAAATAGATGTTTACATAGTTATTCGTAATTTAACCACTTTCTCTTGATTATATTTCACAAATTGAGCTGATCCGTACACAACAATATTATTTCTTTACACAACAATTCATGCTTTAAAATGTTGTACAATACAATCCTATATAGTATAATTTATTGTGTATGGAAAAAAAAAATGTTGTGTACGAATCACTTCTTTTTCACAAAGGTAAATTATTAAATCACTTTAAAGTTAGGTATGCACTTCCAAAAAAAAGTAATATAATATCTTGGTTTATAGTTTCTTTACATAACAACTAGTAATACAGCCCACTCGTTATCGCGGGTTTGTAAAAAACTAATTAAGGAAAAGCAATGCTCAACATAGACCTAATGCACGTATAGGTAAGTAGATAGGAACCGTAAGATTCATCCGCTCATAATATTCATCTAACAATATACAAAATTCATATTCATTAAAGCGCAAGCTACAAAAAACGACCATAGGACCTAGCTTAATCATATACTGCACAACCCTTATTCTAAGTTCACACCTTTCTATCAATTATAATCATAATCAAAATAGTGAGAATTGAATATGATTTGGTTTTTTACCTTTACATGAGAAGTATTTATGTCATTTTCTTGGAGGAGCGAAATGAAAACCTTAAGGACACCTTTCTCAGGCACAATCCTCCCTGCAACCAATGTGGAGAATCCATCATTCCCATGTGAAATAGTAAATAAAATGCTTTATGATTCTTTATAAATTTACCCAATGCCCATCAATTTAAAAAGTAATAAATCCCTTTCAGCAACTAACCTGGAAAGATACAGACAAACAAATTTCAGTAAATTATAAAATGCTTTATAATAATGTTGATTCATAAATAATAATTTAAAGTTTCATGTATATTGTTTGCAAAAGTATTCACACTTGCTTTTTCTTGGGAAAAATAATGATCAAACATCAATTTCAATCAAAAATATCGTTTTTAATTTGATAAATACTCTTTTTAAATTTGGGATACTGTAAATCAATTTCTAGTTTATGTTTTATAATTATAATTGTTTAAAATTAGGATCTACATTTTCTTTTAATCCTACGTTACATACATACATTTGCTATATCATATTTGTAATAGGCTCGTTTCTAATATTATTATTTATTACTACGCATGCAAAGAAAGTCACCAACAGACCGCATAGCGCAGTGGATTAGCGCGTTTGACTTCGGATCAAAAGGTCGTGGGTTCGACTCCCACTGTGGTCGGTTTACCCTTTTTCAACTAAATATCTTCTAACACGTTAATAATTTTTAGTGTACGAATAATTTGTTTCGGCATACAGTTTTAATGCGGTGATTACTTTTCTTTAGGTGTAAGTAGTTCTTTGCAACATTTTAGCGGTTTAGGGTAATCGATGACCTTTTTAACAATTTTAGTCACTGGTATTTTAGGAAACACATTATATTCTAAAGAATATATGGTGGGCACACTTTGTAATCCTTTAGTTTTTCAATTCTTGATTGTGTATTTAACTATGATTTTTGAAAAATAGTAGGGATGAGCATTTGGACCGGGGAACCGGCCGGAACCGGTACCGGAACCAGAACCTGATGGAACCGGTCGGGTCGGGACCGGGACGTTATTTTTGTGGATTTTTGGAACCGGAACCGTATGATACTATTTTTCAAGGACTGGTTCCAACATTTGAAGACATAACAAGAACTTACCGGGAACCGGTAGAACCGCCAGGCCGGTTCGGTTCTTGATTTTGGCCGAAGCTGATTCCCGAGTCGGGTCCGGTTCCGGCCAGTTCGGTCCTTTTGCTCATCCCTAAAAAATAGTATGTTGTTTGTAGGATATAAGTTTTAATGTAGTTGTTATATGTATTTTAGAATAACTACTGATGATTTTAATTTATTTATCAATGGTATATTTAAATATTTTAAAATATATAATTTTCTATTTTTCTATGTAGAATAATTTCATATTATAAAATGCTAACATTTTAACCGATTAAAAAAACAAAAATATACATGTCACTTGCATCAAAATCTTTTTCTGTAAAATTATAAACTTCATTGAATATACTTAAAGTAATCATTAGAATAATTTGGTTTCCTAAATTCTAAGAAATATGTGAAGAACACCTAATAAATAAATAAAAGTTGATGCAATATCTTTGTTATGAAAAATAATACATGATCTATTATTCTAACTAAATAGAAAATATAAACAAATCATATTTGTTTTTGTTCCATATTAAGCGAGTAACGAAAGTGGATATAATCTAATAAAATAACATTACAATAGAAGTTTGTCACATTTTACTAAATTAAATAATGACAAAAGCAAAAGATGTCCGATACCAATATGCTTACTAAATAAAACATTCATGATCTAAATCAAGAATGAAAATGTGTATTGAAAAACATTAAATTACCAAAAACATGTAATTTAAGTAGCAACTCATTTATTGCATCATGATTCAACTCATTTATTGCATGATGATTCGTTTTAAGGCAATAAAAGTTGAAAATCTATGTAGTTACAATAGCGTTTTGCTTCCAGTTTTTTACAAAATAGGACCATATACTTTGAGAAACAAACCTATTATAGGAGTTAAATTGCTTTGTGTTTGAATGTTATTTTTATACATAAGAACAAACATCACTGTCCAAAAGTAGATAAAAACATGCAATCATAAGTTGGGAACAATAATTTAAAAAAAATAAAAATAAAAAGTGTTTGATGAAACCAAAGTCTTACATAAAGATACAAAGGAACACTACAAAAATAAACAAAAAACCACATGACCAAAACATATAGACAGAAATAGTGTTATACTTTAGAGCAGCAAACCATGTGTAGCATTGTACTTTAAGAGGTTGATGAAACGTTAGCAAATAAGAACCAAATTTTTTGAAACTTGAGCAACCTCTTTAACTTTAGTCCAATCCATTTGAACTCAGATGTTTCATTTTTTGTATTACACCGAATAATGTAAAAAGTTGCTCAAATACTATTTGTCGACCCAAATGATGAACCTCTAGAAGAATAAATACCTAGTATGAACAGGGGCAAAGGAGCCACCATGAACTGAGGGAAATACTTGATATCTCTACAAACAATACCATGGGTTCCATTAAATTCACCGAATATGATCATTATGTGTATTATAAAACAAATTTTGAATACTAAAAGTAGAAAATATATAAATTTTGATGTAAATAGAATATACTTGACATTTAAGGTGATGGAAATATGCCTAATGGACTCAAAAGTAACTATACCCGTTCTTCTCCCATACGTTATCAATATTGTACTATGTATTTTGAATGATAAAAGGGGGAAAACACTACAATGGTAATACACCTTACCCCCTCCATGGTATAAGCCCTTTTCTTACTTATCTACAAATGAGCTAACAGATTGGTAATCTTTTTCCCCTATAAAAGTATTCCCAGATACAAATTCAAAAGGACATTATCTGGAGAGTTTTAGGTAGTCAAAGAACTTATGAAATCCCGTATGTACTTTTTAGAAACCAAAAAAAATAGAAATCACTTGGGATTTCTATGTGAGGATCAAAGCAGGTAATATAAAAAAATTAAACAAAAAGATAGAGAAGCATTATGAAACTATATTTAGTGAATGGATGAATATGAATAGACAAAAACCAAGAGACCAGTTGAATATTCAAAACTAAAAATCGGTGTAAGTACTTACATGCTTAAATGCAGTAAAATTATTTTGGGATGATTTTGTTCTGTGAAGGTGCATAGCTTCCGTCACATGGGTCGACCAATAACCAGTCAAATACACCTGCAATATAAAGACACACAACACACATAGTTAGGGTGACAGTTCAACACACACATAGATCTGGAAAAAAAGATATCAAAAGGCACTATGATTAACAACATACTGTTAACCAAAATTGGGACAAATATATAATCATCATAGAAATCTTCAAGTCATAGAAGAAAGATACTACATTAAAGAATTTGGCCAATAATAACCTTATAGACAAAGTTTGAATCTGAAAACACAAATAAGAAACCATAAAAACCATCGACAAATAACCAAAGACCATTATCGTTATAAACGATCTAAGAATAATGGTGACAATTGCATCCTCATTAATTCATATCATAGCCTCCTTTTACCTTTAATTCAGGCAATAAATCTATCGCTCAAACAACAAAAGTCAATATAAGAAGGATGTATACAATTGCACAATCCTTCCTGAAATTGCTGCAAATAATAGCATACTTTACCTTTGATCCATAATAGAGTTTTTGTTGGTGCGGTGGTGATGTGAGAAAGTGAAGAGAAAAAGAGGAACAAAAAGGTCTTCCAACTTGAATAAGTCTCCCTATCGTGTTTGTGCTCTTCCTTCTCCGTTTACAGGTTCCATAGAAACCACAACACTAACCTGCACCTAGTTAAGGGTATGGGACATACATGGTCAACAACAGAAGATCATTGATATGTGCACAGCATGAGGACCCCTATCTTTAAATTGAAACCCAACAGAACAACTACACTGAATGAAATTAACCACTCATACATTTGGATCCAAAAATAAGAAAAAATACAAATATAATAAAAAATATAGATAGAAAGATTGTGGAAATAATACTAAATCGAAGTAATTTTCGTCCACATCTGACTAATCAAAACAATAATATTGCCAATCAATATGTTTTCTCCTAAAATACACCCTTCAACCAAAAAATACATTCAGAATATGAGGTTATTGTTTTATATAGTTTTCTATGCAAAAACCTCCCTAAAATAAAGATTCAAACATACAAATACCTGGAAAGTCACCAATGTTAGGATATTAGCGTCCCATACTTTCTAGAAAGTTTTCATACTAGAGAAATTGCACTAATCTGGTTATGCTTGGGTAGCCAAGGATTTGCCATCAAATAGAATGGGAAGAAGAGCTCGATATCAGAAGGTTGAGTGCACAATTTAATTCTATAATGCATAAAACAAAGATTTTAGAAACCAAGAGGAAAAAATAACATATATTTTAGGCGAGATTGGTGAGTTTGATTGATGGGTTTTCTTCATATTCCCAAATCTTGATTAATCTCTTCGTTTTCTTGAAAGTATCATCAATACATAGCAACCTCCTCGAACTCTCGGATACATCAGTAAGAAAATGGAAAATCTACATGAGGATTACCTGTTGTAACCTTAAAACATGTTATTTGGATAAATTAGAATAACAAACAGTGAAAAAAAAAATTTTTTTTTTGAACAAAATAAATTTAGGTTTTAAAACATGATCGAACTTCCATAGATATCTTACCTGAGCTCAACATCAAAAGATGGTTCCATCTACAACTTGCAAGTCCTCACATCCCTGGATAGAGATTCTAACTTACATCACTTGAAACATATACAATACCAATTTTATCCTTTCCAGCACTGTGTGATGGAATTTTGAAAATTTTAATAGGGATACGTTTCCCTTTCAAAACCTTGAGCATATCTAAAGCATGATTTGCTTATTGGTCACCAAATTGGTATAAGACTCGGTGCCTATACATGTAGGATCATGTTTTATTGGCCTCATCTACATTGTAGTATTATATACGTAAGGCTCTCAATAGGTACTTCACCATGACTTTTCTTAGGCCTTTTATCAGATTGCCATAGTGAACATAATAAAAAAAATTAGTTCAATTTTTGCAGATGTGTAAGCAACGGATTGCCCAAAATAAACCAAGAATCAAATTTATTCCAAATCAAGATTGCCCAAAATATGTGAAAGATAATCTAATAGACTCGATTACGTCTTCCTCTGAAAACGTAGGGAGATACAGAAACATGATGAAGTGTGAATATAGTTATTTAACAGGGAGAAAAAGAATGGTGGTTAAAGGAAAAGCAGGTTTTGATGGTGGGTGTCTTCAATGGTCATGGCCGCAAATGGGGAGAGCGATGGTGGTGGTATAAAAAACGAATAACAGTGGTGGCATGGTTGTATTGTGAGAGGGAGAAGGGGCGGCAACGTCTAGTATTACAGTGACTGAGAGGAAGAGGGTGAGCGATGGTGCTTATGGTGGTGGCATTTAGGTAGTGTGTAGAAAAAGTGAAAGGGTGAGTGGTGCTGCAAGGTTTTGTGAACGAAAGAGATGAAGCAAAGAGAATGAAAGGGGTTAACAAATATGAAAGTACTTGGGAGGATGTCGTACCTTCAAACTGGTGATGGAGAGTGGTTGGCTGTGAGAGGGCCATGTTCTTCGTCATGAGTTTATACTAACACAAGATAGATAATCGATCCTAGGGTTAGTGGTGATGGCTTAAGAAGATGATTGAGGTTTTTAGTAAGATTTGTAGAATGAGATACATAGAGAAAGATATCGGAGAAAGGAGAATCAATGGTGGTTATGGTGGTGGTGTCGAGGGTTGGTAGTTGTAAAGGTACTACCTGGTATACACTACGTTTAGATCTAGAAGGGGTGATTGAAAGTCTTCGGTGAGGAAAGAGAGCCATCATCACTTCAATGAATATTCTCTAGCAAGAATAGCCGATGACCTTTCCGCAGACAAAGAAAGGGCTAATGGTGAGAAATTTCAGTCAAGGTTTTCTAGAGAGAGCAAGGGTAAATGGTGGTAGGGAGTTGTCTTAGGGTTTTTTGAGTGAGATAGGAAGAAAACCGGTTACAATTTTAGGGAAGGAGAGGAACAACACTTGATATAAGGAAAGGCATGCCAGAATTGAATGATTTTTGCCGGATCTCATGCTACTGATTAGGGATTAAAAGACCAGTTCAAAGGTTGCAGAAATTCATTGTAAATAATGTATAAGGTCTTGTATCTCTTAAAATTCAGCAAAATATTGTAAATGCTTTTTCTGGGATATATATATATATATATATATATATATATATATATATATATATATATATATATACATACCAGATGTGTGCCCGCGCAAAGCACCGACGATAAATAGTTTTTTTTTACGAATATTTTTCTTACGGGAAAATAATTAATAGATTTTGTTATTAGTTATTATATAAAAAGAAAAATTACCACTTTTAATTAAAATATTTATGTTTAGAACTTATATTTATATTTTATGTTTATACATTTGATGTAAATTAATTATTATTTGTATCTAGTTTAAGAAATATAAATTAACTTATATAGTTATATTGATGAATTTAATATTATAAAATTGTTATTTTGTTCCAAATTAATTTTTTAATAACCTTATTTAATTCAAGTTTTCAAAATTTTGGTAAGTATTAATGGTTTTGTTATATATAATTGATTTGTACAAAAAGTTTTGTATCTTGTACATCTTAAAATTCAAAATATGACTAATATGCTTTATATATATATATATATATATATATATATATATATGGGGGGGGGGGGTGAATGATCATTTGAGAACTCAAAGTTTTCCGAGAACCCAATAACTAAAGGTGGAACGTTGGATCAAAAAAATGAAGGGTTGAGATGCAAAGTGACATTTTTGTAAATAAGTAGACAAAAAAAGAAGGAACGGTATCTTAATTAATTCAGTCAGGGGTATTATATGATCATTTGAGAACTCAAAGTTTTCCGAAAATCCAAGAACTAAAGGTGGAACGTTGGATCAAAAAAGGAAGGGTCGAGATGCAAAGTGGTGTTTTTGTAAATAAGTATAAAAAAAGGAGAGGTATCTTAATTAATTCAGTCAGGGCTAGTATAGGAATAAAAGTATAATTAAATGATTTCTTAACTCTAATATCAGATAAAATAAATTTTCATATATCTATCTCTCTCCTCCCCGTTTTCCTCTCTCGCTCAAACTTACGATCATTCCTCCGACGACTCGCCTTCGTCGAATTGCCTCCAATCCTTCATCCAATTCCATCCTTTCGATTCTGAAATTGGTTCTACTCACACGAATACGGTGAAGATAAATGACAAACCACATTTATCGCCGATTTCCAGATCCCAATCGATCAAACTATCATCATCGATCATCAATCTATATGAAATCTGAAACCCCCCAACGATCGAAGTTTCATTGTTGATGAACTCCTTGATCTCACGTTCTTCATAGAAAAAACTCCAGTGAAGGTGCTTTGATTTTGAATGGTTTTATCCTCCGTCAATTCGTTCCCCATAGTACACCGTAATCACCGACTTGATCTCGGCCTCCACTGTGGATTGAAGACCTGAACGAAGAAGATGATCCCTTATCGATCAAAATTTAGGTATCATATGTTTCTATTGTTGACTCGTGCCCTTTGTTTGACCTTTATTGTCACACCCCAAAACCAGAACGGCGGAATCGTTCGAGGGCGGATGACTTTATGTAGTATCGTAACAGTTGCATACATAGTAAAGAAAGTAAAACAACCATCATATATATAATTTAAAAGTCACATTGTTGAGTGGTACTTGTTTCAAAACAAATTACAATATGATGACAAAATGAGTTTTAAACCGACGCCTTAGCGTCACTTCTCCAAAAGCTAAAGTTTACATGTATTACTAAATCCCTGAGAAATACAAGTAGATTTGAAAGAGTAGATCAACATTTAAGCTGGTGAGTTCATAAGTATTTAATGTCAATGTTTGTATAAATTTGAATGAAATTGTTTGTATATGTTTGAAAACTCCTAGAAAATCCCATATTTCCTGCTAGTATAAAAGTAGTCTTCTACCAAGACCCGACTGTTTTGAATATTTGCTTCTAGAAATCCAATATTTTTTCATAAGTGTGTGGTAGTTTAAAAGTTCCAAAACTGTAATGCAACAGTGTTTTTCATGCCTAGAATAGTAGATTTATGTATGTATAAAATCACTAAGGCATTTGATAACCCCGTAAATCAACGTGTTTTTAATGCTCCATGTGAGTTTTATAACCATGTTATTGACCCAGATTGCCTGTAACAACGTTCTTCAGGCGTTGGAATGTTATGACTTTGTCACCCCAGACCTGCCGGTCTAATTGTAAGTAAGAGTTTAGGTGCGGAATTGTCAATCCCGTATAGATCTATACACAAGTATCACGCTCTCCCTACAAGAGAATATGGTATATAATACATGACTTTAACTGAATACTTGAAAGTACGTGAAGTTGAATGTCTCACAAAACTTAGTATCAAATAGATTTACGTATGAAAAGGCTAATTATTCTTGTGAAAGTATTTCCTTGATATAGTACTTATAGTATGTAAAATCTCATGAATATCTAGTAAACTATACCTATTATAGTTTTTCCCAAATGTGTGATTAGTTTGTATGATAAACCCTAGTGAAGTGTCGACTTTATATGTAAAGTATAACATTTGTAATAACATTAATGAAAATTTATACTCAAAATATAAATAAAGTGTTTGATATTTATATAACATGTTTCATACCAAAAAAAGACAAAGTGTTATCGTGATATGTTGTATGAGAGCGTTTTCGTATGATAGTTATAAATCACATATGATTTATTATATAACAAAAGTATAGCAAAAGATTGATGTTTTTCACACGAGGATAACCGTGTATGTACTTGTATCCCCCCCCCCCCCCCTAAAAGTTTATAAAAGCATTTACAAAACATTTGAAAACATAGTTATAGGGGTATGAACTCACTTGATAGATTGAGCAAGGTGAGACGAAAGTCGAGCAGAACTTCGACTTGAGAAAGTTGATTTCTCAGGAATCTAGGGAATCTCGGGAGTGTAAAACCTTCCTTCGGAACTTGGATGTGAAGACCGGGGCTTCGGGATGGCTTCGACGGTTTAAACGCAGAGCTTCGACACAAGAAAGAAGAGAATTGAGCAATGAAACCCGGAACCCTTTGAGCTCTATTTATAGCGCAATTTTTGGGTCCCACATCGTGGCAAAAGGGTTGCCCACATCGTGGAGTCAATCCTATCCCCTTCCATGGACGAGACGTCTGCTGCCAAGCCTGAAAACCCATCAGTCATGGTCCCACGTCGTGACCATCTGTGCCACGTCGTGGCCAGCCTGATAGCCTCGGATTTTGTGTCTCTAACTTGTAAAATCCGTAACTTCCGCATAAGAGCTTCGTTTTCGACGTTCTATATATGCACGCACATGTGAGAATACGCTCTACAACTCTCGTTTAGATTTCGTCGTCTAATTTTGACTTTATTTTTAATTAATTATTTTTAACACACCGGGATACGAAAACCCCGTCATAAATCCATAACTTCTTCATCCGACGTCCGTTTTCGTCAGACTTTTTACGTTGCACTACTATTGTTGAGATCTTCGATTCTCATTTAGGTTGTTTCGGCCAAAAGTCTCTCGATCTCTATTTCGAGTTTTTAGTTGTGTATTGTTATATCCGGAACTTGGAAAAAATTAAAACTTCCTCATACGAAGTCAGACTTGGACGTTCTTTTCACGTATGTTTACGGTTTAATTATATCTACAATTTTCATTTAGATACCTAAGGCTAAAAGTTATTGTATTGAAACTTCGCGTTTTACGTTTAACCGTATTGACGGTTTTGCTGTGAATCTTAGGTTGGTCATAACTTCTTCGTTATAACTCGGATTTTAGTGTTCTTTATATTTCTGAAACCCTTGACACGATATCTATCATTAATGAAATCCAATAGAGACTTTTGAACACTTTATTTTTTACGATAATTTCATTATATCAAAAGAGGTTACAATTCTTGACTTTTTAGGTCATTACATTGATTCGAAATATCGGGTTGTCACATTTATGAATTGTTTTTGCCTAATAGTTAAGTTGAATCTGTTTAGTCAATATGTTTTTAAAAAAGAGTTAAATCCTTGTGTTGATTGTAGATATAAAAATAGACACCCATGTTATTGAAAAATATAGATATTTGTTTACACTCAACATGTTCGATGAAATGTCTCGATGAGAAATATCACATGTTAACTTCACTTTGACTTCATGAACGATGAACCAATTCCAATTAAGGATTCTGTTCAATTCAACATCGGAAATGTCGATGAACTCGTTGCCAATAAAGCCATCACACAGGTACTAACTATATCATTCTACCTAAAGTGGTTGAAATTTGAGTTATTGTTTTTTGAAGTATTGTATGACTGGATAAATCTTCATGATAGTCATCAAATATGTTGAAGGGTTAGTGTCTTGATACATTAATCCTAGTTTTTTTACTTAACTTATTAATACATTGTGTCCAGATTAAAATTAAGTAAAAAAGAAAGTCATAATAGATGTCTGGATTGATTGAGTTAAAAAGAAAATGATCCTAAATCATTGAAATTAGTAAAAAAGAGACTTCTTGTAAATGTTTGAAATGGTTATGGTTACAGCATGTTGAGGTATTAACACCAATAGAGAAACTCAACTACTATGTTGTCCAACAAAATCTGATCTTGTTTTGGTTTTTTGATGTAATAGATTCAAGCAATTATTAAAATGTTGATCTTAGCAAGTTCTTATCATTCTGGAACAATATATGGATTTATGCTCATCTCTTTATACCTTGAAAAAATGACATCATCTGGAACAACAGTAAGAACTTTTGCAATTTTTTTTTTCAATTTGGAATTGGAATAAAAAATACATACTTTTCCAGTTTAGGACAGTTGTAATTGGTCTTGGTGCTATTTATATATATATATTTCTAAGTTGGTGTTGTATTGGAAAGTAAAAGGTTGAATATTTGGTTACATAAAAATTACGAAACCATTATGTTGGTAAAGAACTATAACCTTTTTATGTTATTTTGTTATAGAAAAATATTCCATAATCCATTAATCTTATTTTTTTCATTACAAAAGTACATTTTTGAAAGAGATTATGAACCATTTGGTATTTTATTATTGTTGTGCAATTTGAAAGTATATAAAAATAATATATTTCATCCATGTAACAAAATTTGAGATTTTTTTGGAACTTTTGAGTAAAAATTGACATGAGACATTGGTGGATCTATTAACTGCCGGATAGGTTAATTCTTATTGATTTGATTGGCTAATGCAAGATGATTTTTGTTTATGTTTATTTTATCTTCTTTTCTAATAGGACATTTTGGAGATTATTAGAGAATTAGATGAGTAACTTTTTCGGGTCGTGAATTCCGACAGGAAATGTCGGCTTTGTTGGAGGTTTGACTTGTACCTTTCCTAACGAAATACCCTCAGGTAAAATCTCATAATTTAAATAAATAACTTTCAATTAAATAGCTTGAAACTTTACGTTCCATAAAATGTACAATTGATATTGCTTGTGTATAAGTTCTCATTGCATGACTCCTCGTAACTAGTTGATGTCAGCTCTAGAAGAGGTGTTACAATAGTATCATGGCAATTTGATGAAGATAGATATGAATCATATATAATTCACATGTAAATCACATATATTTCACATATTAATCATAACTGAATCACATATGAATTATATAATTCACATGTAAATCATAAACGAATCACATATTAATTACATGTGACTCGCATTTAAATCACATATGAATCATATGTAATTTACATGTAAATCACAAGTGAAGCACATATGAATTACATGTGATTCACATGTAATTTACATGTAAATCACAAGTGAAACACATATGAATTACATGTGATTCACATGTAATTCACATATGAATCACATACAAATCTTAAGTGAATTGCATGTAATTCACATATGAATTACACGTGATTCACATGTAATTCACATACAAATCACAAGTGAATCGCATGTAATTCACATATGAATTACACGTGATTCACATGTAATTCACATATGAATCACATGTAAATCACATATGAATTACATGTAAATTACATGTAATTGACATATTAATCACATGTAAATCACAAATGAATCACATATGAATTACTGTGATTCACATGTAATTCATATATGAATCACATGTAATTCACATGTAAATCACGAGTGAATCACACATGAATTACATGTGATTCACATGTAATTCACATGTAAATCACAAGTGAATCACATATCAATTACATGTGATTCACATGTAAATCACAAGTGAATAATATATGAATTACATGTGATTCACATGTAAATCACAAGTGAATCACATATAAATTACGTCTATATGCACACATGCATTTTATGTGTGTGTGTTCTTTGTTAATTATTTTTTAAAATTTCCGTGTCAAATTCATATTGGTATCTTAAAATATACAATCAAATGTGAATATCACATTATATAATCAATATGTTTATCTTACATGATATACGTGTGAATCTTACATGATATATACACATGTGCATTTATGTGAGTGTTCTTGCATTAATCAATTTTTTTTTTTAATTTTATTGTAGATTTTGAAGAATTTGTGGAAAATAATGAAGATGTGAAAAGTGATACATTGAAGAAATATGGAAATTTTGATATGAATAAATAACAACACTGTGAATCTTTGTAGCATTTTCTATTTTTTAAAATTTATTTTGTATCAAATAAAATTCATATATTATTATGTTTATACATTGATTAATAAAAATGATATTTTTTTTATGATTTACTTACAAATATTATAATATAAAAAATATGCATATATGCACTTGAAAAAATATGCATATACTCACCTAAAACTTTGATTTTTTTGGTTAGAAAAATTAGAGTTTTTTTTAAATATTCTAGTTTTTTTTAATTTACTGATTTTTAAATATTTACTTTTTTAAAAAAATGTAGTTTTTTTATAAAAATATACAATTTTTTTTGAAGAAGTTGCAGTTTTTTTTCTTTCAAAAATGCAGTTATGTGAGTGTTCTTGCATTAATCAATTTTTTTTTAATTTTATTGTAGATTTTGAAGAATTTGTGGAAAATAATGAAGATGTGAAAAGTGATACATTGAAGAAATATGGAAATTTTGATATGAATAAATAACAACACTGTGAATCTTTGTAGCATTTTCTATTTTTTAAAATTTATTTTGTATCAAATAAAATTCATATATTATTATGTTTATACATTGATTAATAAAAATGATATTTTTTTTTATGATTTACTTACAAATATTATAATATAAAAAATATGCATATATGCACTTGAAAAAATATGCATATACTCACCTAAAACTTTGATTTTTTTGGTTAGAAAAATTAGAGATTTTTTTAAATATTCTAGTTTTTTTTTAATTTACTGATTTTTAAATATTTACTTTTTAAAAAAAATGTAGTTTTTTTATAAAAATATACAATTTTTTTTTTGAAGAAGTTGCAGTTTTTTTTCTTTCAAAAATGCAGTTTTTTTTTTAAATTGCAGTTTTTTTAGAAAATTATTTTTTTCAATTTCTTGTTTAAAAATTCATCTTTTCTTAAAAAAAGTAAAAAAATCTCAATTTAGAAAAAAATCGAAAATGATAAAAGAAATATATGAAATTTGATTTATTATGTTGTTTTTTTAGAACATTTTATTAATATTTCCAATAACAAAGAAATTAAACATTAAATGAAACCAGTTAGATGATGATCATGCCCTTAGTGAGTTAATTTTGATTTAACGCTCCACTGTTAGTTATCTGGTTCTAGGCTATATATAGGAATGATCATTTGAGAACTCATAGTTTCTAAATAACCTGAGAACTAAAGGTGGATCATTAAATCAAAACCTTAAATGGTTTGGATTGATCATGACATAATTGTAATTATCTCTTGTTTCAATGGCATCTTAGACATTTTTTAAATAAACTGAAGGGTAGACTGGGAATTAAAAATATCATCCATAATAATTAACTTAACAAATTAAAAAACCCACTTTTTCTCACAAACACACATATGTCTTCCCACTTTCTCT
The DNA here is from genome assembly GCF_002870075.4 of Lactuca sativa. Taxonomy (NCBI): domain Eukaryota; kingdom Viridiplantae; phylum Streptophyta; class Magnoliopsida; order Asterales; family Asteraceae; genus Lactuca; species Lactuca sativa. Next base: position 287,163,092 of record NC_056627.2, on the reverse strand, counting down.
CTCATCTCTCATGTCTCAACTACTTCACGAATCACGACTTCCTCCCCGCTCCATCCTCCGCCTCCTTCCGACGAATCTATTCCTGTGCAATCTCTCCGCCGTTGATTCCTACTAAAATTTCTGCCACATTGAGTATCGAGCTTGATGCATACGGTAAGGTACAACAATCGATCCAATGATTGCACCCGAATATCAGCGATAATCTCTCGCATTCTCCTTCTGCGCTACATTTTGATCGCAACTAATCTCCGACGGAGTTGGCGAATTCGATGTTGCGAACGGTGTCAGAATCATCGAACATTGCCTATCCTCTTTCTCAAAATATGGTTGTTCACCACATTTGTACGCCTCTATTCCTTTATTCTGATCTCGTTTCACCAGAAACCATTTGATACCAGATCCCGTTACACTAACCGCTGCTGCTATTGAATCTTACATCATTGTTAAGCCGACACAAACGTTTCTACTTCCTCCACTGGGATACGACGTCATTGGAATCCAAAGACGATGGATACATGAAAAATACAGGTTCGATGTACAATTCAATCACAATTTGGTTGTTTTGATCTTGATTTTTTTTGTTTCATGGAAATTGTTCCTTTTTAATTCGACATGTTGCTTTTGATTGAGAATCGATCATCTAGATTGAAATTTTATACATTCAGAATTTGTTCCGGTTTGATTAGTGGCGAAATTGAAAGTTATAGGGAAGTATTAAGCACTATATGTTCTTTATGATTGCTATTTTATTGGTTATGCAATATAGATTCCTTGATTTGGTTTATTATCATCATATGCATGAAACAAGAGTACTGATAAATACATAATAGTTCATTTATATGCTGGCAATGATTAATCTGATTTGTGTTAATATGTCAGGTATTGCAAGTGTGAAATTCCTTACAGTCCTGATAATTTCATGATCAGATGTTAGTTTTACATGTTGAGTATTAAACAAGTAAACAGTCTCTAATAAGCATCACCAAATTCCGACCAGGTGTTTATGAAAAGTCTTACTGAAATCATCTTGTTCCTTGGATAACATGAATCCTCCAATCATGTTTAATTCCATATTTCTTCTAAATCATTGTTTTCTATTCACATCTTCTTGTTTACATACATTATCAGATTATTCTCATTTGTCTTTTCCCATTTCTTCATAATATACTTTGAAACCTCTTATGACCCCAAAATATAAATTAAAGTCAAACTGTTGACATTATACATTGTTTATGATTTGGAAGGGAAAATATGGAAATGTGATATTCTCATTTAAGTTAGGAGTCAGTTAGCTCTTAAGTCGGTGGTTTTCATAGCTTATATTAGCTTTCATTTACATCAGGATCATTCACACCCTACGCTCATCCATCTACGTAAAACATGAATATAAGCTCCTTAGTTATTTTTAATTCTCATCATATTGCTTCAACTCTTTTATGTTTGAGAAAACACCTAGCACAAGGCCTTTAATTCTTCATGTTGCTATTTTTTAGCATTGGATATGGTATTTGAGAAATTGGACCCTAATTGTGACATGCTATTGTTATCCATCCTAGTCAGTTGATTTACATGTTCTTTCAATTGTGCTGATGATTCATGAAGATTTTTCATAGCATATTCATCAAATTTATTTATCTCATATTTTTTTGCTTTCACAGAGTAATGATGAAAAGGAAAATGGTTGTGATGCCAAATCCACCAGGATTTGTATTTGTCACATCTTTTACATTGCATTCGTTCTATTTATCAAAGCATTGTAATTTCATTTTATTTTATTAAGGTATTATAATACATATAGAGATTTACCTAATTATAGCATTGCATTCTCATTTTTTTGTTATTTATATATTTAACCCAATTTGCTAGTCAATTGTTGGTTTGGCTGAAAATTATGCAGGATCCTAGAGCACTATACAAGGTATTTTTGTTATATGAGAGTAGCAGTGGACGACTTTCTACTAAAAGTCAACTTATGGTGATTCATGTTGTATTCTCTTGGCTTCTAATATCTTAATACAACTCATGGGGAGTTTTATTTTTTACTTAATAGGCATAATGAGTTCAACACTTAAATCTGGACAACTATGGTTGTTTATTTTCTACTTGGTTAAATTTATAAAAAGTTCAACGTTGTAATTACATGTGATTCACATGTAAATCACATATGAATTACATGTGATTCGCATGTAAATCACATATGAATTACATATGATTCACATGTAATTCACATATGAATTACAGGTGATTTACATGTGAATCACATGTAATTCACATGTAAATCACATATGAATTACATGTGATTCGCATGTAAATCACATATGAATTACATATGATTCACATGTAAATCACATATGAATTACATGTGATTCACATATGTATTTTTGTGAGTGTTTTTGCATCAATCATTTTTTTGAATTTTATTATAGATTTGGAAAAAATTGTGGTGAATATTGAAGAGATGAAAAATGATAAATTGAAGAAAATATGTCAATATTGACACAAATACATTAAAACGTTTTTAAATTTTGTAGCACTTTTTTGTTTTTTATATTTTATTATTATGATTTCCTTACAAATATTATATATATATATATATATATATATATATATATATATATATATATATGTGCATTTATAAAAATATGCTTATATATACCTAAAATGTTGATTTTTTTGGTTGAAAAATTATACTATTTTTTAAATATTCCATTTTTTTTAATTTTACTTATTTTTAAATGCGTTTAAAAAATTGCAATTTTTTTTAAATATATATTTTTCAAAAATTCATGTTTTCTATAAAAAAAATTATAAATTTTGCACTTTTAAAAAAAATTGAAAAATACTATTTTTTAAAAAATCTGAAAATTTGATTTATTATATTATTTTTTAGACATGTCTATTAATATTTCTAATAGCACAAAAAAATAAACATTAAATAAGACTGGTAAGATTACGATCATGTCCTTAATGAATTACGATCATGTCCTTAATTTGATCTAACGCTCCGTTTTTAGTTTTCGGGTTCTCGCAAAAGTATGAGTCCTCAACCGATCTCACCAATATATATATATATATATATATATATATATATATATATATATATATATATATATATATATATATATATATATATATAGGGTTTGGTTCATTTGAGACCACCTATATTTTGTGAGACCGTGAGACGCATTTTTTTATTTTTTGTATATATATATTTTTTATTTTTTTAGTTAGTTCAAGTTCCGAAAATAATATTTAAAAAAAGAATTTTTGGATTTTTCCATTTATTTTGCATTTTAAAATTATTTTTTAGAATATGTGCAGTGTAATATTCTATTAGAATATTTCACGTATTTTTCAAAAAAAATGGAATTTTTTTTATTTTTTTTTAGTTAATTCAAGTTCCGAAAATAATATTTAAAAAAAGAATTTTTAGATTTTTCCATTTATTCTGTATTTTAAAATTATTTTTTAGAACATGTCAGTGTAATATTCTATTAGAATATTTCACGTATTTTTAAAAAAAAAAATGGAATTTATTTTTATTTATTTTTAGTTAATTAAAGTTCCGAAAATAATATTTAAAAAAAGAATTTTTGGATTTTTCCATTTATTTTTCATTTTAAAATTATTTTTAGATTTGGTCTCACGGTCTCACAAAATTAGAATGGTCTCAAATGAACCTGAACCTATATATATATATATATATATATATATATATATATATATATATATATATATATATATATATATATATATATATATATATATATATGGAAAAGTTCAATAGAGAACTATTCTAATATATATATTTGGAAAAATTCAATAAAGAACCATTATTATTTAAGAAACTAATGAACCAATCCAAAGCGTCAAAATTTTAAGCGATTAACGGCAAAAAGGAAGGGTTGTAAATTTTTATAATGGACGCACGTGTACTAGATTATAACAAAACTCATTTCATGCTTTTCATTTAAAAAATTTTTTAGGCCAAGTTTTTTATCGAAAAAAAAAATTCGAATATACCGTTGTTCACGATTTTTCGTCCTCTTTTCATAGAGATCCATTATGATATATAAAAAACAAACTTTTTTTTTTCGAAAAAAACCCATTTAATTTTCTTATTTTTTTCAATATTTAAGCATTTTTTTATAAAAAAACCCAACCTTTACCAAAAATATTAATTTTTTGTACTCTATTAATAAACATCAACACAGATTAAAAAAAACCTCGAACAGTCTAGATTCACACTGTGAATCTAAACTGTAAATATTTCAATTTTTAACATTCACAATATAAAAAATCTCGAACAGTTCAAATTCACATTGTGAATCTGAATTACTATTATGCACATTGTGAATCTGAGAAGGTTCACAAAAAAAAAAAATCCTCGATCAGTGTAGATTTACATTGTGACTCTAAACTGTAAATATTTCAAATTTTAACATTCACAATGTGAAAAGCTCCGATCAGTTCAGATTCACTCCGTGAATCTGATTTATTATTATACACACTGTGAATCTGAGGAGGTTCATAATGTGACTCTGAACTGAAATATCATTTGTTTTTGTTTTTTTTTTTTTAACATGAATATGAATCTATGTTTAAAAAGTACAAAAAATATGAATTTTGATATATTTATTAATTTTTTTCTATAAAATATAGACCTTAACTTTTTTCATTAAAGAAAATAAAGTGGGTTTTTTTCGAAAAAAAAAAGTTCGTTTTTTATATATTATCATGGATCTCTATGGAAATAGGACGAAAAATCGTGAATAACGGTATATTCGTTCTTTTTTTTTTTTTTAAATAAAAACATGGCCTAGAAAAATTTTAAACGAAAAAAATGGTGAGTTTTTTTTGTAAAGGGTGAATTTTTTGGTATAATCCGGTGTGTGTGCGTCCAATGTAAAAGTGTACATCTATTTCCTTGGCTGTTGATTGTTATGATTTCCGATGCTCACGATTGGTTCCTTGGTTAATTATGGTTCTTTATTGAACCTAACCATATATATATATATATATATATATATATATATATATATATATATATATATATATATATATATATATATATATATATATATGTAAAAGTGTATATATATATATATATATATATATATATTCTTAATAAAAGAGTACTTTGCATGCCACATGTCCTTATTTTGCACCTCCAAGTTTACACGTGTCATTGCCAGGGAATTTTTATTCATCATTTTCCCGCCCATTCTTTGCACCACATAGCGGAATACATCACCTCCTATAAATTAGCTCACACAATTTGAAATACCTGCAAAATTCAAATATACACTGATATCATTCCTATATTTATGGTCAATCTTAGCATATCATCTCCTATCAATCAGGAAAAAAATTAAACTAAATCATTGACTTCTACAATGTAAACTACAAATTCGTTTTTTTTTATTCTGATTTCCAAATTTAAATCGATTATCCCACTAATCATATCCATAAAAATCAGGAATCAAATCTGCTAAAAAAAATACTTTTCTGCAATTAATAAATTTATTGTTCCTGAATTATCTATGCGTATTTATATGAAACCATCGAATTGCAAATAATCCTCTACTGCTTTTCTCTCGACTTTGAGTTTCTTATATGCTCTGCTCTTCTGATTTACAGAAGGTTATTAATACATTCTTTTCCAATAAAATCAGAAGGTTATTTTTTTCTTTAAACATTAAACTCTACATCATTTTCTGTTATTTCAATCATTCTTTGTTCTTTTTTTTTCTGTGTTTGTGTTGAGACTGTAAATCATTTCTTTGTTTTTTTTAACGATACTTCCAATATAAGTTATCATTTTCGACTTTATATGTTTTAAATCTATTATTCTTGATTAAAGCTCTATTCTTGCTATATTCTTCCAAAATCTAACTATTACTATTATATATGTATACCAAAACTGAAAAATTGAAAGATAGAATGTAACCTCTTTAATTTAATGAAAAAGATCTTGCTATGAGGAACACAATTGCATTTATTGTGCATCTTTAACTGTTTAGAAATTCATATTTATTCTCACTGCACATAGCAATCTTATCCCTGTAAATGAATTTACAAAATCATGTTATAATTATTTTTTCATAAACTCAAAAAAAATTAAATGAAATGCACCCAACTATTGTTACAGGATTCTTCTACGCAAAATATCAATGTTTCATACAACAGTTTTCAAGACCATTGGCTGAAAGAAAATGTAATTCAGTCTGAAACTCTGCAATTCTTTTCTGAACAAGTATTTTCAACAGATTCTATTTTTACTTGATCTATATATTTATTTTTTTATTTAATTACATTTGTTATTGCATTTTGATTATTATTCATTTTACATGATGTTATGTGGTTGGTTGTTATTTGATAAATAGTTAAACTTATTTTACATTGCTTTTTAGTAGTTAAACCTTTATTTTTTTGATTTTTCTTTGCAGATTGATGGCACAACCAGATGTTACTTTGATTTTAGATTTGGATGTACTTAAAGATGATTCGACTATCAAAGTAAGAGTGATAAACCTATGGAACCTCTTTTCATTCTATAACAAGGACGAACTTATCAGCATTGAATTAATCTTAATAGATGAACAGGTATATTACAACTTAACACTATATATTCATTAAAGATGCAAAATTTAATATTATTTATTTATTATTTTATATATTATTCTTCTTTTAGGATACCAAGATTCAAACAAATGTATTAAGAAAAAACATCTATCGATTCAAAAACATTCTAAAAGATGGCTTGACATTTTACATAAAATGTCCAAGCTTTGCATCTCAAAGGATGAATGGTTTTACTTTGACTCGGCAAGATCATAAACTTACTTTTCTCCATAACACTGTTGTTACGGAGTCTCATGATTTTTCTGGACCTACATTTGGTTTTGAGTTTGTTGATTATCAGTCTGTTATCTCATTGGCCCATCCTCAAAACATGGCTATCGGTTAGTTTCATTTTATTATATATTAATTAATTAATTAATTATGGTAAATTTTATTTTTTGAATTAAATATCATATTTTTAAATGCATAACAATATTTAATTAATCTTATTTTTTGTTCATAGATGTTATTGGATTAGTCGTTGCAATTGGTGAGATGGGGCGAGACAGTGAAGATATGAAAAAACACAGGCTCAACATCCAAATCCAAGATGCAAAGTTTGTTGTTTTAATATATTTTTTTTTTTGGATATTTACATTATATAATTATCATTTCATCTAATTTAAAACTTTTATTTCGCAGTGGTTTGCAACTCAATGTCAATTTGTGGGGTGATTTTGCTTACAAACTGCAAGACTTTCTTCATAACAATCCACACAATCTTCGTATGATTGTTATCCTTCAATTTGCAAAACTTAGTATTTGGAGAGGTATATTGTATGATTTTCTTATTAAATATTATTTTTTACACATTAAAATAACACTTAATGAAATCTTTTTTATAGATCGTCCAACAGTTAACACCTATTTTTCCGTATCAAAGTTGTTCATTAACACAGACATTGATGAAATCAATGCGTTTAAGAAAAGGTAATTTATGTTATTTATTTATGTTAATTCATTCTAATTTCTACATTTTTCTTTTATGTGACTAATATTATTTAATTTATGTTATTTCATTTTTATTTCAACAATTAAGTTTTATGTGAGTAACATTAGTTATTTTTTTTAACAAACAGTTTGGATGGAGATGATAGCCCTGATTCATCTACAAATACATTCACACTTTTGAAGTCTAATAAAGTTTCTGAACATGATGATTTCATGGTTAATTTCCAGTTGAAGACAATTGCTGATGTTTCTGAACCCGTGGATGTGTGGTTTTTATATATTTTATAATCAATAATGAATATAAACCTACTTTTTATATATATATATATATATATATATATATATATATATATATATATTGGATTACCAAAATAAATTTAATGAACAGAAAAATACATTTATTATCGTGGGCACTATCAAGGGAATTTTACAAAATGAACCATGACATTACTTGGCATGTACAAATTGCAACTACAAAGCATTTAAGCCTCCTGGTGCAGACGATCAACCTAATGTTGATGAATTAACTCATGGTTATGAATGTCATAATAACGACTGCACAAAAACTGAAACTTCAGTTATTCCGATGTTATTAATTTCCTAATTAATCAGTATAACTTACATTATATTTCATATATATAAAAATTATTTTGTATTTTCATATTTTTTAGATTTATGATTCCGATACGTGTCCAAGACAATACCGGTACACTTACCTTAACCATGTTTGAAAGGGATGGAAAATATCTTTTGAAGAAATCAGCCAAGGATCTGTTTAAAAAAACATTAAAGGTGGTACACCTTAATTATAATTAATTAATACTTACACTTAATGAATTTATTTTAACCAATCTTTTTTTTTTTACTTTTTTTTATTGTAGCTTGGTTTTAGTACTGCTTTCTATCCTGGAGAGATAAATGCACTGAAAGGGTTGAAATTGGCGTTTGAAATATCAATCAAAAACTTCAACGTCTCAAAAAAGAACAACCAATATAGTATATGTAGAGTGAGTGATGATGAAAAGTTGATTGAAGAACTGGAAAATAAGTTGACCGTTTCACAGGTAATTATAAATTATTATTATTATTATTATTATGATCTTTTTTGTATCTTTGTGTATACAAAAACTCTACTGTATTTACTAAATACTAGGGTTAACGGTATAAATGTTTACAGTTTTATTTAATATGCTGATTTGCTATTCATATTTTTTATTATTAATATTTTTAATTATTAATTATTCAGGTTGGCAATTCACAGTCATTTGATGTTGCTGAAGCAGATTTTGAATCACAAGATACTAGGAGTTTGAAGGTTATATACACAATATACTTGCATTGAATTATTTTATAAATATTAGTTGACTTTATAAATTAATTAAGTACAATTGTTATTATTTTTAGGATGCAATTTCTGGGACAGATGACAACATAACACCTTCCACTGTTGATAAAAATTCAGCAACAAGTCCCATGAAGAATTTGAATACACCAAAAGTTTTGAAGAGAAATTTGGAAAAAGTATTTGATTTGGAGTTGAATGAAAAGTCATCATCTTCAAAAACTCCAAAAATTTCACCAGAATGACGCATTAACCAGGTTGTGAAGGTAAAGTTGGAAAAAAGTGGCTGAGTTGGATTTAAGATGAATTTCGTAAGGTAGTGGATTTTGATTTTTAAACAATGATTATGCATTTTATTTTTCATTCCGTACTTGGACATTGTGGTTTTGAAGTTTCAAATATTTGTTTGGATATTATTTTTTTTAATGGTATGTTTATCATACATTCATAATATTTTATGAATATGAATTTATTATTTAGAAATTATTTTGTTATTTAATTTATATTTATAAGACTGTTTATCATTATTATCAATGTTTTAGCAAAAATATAAAATTTGTTATAACACTTCGAAATAGAAAAATATATGTATTTTATTATGTACAAGATTATGCAAATAAAAAACATACCACTCCTTGACGATTTTGGGATGCTGTCATACCAACAATTGCCAATTTTCTACATAGATCTATTTCTTCATCTGCTGTTCTGTAAGTGAAACCCTAATGGTATCACCAAGCCCATTCTGTATGTACACCAAAAATCATTTTAAAAAACTTTAAAACAAATATGTATGATTATTGGTAAAACTTTTATTTTTATCAAAGCATACAACAACTCTCATGGAGATGAATTGTATTTGTACCTAATAAAGACCTCCCTTCAGAAGTATGCCCGACTTCTTCAATATCCGAACCAGGATTTGCTTTTTTTTTTTTATCTATGTTATCTTGGTTCTCATAAATTTAGCTATCTTAAGGTCTAAATTTTTTACAAAATCTGAAGCTTTTGCAAACCCCAACCCATTGTCTCTGTTCTATAAACTTGTAAAGGAAGCTCGAGCAAATCCAATGGAGAGGACTATGAAACAAATCTGTCCAATTGACAACCAAACAAAGTATGAAATGAATATCAAGTTCCAACAAATATGAATGTATAAAAACAGAAAAATAACTAAATATTTATCTTTGCTGAGGGTGTTTTCGTCTTTTAACAAAAAACAAAAAGAAAATATGGAAATGAATTCCTTTCATACGACCTTGGGACTGGAAAAATTCATAAAACATGAAAGTCTAAGAAAATGTAATTCAATCTGACAATCTGCAATTGTTACTTCACTGTTCTACGCAAAAGATCCATGCTTCATACAACTGTTTCCAAGACCATTGGCTGAAAGAAAATGTAATTCAATTTGAAAATCTGCAATTGTTTTCTGAACAAGTATTTTCATATTATGCAGACCCAATACTTTGTACTATTCGGAACACAAACATTCATATTCATAATTATAAATAAAACATCATTTTGTAAAATTATAAATAACCAGTATAATAAGGCTTAAACTGAAAGAAATCTATCTAAAATGGATATTGAACTTCCATGTTTACACTTAGCACAGCAACATCCTAATAGATATCCCTTGAAATTGACAGATTAATCAAATTATATTTTTATACTATGAATAAAATGTTACTTCATCTCAACAGATTGAAGGAATGTGAAAAGAAATGCAAGCTATTAAAAACTTACTTGCTATGGTTAAGTGTTGAACTACATTAGAAGTTTCTTCAAACAATGGACGAATTCTTTTGAATTATATCAGCAATGTGGAATGGAATACAACAAAATCAAACAACAAAATTGACAATTCCATTCCCAGACAAAATTTTATGAACATCATTTCTTCTATGTTGCTTTTTCCCTGAAACATCAAATAAATAAAATAATAAATAAATAAAAATAACTATTCGAATTTCAAATATATAAAATAAAATTACTTTGTGGGTTATATAATTTAAGATCATTTCCACAAACTTAGCGATTGTTTCTCATACCATATCAGGGAAAGTAAATAATTAACAAAACACCTATTTTATATTGAATATATACGATGAAGATTCGTCTCCTAATTTATAGCATTTTTGAATTCAAAAATTGAATAACTATATTTTCTCAAACCTTACAAATTAGCTGATCATTTCAAATACAAAGACTATTCATTTCATTTTAAGAACGTATTTTGCCCTAATTCAATTTCAAAAAATTTGTTCATCAATCTTCAACAGGTTAGTTATTCTTCCGAAACATGTATCTTTTGTTACAAAAATTAAGAAATACGAACAATATATACATTCATGTGTTGAATCTTACCTTCGTATTTCTATTAACGACTCCAATTTCTGAATTTTCTACCTGATTTTCAGTCGCCGGAAACAATACTTCTTCAATCTAATTTGTTTCAAATACAATAACTTGAATTATTGGTTTATGATCTTCAATCGATGTAGACGAGCTTGAAATCAGATTGAAAAATAGAGAACAAACAAAGTTTGTGTGTTGTGCCAGAAAAATGAGAGCGTCTTAGGGTTATTCGCATGTGTAATGCAATGATATATTGGGAAAGTGTATTACGTCTATACCGTTCGTATGTATATACATTTCACTTTATTTTAAACTTAATTTAAAACTTAAAAAAACATATGAAATATTTTAATGTTTTTTCTAAATAATATCATAAATAAATATTACTCATTAATTAGACTTGTATGTTATAATATCTTATAATATTACGCTGTCAAATTAAACAAAAATTATATAAAATTTTAAATTATTAATTTATCCACTATGACTAATTTCTTTACATCATTTAGAAATATCATATATTAACTATTTGATAGTAATTCAATTTTAGAAAAAAATAATCTAATTACTAAATATATAAATTCATCCCGAACAATCAAATTATTGATTTTCCGTTTTACTTTATTATTTTTCATTTTTATCAAACAAGACCATGGACGCCATATACGCTAGAGAAAGAAGAAAAAAACGAAAGTTATACTTGGATAATAAAAAATCCAAGAAAATCTATACTGCAGAATCTTCTCAACCTATACCTATTGCACATGGTATTTATTTTAGCCAATACGGTAATTTTCTTACCTTTTTTACATATGTAATATGTTTTATTTATTTATTTTGATTCTGTTGTTCATAATTATGTTTAATATATATAAAGTTTTATAAAACTTAATATATTTAACTTTATATAAATAATGTCGTTAAATTTTATACTATTATTTTACAGGTTCAATTAACACTACAGATTCTACAAATGCTAAAGAGAGGAGAAAAATTAGAAAGTTGTATTTGGATAATAAAAAATCCAAAAAAAATTCCAACACTTCTACGCATCAAAAATCATCTATTACACATGTTTCTTACATGTCAAAAAACGGTATTATTATTAGTTTGTTTTATAATTGTTTTTTAGCTATATAATTTATTTCAAATTCATATATTATTAAAATTATTCTATTCTATAATAATTATTATTATTGTTTTTCTTACTAACTATTTTTTTCATTACATAACAGATGTCTACAATCGTCGTCATCATTTACTCTCTGTAGATAACTACAGAAACGGTAGATCAGATAAGGAAAATATAAATTCGGTCAAATCGTTTGTATATGAACATACAACTATTCATTCTCCTGCTACAAATATAAATGTTAGAAATCCTCTATCTAACATTTCAAATGGTATGCATTTGTATATAGACAAATTCTTAAATATATGTTTCACATTTGTGTAGTCTATAACAAATCCTAACATTCTAATTTGTATTTTTATGTTCCCAGGAAATTATATTTGTAGTAACAACATTCAAACACCGCTATCTATTAACAATGATAATTCAGTGTTTGGTCTTGGCATGACATCCACCGGTCATTCAACCATAATTCAAAAATCTTCATCAATCAAGTTACCAAGAGGAAAACATCAATTAAAAAGGAAGACTACACATATATCTCCTATACCTATGATTGACTTGACATTAGATGAAGAAATTAATGATGAGCATATTATTGAAGATGTTTTTCGTGGTACTTCAAAAGGTGATCATAATTATAGAAAAATTAATACTTTCATTTTTTTATTTTTAATTATATTCATCATTTTTTTTTTATTTATATATGATATTCAACAGATTACTTGGATCATGGAGACCAGATTGTTGTATGTCAGATTTGTCATGCAAAACTATGGACAGATGAATCAGTTAGAGGCAAAAAAAAAAGGAATACATCTTATTCGTTATGTTGTGGTTACGGCAAAGTTGAACTACCACCCTTAAAAGAAGCACCGTCGTCTTACAAAAATCTTTACCATTCAGTAGATTCTAAAAGCAAGCACTTTATGAAGAACATTCGACGTTACAATTCAATGTTTTCATTTACATCCATGGGAGGCAAAGTTGATTCAACTATCAACACCGGCAACGCACCATACATATTTAGAATTAGCGGTCAAAATTATCATAGTATGGGAAGTCTTCTGCCTTCAAGTGGATGTACACCAAAATTCTGTCAGTTATACATATATGATACGGATAACGAAATTTCAAATAGATCGACAAGTATTGGGTATATTTTTACAATTAACTTTAGTAAACCATTTAAATTCATTTTTGATTATTTACTAACAATAAATAATTTACATAATATTTTCAGTGGAACAACACGCGCTTCTTCATCAACTTCAAGATCATATGATCTCCAGATTATAGAATTTTTGAAAGTTATGTTAGATTCAAACAATGCGTTGGTCAAGTCTTATAGGATGGTAAGAGATAATCTTCATGAAAATCCTGGTGCTAATTTAAAGTTAAGATTAATTGGAAAAAGAGAACAAGATGGAAGGACATATAACTTACCAACTTCTTCTGAGATAGCCGCTTTAATTGTTGGTGACATTTGTGATTCAATTGAAAAAAGAGACATCATTGTTGAAACTTCATCAGGATTACTAAAGCGTATCAGTGAATTACATCCTTCTTACCTTGCTCTTCAGTATCCATTACTATTTCCATATGGCGATGATGGTTATAGAGTTGACATCCTTCATAGAGGTGTAACATCTTCAAGTAACAGCAAGCGCCCGACATGTACAATGAGAGAATTTTTTGCTTACAGAATTCAAGATAGAGATCAATCCTTCTCACTAATTCTTAATGCTAAAAGGTTGTTCCAACAATTTTTGGTTGATAGTTATACCATGATTGAAAGTGAGCGATTATATTTTATACGTAAGCAACATAAAATTCTTAGATGTGAGTCATATGACAATCTGCGTAATCACCAAGCATCTGGGAGTACAGATATTTCAAATGTTGGGCAACGTGTGATCTTACCTTCTTCATTTATAGGTGGTGCACGTTATATGATGCAAAACTATTTGGATGCCATGTCGTTATGTAAATGGTTTGGATATCCAGATTTTTTCATAACCTTTACGTGTAATCCAAAATGGCCAGAAGTTCAAAGGTTTCTTAACGACACTCCACTTCATCCAGAGGATAGACCGGATATATTATGTAGGTTATTTAAGATTAAGTTGGATGCATTTATTAAAGATTTAAGGGAAAATGAAATTTTTGGCATGGTTCAAGCAGGTATTTAAAATTATATATATATATATATATATATATATATATATATATATATATATATATATATATATATACATACACACACACACATTCTTTAGTTGCTAACTTTTATCCTATTTGTATATTTTTACATGCAGTGGTTTACACAATTGAATTTCAAAAAAGAGGTCTACCTCATAGTCATATATGTCTGTTTATGCATTCTGACTACAAGCTTCCGACAGTTGAATATATAGATCCAATTATTTCTGCTGAGATTCCAGATATTGATGAAGATCGGGAATTGTATTCACTTGTCAAAGAGTTCATGATTCACGGTCCATGTGGAGCTGAAAATTTCAATTGTCCATGCATGGTAGACGGAAAGTGTTCTAAAAACTTTCAAAAGCAATTCTGTAATCATACTTCAGTTGATCCAGATGGTTTTCCCTTATATAGAAGAAGAAATGATGGAAATTTTGTTGAAAAATCTGGTGTTCGGTTAGATAACAGAAATGTTGTTCCATACAACAAATATTTGTTAAAAAGATACCAGGCACACATCAATGTTGAATGGTGCAATCAAGGATCATCTATAAAATATTTATTTAAATATATAAACAAGGGTCCTGATAGAGCAACTTTTGCTATGGTGCACAACAATAATGATTCTGATAAGAACGATGCAGTGGATGAAATCAAAGAATACTATGATTGTAGATATATATCTGCATGTGAAGCATCGTGGCGGATTTTTAAATATGATGTTCATTATAGGTATCCTGCTGTGATTAGACTACCTTTTCATTTGCCTGGTCAACAACAAGTTATATATGAGGCAGACGATGATATTGAAGATGTTCTTGACCGACCTTCAGTTGCTTCTTCAATGTTCATATCTTGGATGAAGTGTAATGAGATCAATAAAGAAGCACGAAAGCTTACATATGTTGAATTTCCTACCAAGTTTGTTTGGAAACCTAAACTTCTAAGTTGGCAGCCAAGGAAAGTTGGACATTCTATTGGTAGAATTCACTCCGTTTCACCTAAGCTTGGCGAAACATATTTTTTAAGAATTCTTTTAAACAAAGTGAAAGGTCCAAAATCCTTCGAAGAAATTCGCACAACCAATGGTGAAATATGTTCTTCTTTTAAAGATGCATGCTATAATCTGGGCCTTTTGGATGATGACAAAGAATACATTGAAGCAATTAAGGAAGCAAGTGTTTATGGATCTGGTTTTTATCTACGTTTCTTATTTGCTACGATGTTATTGTCGAGCAGTTTGTGTAAACCAGAGATTGTGTGGGAAAACACATGGGAATACCTGTCAGATGGAATTCTTTATACTCAACAAAAGAGATTAAAGTCTCCAGGTATTATATGTTTATTAAATTATTAATAAAATTATATCATATAAATTTCCAATATGCACTAAATTACATTTTACGTCCCAGTTAATCTGTTTTTTAATTTGTTGTTACTAATATAGTATTGTTCGTACAGGTTTATCACTAAACGAAGATCAAATTAAAAACTTGACTTTGTTTGATATAGAACAAATTTTACTTCGAAACAATTCCAGTCTCAAGAACTATAGAAGGATGCCTTACCCAGATGCTGATTTGGTTTCATCTTCAAACAATCGTTTGATAGCCGAGGAGCTAGATTATGACATACCAAATTTGAAGAATGAGTTTGATCGCCTCTTTGATTCATTAACCGACGAGCAACGCAACATTTTTCTTGATATAATGGCTAAGGTTAAAAATAATAAGGGAGGTGTATTCTTTATTTATGGTTATGGTGGAACGGGTAAGACATTTCTATGGAAGACAATTTCTGCAGCAATTAGATCCAAATGAGAGATTGTTTTAAATGTTGCTTCAAGTGGGATTGCTTCATTATTATTAACTGGAGGCAGGACAGCACACTCTCAGTTTATTATTCCCATAAATCTTACCGAGGATTCGTATTGTAGAATAAATCCAAAGAGTGATCTTGCGAGTTTAGTAAGAAAAGCCTCATTGATCATTTGGGATGAAGCACCCATGGTACACAAGCATGCATTCGAAGCTTTAGATCGAACTTTAAAGGATATATTAAGATTTGTCGATCCTACAAACTCAAATATTCCATTCGGAGGGAAAGTGGTTGTTTTTGGAGGTGATTTCAGACAAATTCTACCTGTTGTTCCGGGTGGCAGTAGACAAAACATTGTTAACGCTTCTTTAAGTTCTTCGTATTTATGGCAACAATGCCAAGTCCATAATTTAACAAAAAACATGAGGTTAACTGTTGGAAGCGATTCATCTGATGTTCATCATCGAATAAAGAGTTTTTCAAACTGGCTTTTGGACATAGGAGAAGGTAATCTTGGTGGTCCGAATGATGGTGAAGCAATTGTTGATATTCCAGAAGATATTCTCATTAATGATCCATGTGATCCTATTGGTTCATTAATCAATTTTGTATATCCTTCCATTCTTGAAAACTTCAACATTGCGGGTTATTTTCAAGAAAGAGCAATACTTGCTCCCAAGAATGAAGTTGTCCAAGAAATAAATGATCGGTTGCTAAAATTGATTCCAGGAGAGCAAAAAGAATATTTGAGTTCAGATAGCCTCTGCCAATCTGAGTTTGTCCATGATCAGTTTGATGCAAATTTATACTCACCTGATGTTTTAAATGGTCTTAAAATCTCAGGTATGCCAAATCATAATCTAATTTTAAAAGTCGGTGTTCCAATTATGTTATTGAGAAACATTGATCAGAAAAATGGCTTATGCAATGGCACTAGACTACAGGTCATATATTTGGGTAAACGAGTTATCGAGGCGGTTATCATATCTGGAAGTAATATTGGAAACCGGACTTTCATTCCAAGAATGTCTTTAACTCCTACTGAAAACAAGATCCCGTTCAAATTCCAAAGAAGACAATTTCCATTGGTTATATGTTTTGCAATGACAATTAACAAGAGCCAAGGACAGTCTTTATCGAAGGTTGGATTGTTTCTCAAAGATCCTGTTTTTACACATGGCCAATTGTATGTTGCTTTATCTAGAGTTCAAAGTAGAGAGGGATTAAAATTGTTAATTTTAGATAACCATGGTAGACTATCAAATAAAACATCTAATGTCGTGTATAAAGAAGTTTTTAAAAATTTATAAAAAAATTTAACAAATTTATTATTCCTATCAACTTATGTTAATGTTTTATTTAAATTCATATTGCATGATACAAAATGATAACTTGATAACATATCTATAAATACATATTACTGATTTCATATTTAAACCATTCTCATTTCATAATTTCAACCAATCATTATATCACTATCAAATTACAGACAAAACGTTGTTCAATAATTAACTTATAATTATAATTTAATTTAATTATTTTTAAATTTCCATCCCGTGGTGTCCACGGGTTATAACCTAGTATATATATATATATATATATATATATATATATATATATATATATATATATATATATATATATATATATCCTTAGTATCTTATAAAACAAATCCTACTGTTTCTAAAAATATATTGAATAAAATAATAATATTTTTTAAGACGTCCAAATCATTAAGCTAATTTTACAACTAATCATTAATAAAACAATAAAAAAATTTAAATAAACTCCTATAAATCTTATTTTCCAAGGTTTTGACCATATATTTTTTCATCCAAATAAATACTCAACACCCTATAATTTGGTCATTTCATGAATTTTCTTTATTTTTAATATGACATGTTTCATAAAACAAACTAATGATTGAATTGAAAATAATCATTCTCCATCGAAAAGAAATTAATTGTCGAAACAAACTATTTGTCGCCCGTCGCTTTGCGCGGGTAAAGAGCTAGTATATATATATATATATATATATATATATATATATATATATATATATATATATATATATATATATATATATATATATATATATATATATATATATATATATATATATAGGATCAACAAAAATGACTACTACTTTACATTGGTTGTAAAAAACTGGTTAATATAGGTTTTATCGTGATTTAGGCCTTATTTTGACCGAGATAGGTAAAAGATATTAACTTGGAGATTTTGATCCTTGCCGTACAAGTTGACAGGTTGGATCGATCAAGCAACGGTGGTGCAAACCAAAGATGACGCAATAAATCATTTTCATTTTAAACATTTAATAAAAAGCAAAAACTAAACAAAATTATACTGTATTTCTTTGTATCTTCAAACCCCACCCCCTTTCATCAATCCCTCGCTCACGAATCACAGGGGCGCTGTTACAAAAGCACAAGGAACCTCTCGATCTCAATCAAATCGCTCAATTTGGAAGGATATTCATTGTTGCTCAATCGTTTTCAGTTCGAGTTGTTTTGTTGGATCGCTCACTCGAATCTTAGGGTTCAGGAGCTAATAATCGATTTAAGGCTTAATTCTGATTTCTAACAATGGTGAGCTTTCAATTTCTACTTGATTCTCGTTTTCGGTGTTATAGTGTAGATCCGGTTTTGAATCTTTAATGAATTGACATTTTATCATTGTTCAATCACATTACTAATGTTGGAACTTCAATTGTTGGTGTTTGTTTTTCGCTCTGGGACAGCCTCTCAGGCTCGATATCAAGGTACTTTTAGTTACTTCAATTTGTGTTGATATTATTGCTAAACATTTGTTCGATAATGATAAGTACTTATTTTTTGTGCAGAGGAAGCTTGCTCAAAGATCAGAAAGAGTAAAATCGGTGGACCTGCATCCTACGGAACCATGGTAACGATTCACATGTCATATAGTAGTATACCAGTATGTATGTTAGTAACTGTTTTTCTTGTTCTGAAATTGGCTGACATTGCTCCTTTTGGTTATGGCTTCTATATTTTTAATAGCTTAACTTTGAGCCTCAATGTGAATTTGTGATGAAGTGTTTATATGTTTATTTATTGATGGACGTGTCTACTTCTGTCTCTTCACAGGATTCTCACAAGTTTGTATTCAGGAACAGTCTGCATATGGGATTACCAGTCTCAGGTATGAAACCATTCTAATGATTCAAAGTAAGAGTGAGGTCTAGTTAAAGTGATATACTGCAATGAAGATCATCAGGCACCTTCAAAGATACATATGTTCATCAGTTCATGTTTATCCCATGATACTTCCTATCCATGTAGTGTAGAAATGCAGTTGGATACAATTGAGGAGCACACAATTATGGGTTCAAATTATTTTCATTATAATATAAATTGGAATAGTTTTCCACTTTTCCTCACCCATTGTATATATGTAGCTAAATCCATGGCCTGGTATAGAATGTCACGATTTAGATTTACAGTGAAGCCTAGCTAACAAACTTATTAGGAATGAGAATCAAAACTGTTGATGACAGACATAATTATAGGTAGATATATACTGAATCTTAGCTAACAAAAGTTATTTGGTCTTTGTTGTTGTAGACTATGGCAAAATCGTTTGAGGTTACTGAGTTACCAGGTTTGTGATTGATATTTCTATTATAATATCTATTCCCATTCATGGTTGTACCCCAGAAACTTATATCTGATATTGGATGCTTATAATTTCTTCACAGTCAGATCAGCAAAGTTCATAGCACGCAAGCAGTGGGTTGTTGCAGGTGCAGATGACATGTATATCCGGGTATACAATTACAATACAATGGATAAAGTCAAAGTATATGAGGCACATACAGATTATATTAGATGTGTTGCTGTTCACCCCACCCTCCCATATGTATTATCATCATCTGATGACATGCTTATAAAACTTTGGGATTGGGAAAAGAACTGGCTTTGTACTCAAATTTTTGAGGGCCATTCCCATTATGTGATGCAAGTGACAATCAATCCAAAAGACACCAACACTTTTGCAAGTGCATCCCTTGATCGTACCATAAAGGTAATTTCAAGAGTTCTTACATTAATCCATCATCCAAAAATGTCTTTTCAGCAATGCTGATGTCATTGCCTCTTTATTTATTTCTTGTTCTAGATTTGGAATCTTGGCTCACCTGATCCTAACTTCACACTTGATGCACATCTCAAAGGAGTGAATTGTGTGGATTATTTTACTGGGGGCGATAAACCTTATCTAATTACTGGATCAGATGATCACACTGCTAAGGTTTGTGCTTATAAATTATAATCTTTATGTTCTTTTCCAATCTGTATGTATGGCTATGCTAATAAAGTTTTGAAACAGGTGTGGGATTATCAAACCAAAAGTTGTGTCCAGACTTTAGAAGGTCACACACACAATGTTTCTGCTGTATGCTTCCATCCTGAACTCCCAATAATTATTACAGGTTCTGAGGATGGTACTGTACGTATATGGCACTCCACCACTTATAGGTAACTAAGTTCTTATTAATGCTTGAGGGTTACAAATGACATGGTTGCCCCTTATTCCCCATTTTTTTTTCTGGTGCAGACTAGAGAACACATTGAATTATGGACTTGAAAGGGTCTGGGCTGTTGGGTGCATGAAAGGTTCACGAAGGTAAGTATGCTTTCTAACTACACATTCGCATTTTTAGCACTAGTGTTTGCATATAAGACATATTCAAGTTTCTTATCATAAGATTGATCTACTATACAGGGTTGTTATTGGATATGATGAAGGAACCATAATGGTGAAAATTGGTCGTGAGGAGCCTGTAGTTAGCATGGACAATAGTGGAAAAATTATATGGTCTAAGCATAATGAGATCCAGACTGTTAACATCAAAAGCGTGGGTGCTGATCATGAGGTGTGGGCTTTTTTTGTCCTACAAAGACATGGAAAAATAATAATTCCTTTTCTGTTATTTTTTTTTTCTTCTGTGAAATGACTTTTTTACCCTCTTTGCTTTGCTTCTCAGGTTTCTGATGGAGAGAGGTTACCTTTAGGAGTTAAAGAGTTGGGAACATGTGATCTCTACCCACAAGTAAGTTATACTTGTTTCCTCATATAGCCTTTTTTTCTTCTTCCTAAAACCCTAATATCAGATATGGTGACAAGAGGTTTGTAATCGTGTTGATTATGTCATTGTTGTTGTTTTTTTTTTTTTTTTGATTCAGAGCTTGAAGCACAATCCAAATGGGAGGTTTGTGGTTGTATGTGGTGATGGTGAATACATTATATATACAGCTTTAGCATGGAGAAATAGATCCTTTGGTTCTGCTTTGGAATTTGTTTGGTCAACAGATGGTGAGTATGCTGTTAGAGAGAGCACATCTAAAATCAAGATTTTTAACAAATCTTTCCAGGTTTGTGCACTCCCTGGACCTAATGCTTTTGATCAATGACGAAATTGCCCCTCTTCTTGCATTTCTATTCATTTTTTTTTTTTAAATTCTTTTGGATGGTCTTATTAATCAGGAAAAGAAGAGTATCAGGCCGACATTTTCAGCTGAGCGAATATATGGAGGATCTTTGCTGGCAATGTGCTCAAATGATTTTATATGTTTTTATGATTGGTCTGAGTGCAGATTGATTCAACGGATTGATGTTAATGTCAAAGTAATAATTGTTACCCTTATCTTTATTTTGCTTATGTTGTTACCATATCACTTTTTTTTGTTACCACTTCCACTTAAGTGTATGAAACAACATTGTTTTTGTTTTTCTTTCTTCATTTTTAGAACCTATACTGGGCTGATAGTGGTGATTTGGTGGCAATTTCCAGTGATTCATTATTCTACGTGCTAAAATATAATGTAAGATCCTTAATCTTTATCATTTTTTCTCCATTTACATTTGTGCAAAGGGCAATATACAGAAAACCATTATATCAATTTAGCCATTTGACTATTTTCTATAGTAATTAGACCGTTAAATACTTAAAAAAAACATTTTGCTGGTTACCCGGGTTTATATCAAGGTAAAATACAGCAAAACACAATGTACTTTTACAATATTGATTTAGCCATCAAACTATTATTATAATAAGCATAACAGTAGTTCAGTGGCTAAATTGGTCAAAATTGAAAGTTGGTTTTGCTTTTCTGTATTTTATTGTTTTCAAAACCGATTAATGGGAGAAAACGGTTTTGTCAAATGTGATTAATAAATAAATTTTGTTATGTTGCAGCGTGATGTAGTATCAGCACATCTGGATAGTGGAAGACCTGTAGATGATCAAGGAATTGAAGATTCCTTTGAACTTCTATTTGAAGTAAATGAAAAAGTTAGAACTGGATTATGGGTTGGAGACTGTTTTATATACACTAATGCTTCATGGAGACTCAACTATTGTGTTGGTGGCGAGGTAGTATTATAATAGCAACCTACACTTTTTTATATTTATTTAAAATTATTTAATGTGACATTTGTTTCAGGTTAACACAATGTTCCATTTGGATCGACCTATGTATCTTCTTGGGTATCTTGCTAATCAGAGCAGGGTTTATCTCATTGACAAAGAATTCAAGTGAGTGGGTATAATAATCTTAAATAAACAATTGTAATCAACATTTATGCTATTTTTTTTTTTTAAAATTTTAGTGTCGTTGGATACACTTTGCTTCTGACGTTAATCGAGTACAAGACACTTGTGATGCGTGGAGACATAGAACGAGCTAATGGAGTTTTACCCTCAATCCCAAAGGAGCATTATAATAGGTAGAGTTTCATATATTATATTGTTATTACCAAAATTTATATCTTAAGTATATATATATTTTTTATAAACAAATTCTGGTTGTTTTCTTCAATAGTGTTGCTCATTTTCTGGAGTCACGGGGCAAGGTTGAAGAGGCCTTGGAAGTTGCTACAGACCCTGATTATAGATTTGAGTTGGCCATTCAGCTTGGTAAACTTGACATTGCCAAGGTAATATACATAGCTCTTTAATTAAAAACTAAGGGCATTAATGGAATTGGAATTTATTTGAGATTCCATTCCATGGCATGTTTGGTTGCTAAATAGAGGCAATTCAATTCCGTTGGAGTCCTACAATTTCTATGTTTGCTGGATTTCATTAGGAGGGTGGAAGGAATTCAATTCCGTTTATTTATTTATTTTTCGTTAAAAGACTAAAATACCCTTGTTATATAATATTAAAATAAATAAAAACAAAAAATTTGTTTATATAAATAACATTTTTTAATTCCTCATTATATGAACACTGAAATAAATAAAAATAAAAATAAAAATTTACTTATATATGTATTTGCCATTCCATTTTTTGCCAACCAAAGACTTAACAGATTATGATTCCTTCAAATTTTCAATTCTCCTGACAAATTATTTAATTTCTATGACTGAACTCCATTCCGTTTGACTAGTTATCAAATATCAAGAGCTAATATGTATACTTAATGATTTAACTTTTTCTTGATTCATGCAGGACATTGCACTAGTAGTAGAGAGCGAGTCAAAATGGAAGCAATTGGGTGAATTAGCCATGTCTGCTGGATTGGTATTTTTCGTTTCAAAAATTGAATTATTTTTCAATTATTATTATTATTATTATTTGTTTTAACAAATTGTTATGATTGGAATGCAGTTGGACATGGCAGAGGATTGTTTGAAACATGCAAACGATTTGAGTGGTTTATTACTTCTTTACTCTTCTTTAGGAGATGCTGAAGAGATTTCAAAACTTGCATCTCTTGCTAAAGAAAACGGAAAAAACAACGTTGCATTCGCTTGTCTCTTTATGTTGGGCAAATTAGAAGACTGTTTACAGCTGTTAATTGACAGGTGAACCCTTAAATTAATCATCCCATCCCATCCCATTTTATAATATAAAATAAAACACATTTAACATTTATAAAAATTCAATTTCTGAAATATTACTGTCCTTCCAGCAATCGGATACCTGAAGCTGCTCTGATGGCACGATCTTATCTTCCCAGCAAGGTTTCAGAGATAGTCGCCCTTTGGAGAAAAGACCTTAACAAGGTTAATTTCGGAATTCCACTACCTTTTCATATTTATTGTTTGATTAGAATTAGAATATATTTATATATATCAAAATTCAAACAGGTTAACCAGAAAGCTGCAGAATCTTTAGCGGATCCTCAAGAGTACCCGAATATGTTTGAGGACTGGCAAATTGCACTTGAGGTCGAAGAAAAGGCTGCAGAGACAAGGTTTCATTTGTTTTTCTTCTTACATTATATATTATAATGGATTTAAGTTTAAATGTGTTTCTTTTTTTTTTTTTATAAATAATCATAATAATGTTGTTGTGTAGGGGTAGTTATCCTCCAGCAGTGGAGTATGTGAACTATGTTGATAGATCACATATGAATCTAGTGGAGACTTTTAAAAACATGCAATTGGATGTTGATGAACCATTGGAAAATGGAGGCTTAGATCATGAGGTACGTTTTCTTTCTTCTTCTTCATATTTCCATGAAGAGATCTATGTAATTGCGACTTCTTGATACTACGGAATTGGTGGGTGACTGGAATTGTTCATTCCATTGTAATATATATATTTCTTTTAATGACAAAATCTTTTTTATGAATGATTTTAATTAAAATTTCTAAAATTTGCTAGAAAGTATTTTTCTATTTATAATCTTATTTTATCTCTTTTTTCATGTTCGTTGTTTTAGTTCTCTGTAATTAATACTTCTATAACTATGAAGTGTTAAAACTATATCTCGCATTTACTATTTACATATGATATTAAAAACCATATAAAATTATACTATAGCTTGTATTTACATATATATAATATAATATAAAAATTCATTTCAGAATGGAACGGAGGATGAATTTGTTGATGGTGAAGAAGGTGGTGTGGGCATGGATAATGATTCTACAGATGGTGCTGTACTTGTTAATGGAAACGATGCTGACCAAGACCAAGACCAAGACAAAGAGTGAGCGAGTGAGTGAGTGAGCCCTTTTTTTTTTGACAAAGAGTTGGTAGATGTTTTATCAATCGATATATTCTTTTTTGAAGCCATTTTTATTGTGATTTGTAGACACATTTTATACTTTATAGGTGTGGGAATTGAGAAACAACCAACAGTCATATAGTTTTTTTTTGTTTCATCTCATTGTAGTGTGTTTGTTGTCTGGGTTTGCTAGGCTTCTTTTTGTAAGAGCTAAAATGGTTAGATACAAAGCAAATAATGATTTCTTCATGCATTCAACAGTTGTATTTGCTCAGGATATCCTATTGTTTTTATCTAAGGTAAATCTTTTTTTGGTGGACTCATATAGAGGTGACAATCGTGTCGTGTCGAAACACTAAACGGGTTGAAAGTGCTTGATCTTAACCTAACTCATTTAATTAACGTGTCGTGTTGTGTCATCCCGTTTATTTTCGTGTCGGGTTTCAGGTTAGGGCTATATCTCGAAATATGTCGTGTCATGTGAGGTTAAAAGATTGATCATGTTGGAAGAGTAGGAGTTGGGTAGGCGGAAAGGAAAAACTAATAGTTTGAGGCAAAAAAATGAAGTCATATCAAGTTCAGATGACAAAATTAAAAAAATGGGAGTCGGGGGAGGCGGATGACAAAGGTCATGAGGATGCGATAGTGGTGAAAGAGACTGGGTAATTTGGGAGAGAATGAAAAAATTGAAATAGTGGTGAAAGAGACCGGGTAGTTTGGGAGAGAATGGAAAAATTGAAATGAAGTCTTGATCTAGACGGCTAAGTCATTTCAACATTATAAAACAATTCAATTTGAAGGCTATCTTTTACTTATGGTTTTGATTTTGAATCTTTCTAGTTTATTTAAATAATCCAAAATACTTGCATATAAATACACGGATCATTTTCGAGTCATATTTGAGTTGAAATTCTCAAACCTAACCTTACCCATTTAATTTTCGTGTCAACCCGTTTATTTAAACAGGTTGAAATATCTTACCCAAACCCGTTTATTTTGTGTCGGGTTCGCGTCGGGTTTCGTGTCGTGTCAATTTTTGCCACCTCTAGACTCATATAACCTAATCTTTTTGAATAAGCATTTGATTTACCAAGTTAGCAATTGCATCTTTTTTATATGATTTCTAAGTATACTAATTGATTAACTTGTTAATGCTACACATTATTGTTTGAATTAGAATCTGATTGGTTTGAATTTTATACCATAGTTATTATTATTATATTTACAGAAAAATTATAATTCCGTCCAAATAACCAACCAACCATCATCTAACCATCAACCCCTTTAGGTAAAAAGGAATACCTAAAGAAAAACTAAGGAAATTATTGAAGTTTATAATGTTATAAGAATAAGAATATATTATTATCTATGTAATGTTTTTCTCCAAATTTTGAGTTTGAAGATTTTGAGAAAAGAAAATTGGGTTGGATATTATATGTTATTATGTTTGATTTGTGTTCCTTTTACATATTATTTTAGAAAGGTCCAATCCTCACATTTACTTATTATGCTCCCCAAACCCCATGTTCTTTTTTTTGCCGTGTGCTCAGGTTATTAGCTGATTTAGTAGATTTAGAGATCGAAGAACTTGACAACATTTAGGTAGTGTTTGGTGGGCGGAACTAAACAAGATTTTTTTAGAAGGCGTTTGGTGTGAATGAGACAGAACTAAAATAAGTTATTGACCAAGTCAATGAGACTAAATGATAAAATTTTAGTCCCATCCAAAAGGGTGGAACAAAATGGAACATGACTTATAACGACATAAACACATTTTGCATAATCTTCTATTTATGTCTCCATCAACAATTCATATAACAACGATTCACAAGTATTATTCGAAATTAATATCACTGATAAGTTCATATTAAGAAGAAGTAAGATATATAATATTTTGAAATTAATATCATGGTAGCACCACGTCGTGATCGATTTCTATTCACAAAATTTTTTTACCATGGTTTTTTTGTTTCGAACATTTGACAAGAAAAGAGATGTTGTAAGCTAATTTATATATAATAAATGTAATATCTTGCAATTTACACCGACTTGGACTTGGAAGTGATTGGTGAAAATTACTCTTAAATTACAATTGTATAACTGATTGTTTTAAATCAGAGATTACAATTCTAATCATTATAATACTATATTATGATATTTGGTTGTTTGAGAGGCCATGGTCGAAGAGCAATGAAATCTTATGGTGGAAGAAGATAAAAGAGGTGGATGTATCTATATGTCTAATGCTTTATATATATATATATATATATATATATATATATATATATATATATATATATATATATATATATATATACAGAGAGAGAGAGAGAAAGAGAGAGAGATAGGTTCAAATGTTTTTAGCAAATATTGTGTGTCTAAATGCACCAATAAGAAATTAGCAAATAATTAATTAATTAATTAATTAAATAAGGGTAAATTAGTAATATTACATATATGTATTAATGAATATCCAAAATTAACAACTGATATCCCTTTATTTAAGGGATCAATTTTTATTTACCTATTAAAACCCTACACCACAAGAAGCTAGGATCCTACGCTCTCATCGGACTCCCACAATGTCTCTTTCACCACCACACAATTATCCAATCCTAATCTTAAATCCTACAAACTAAACAATCGAAGAACCCTAACTGTACCCGCACTAGGAGCCGACACATTTGACGAAACAACACTGGCAGTCATCGGAGGCGGCTCGGTCGCAGCAATCGCCGCCGTGATTTCACTCGCAAAACCTGAGAAGCGCCGACAGTTGCAGGCGGAGGAGGTTGGCGGTCAGGTTCACGTTTCAGGTTCACTTTTCCTAATTTACACTCTTCGTTATCTCAATTCGGTCTTACAATTTCGATGTTTCGATTGAATTTTGTACTCATTAACTTTCGATTGAATTTGGGAGATACAGTGATCTGTTAGGCGCTGGTGCAGTGAAGAAGGTGTACAGGGGATTTGATCAAGAAGAAGGAAGGGATGTGGCATGGAACCAAGTAAAACTAAGAAGCTTCGGTGGAGATCCATTTGTTCTCAAGAGACTCTTTTCAGAAATCAAATTGTTACAGACATTAGAGAATGAAAACATCATTGTTCTTTACAGTTTCTGGAGGGATACTAAAACCAGCACCTTGAACTTCATCACAGAGGCATGTGCTTCAGGTAATTTAAGGGATTACAGGAAGAAACGCAGACGGGTTTCATTGAAGACATTGAAGAATTGGTCAAGACAGATTTTGAGAGTGAAATATGAAATGAGAACTTTATCTCAGGTGTGTGTGTGTGTGTGTGTGTTTCAACTGATCAAAATTTTCTTTTTTCCACCATTAACATATACGGTTAACAGTGTCTGTTTCCTTTGCAGCTACATGTTTCAATGGGTCACAGTTTCGTCCATTGATACCCTTGTTAGAAGCCATGCCAAAGGAACTTGGTGCTAGCTTGCATGATACGCTTAATCTGATCACAGGTAATTTCTTGAAACAACATTCTGTCATGGTCTCCATGTGTTCGATAAAATGCCTCAATGAAAAAATAGTTAAAAATCATTAATGTTTTTAATTCACTTTGTTCCTTATTCTTTGAATTAATTTGAAATATTCAGATTTTTAAAAAATAAAGGAATTAATCATCCCTAAAAATCCGAAAATTTCCTTTTTTAATATAGGTTAATTGACTAAAATGTCCTTATGCTGAAATTTGTGTGATTATATGGTACATGCTATCCTATTCTACTACCATAGACCCTCAAATCATGACATTTGATTATATTCCATCCGATGGTCCAGATCTGTGCATTCTGACACACAATAGTTAGTAAAAACAAAATAACCTAACCCTATATATATATATATATATATATATATATATATATATATATATATATATATATATATATATATATATAATTTTGTAATTTTAATGTATTGTGCTGCCTTGTACTATTCAAGCCAAACGTTGGACAAATAATATTATTAATTCAGTTTAGTCAAGTCAAGTTTAGTCCAGTCCAGTTCTATTCGGTTCTGCTATATCCAGTCCATGCAAAGTCCAGTTCTATTCGGTTCTGTTATATCCAGTCCATGTATCAAACAGTACCTTATTAGAAGATTTTTATGTAAACATGTTTGAAATAGTTATACACTTTACAATATCTCTTCTATTGATTGTTATGTGTTCGTATACTTCTTAAAACATTTGAAGTTACGAGACTTTTACACAATTTATTTACTAAAATGGTTCTAAAACCAATTTTAAAGTGTTTCTAAATGATCATTCCAAGCCATCCATATGGAGGGTATTAACATAAAAAACTTTATATTTTGGATTTCTTTTTAATGTATTAAACTTCAACTTTTTATTTTATGAAAAAGACCTTTATTTTTCGATTTGACCATTTTAACAAGCTAACTGATAATCTTTCAGTTTTAGACAAAAAAAAATCAGAAAAACTTGAGCTTTTTTTCCCAAAAAAACCCTCATGTTTTACAAAATTTTCTTTGAACTAACTTTTTCGTTTTGGCTTATAATTATCATGCTTTTTTTTTTTTAAATTTATATTATGATATTTTTGATAAACTAGCTTATAATCTCAATTGATTTTAAGACCGCAAACTTACAAAGCTAAAAATGGTACCAGGTAAAATCTCAATCTATACAACATTAGTAGTATCCAGTTATATTATTATTTTAAATTTATATATACCAGTGTAATTTTCAATTCTTATTTTATTATGAGATCATTTAAAAAGTAATACGACTATTTACCATACAAAATTAATGGTTATTTTGTATAAACAACCCAAAAAATATTAATCTTGTATTCTTGTGATTATCTTTTTAAATAAAGTTAATTATTTAATTAAAAATAACTCTTTAAAAATGAACGAAAATTACATTTACTAAATTGGTAATCGGCCTAAAAGCAGGGTGCCAGGTGTATTATTCCCTATCTAATTTGATATGTCTTAACCAATTCTACTCCTTAGCCTAGGGTTCATGTATATAAACACAAGCTTCCGCACACACTTGAAACAACGGCAAAAATAAGCATAGAAGCTCCACATCGGACCACTTTCAAGGTAAAAATTATCGTCTTCCTCCTTGTTGTAGTAATCGTTGGACGTGGATTTGTTGCCAATAGATTGATTTTAAGTTTCTGCTGAACTTTGTTACGATTCTTGTTGTTATTCTTTTAATCGTGGCAATGTTCGTAGTTGCCCGTCTCGTTGCTACTAGTTGTGATGCTATATTCTTCGATTGTCTTGTTAATTTACTTAATATCTTCCTGGAAGAGTAGAAAACTGAGTAAGATTAGGTTAAAATCCCTAATTTCTTTGCTTTCCTTAAATTTGTCTTTGAAGAATGAGGATACGATGCCGTAGTATGTTTCAATGTTCAATTACATTAAAAGGTGCAAAAGAAGTTTTGTGAAGCACTGGGGGGTAGATAAGTAGCCATTTTTGGATATCTTGCTGAAGGTTTCAGTAGCTTTATCGTGTGGATAACTCGTTCTTAACATTACTAATAGTCTAATATGGTTGTTTATTCAAGTTTATATAATAAATATACTATGGAGCTACATAATTTGTGTTTCTGTTTCTGTACTAGTGTTCTCTAGTTCATCTTGAGATACCAGAACCTTTTCTTCTATCTGTATGCAATTTACATAATTATTCACATCATTAGAAATCCTAATATACAACTGTTTTTCTTTTCTTCTTTAAATCATGCAGAATATAATTCTTTTATCTCCAGCCTGTGAATAGCACTGTTGGATTTGAATATTCTGTGATGGGGGACACAGAAAACACACTTCCACCATCCAAGAAAAGAGCTGCTGGAAGAGAATTATCAAGAGATAACCCTGGTCTTGATGATGAAGAAGATGATATTCTTGATCAAGAACCAGGCACATTCAAGAAAGCTAGTGAAGAAGTACTAGCCAATAGAAGAATTGTAAAAGTCCGCAGAAAAACACCATCTGCACCTTCATCTAATCCTTTTGCATCAATCCAATTAATACCCCCTACAGATCCCACTCCTGTTACACTCACTAATGTTCAAGAAACTGAAAAGACAGCTTCAGAAGCGGTGGAAATAGAATCTCAAGATAATGCAAAAAAAGAAACTGAAAATCAAGAAGATGGTGCTGATCAACAACCTGAAATCCAAAAAGAGGAGGCTGAATGTGAGGCGAAAAAAGAGACTGAAACTGAAAGCAACAAAGTTGAAAATGATGAAAAAAGCACCAGCTTTAGCTCATTCCAACACCTTTCAAGTAGCCAAAATGCCTTCACTGGGCTTGTAGGAACAGGGTTTTCAAGTTCATCATTTTCATTTGGTTCAATTACAAAAAGTGAGAATCCAAGTTTCCCTTCTTTTGGTAGCAATGGAATTGAGAAAAGCGAGGGAAACAAATCCATGCAAGAAGTACACGTGGAAACAGGTGAGGAGAATGAAAGAGCTGTTTTCACAGCAGATTCTGTGCTGTTTGAGTTTCTTGATGGAGGGTGGAAAGAACGTGGGAAAGGGGAATTGAAAGTGAATGTTTCAAGAAGTGGAATTGGGAAAGCCAGACTTGTGATGAGAGCTAGAGGGAATTACAGATTGATATTGAATGCGAGTATCTTTCCTGATATGAAACTGACAAATATGGAAAAGAAAGGGATCACATTTGCTTGTTTGAATAGTACAGGTGAAGAAGGGAAAGATAGCCTTTCAACTTTTGCTTTGAAGTTTAAAGATTCTTCCATTGTTGATGAGTTTCGTGCTATGGTTACACAACACAAAGGCAATACAGATACAACAACAGCTGTTTCATCTTTGAAGACCCCTGAAAATTCTCCATGAACAATGAATGCCATTTTCATCTCTCAGGTATCTATCTGCTTGCCTTTTTGTTTTCAAGGCCATATCATATGAGGTGTTGAATTAATGAAAACAGATTTTAGGAGTTATTTTTCTTTATGTAAACATTATATCCTATGATCCCATTTCTATCCAATCTGTTGCTATTCATAGTGGGCTTCTCGCATATGCTAACAGGAGCTTTTCCAATTCCTAAATTCATCCAGCATCGAATGCTAATTGTGTCTGTTATCTTGTATTTCCATGCTAACATGAGCCTTTTTATCCTTGAGTATGATCCCTGAATATTACTATCAAATCAAATAAGGTTCAGTCTAATCGATTTTGTTTTTCATTCACAAAGTAGGAAACAAATATAGCTTTTGGTTTATCATACGTTTCTTTGCATTATAAAAATTATCTACTTGGTAATAATCTCAAATGCTATTTTATTAAGTAATATACTAGTTTACATTTTGGTAAAATTTACCGATTCACTTCAATGACTTTATTTTGGACACAATGTAAAGTTGCAAACAGTCATGTTGGACTTGTTATTTAGTCCAGAAAATGATCAGTTAAACTGAAATAAAACACAAGTTTGTGTATCAAAAAAAAAGAAAAAAAAGAATAGCCAAATAAGGGGAAAATGATCCGAATAAGACTATCCATATTCGGCTAACCAATTGAATTATCCAAAAATTGAAAACCCAAACCAAATAATTCAAACATTATTTGATTTCGGGTGAGTGTGAGTTATTTAGTTTCGATTTTATGACACCCACCCTAAGTACTTTGAAACATCCTAATTCAATAAACACTCATTGTCCTTGTTTAAATGTTTTAAACATAGCTTTTAAAGATACCAGTGATCTCCCTAATGAAAAATGAGCACATTCCCGTTCAAACGTCATCACTTAGGTTTGCCAATTGACTTGCATTGGTCCTAATGAAGCTAACCGTTGAATGCCCAAGATTACATCCTAATTTGTCGATTGAAGTGGTAAAAAAGTTAATATGGAAAGTCTCATGTATGTGTCTCTCAATTAAGTCGAGACATTCTATTTGAATCACTTGTTTTATAAAGGTATTTATAATTGATGTTTCTAAATCGAGGGTGTTTTGTTGGACATTGTTGAGATTGATATCTCATATCTCTAGCTTTAATCATTCTTCGACATGGTTGAGATTGACATGGCTTGCATTAAGAAGACTTATTAAGTTCCTGAATCAACTTCGATTAAAGCCCCACACTTTTGAGTCTATTGAGGCTCATTTGCTAGGGGTGTGCAAAATTGGATTTAGACTCTCACAAAACCAAACAACCAGATTCGACTCAACTATATAACCAAAGAACCAATTTTTTCCTACAACTTACTTTTTATACTTGAAATGTCGTTTCAGATTTTTTTTTACAAAAAAAAAAAAAAAAAAAAAAAAAGATGCCAAATTTGTATGAAGGTTCGTCTGGTTTAGATTGGTCCGGTTCCATTATTTTGAGTGTTTTTGTTTTGGTTAATTTGTTCTTGTCCGATGAGTCTATATTTCCAGCCCTTTTTATTGTATAAAAATAGAATCTTGGTCCGTGTGTTTTATGGACTTCTAGGTTTCCTCGCATGCTATCATTTGTCTTTCACGGGCAGCACAGCACGCACCCAAGTTCACGGGTCAAATAAAGACAAGATTACATCATATATATGTTTTGATTATTTCAACTTTAAAATGAAAAAAAAAAAAGCATCCAAGTTATATAATATAGCTTATCTTATCATAGATTATATATGATTTAGTTTATTAATTATCGTACTACATAATCACAATCGCATTCAAAACATACATCCAAAATCCCTTAACAATGAACATGATCAAATTAAATTTAAATTTATCCATCTAACATGGACGTGTACAATCTCATTGCAAATAAAATCTCAAAGTTGACTCCTCAAATACAAAACAATACAACAATAATGACTTATACAATCACCCGGGTAATCCTTTTTCATACATTAAAAGGAATGAAAACAAAATAATACATTAAAAAAAATAAGAATCAACTGTAGTTCAAAACAGTGTTTTTCAAGGTGGTGAAGATGAGTAACTCATAGTGCACTTGTCTGAACATGACCCCACACAGCTCTCCACATTCTTCCCATCTGTAGAAAAAAAAATGTAACACGAGTACATATGTAATTTCACCTTTTAAAATAATGTCAAGGGGACAAATAAATGAGAATATATGTATATTTATGCCTTTTGTCTACTTAGATTATTCCAAAAATGATACATTCATATATGTGTATGTATATTCAATAGTCCACTCTCCGTGCTAGAGTGATCATTGATGATCAAAACATCTATATATGTAAGTGAAAAGAAATCACATAGGCCATATATAAAATCTCAAGATTTTTACACATATATACAAATGTATATGTGTATAGTGGATATATACCTGGATTGTTTGGTTTGCTGAAGTTAGAACATAGGGAAGTGGCACAGCCAAGCTTGCAGTAAGCAAGGTTTTGTGCATGTGGATGATGATGATGAATAGTGGACATGGAATTGGTGGTTGTTTTAGGAGGAAGAGATGGAAAGATGCATTCTTTAAGGCATTGGGTGGTGCATGTGCAGAGGCTTTTGTCGGGTTCGATCATACAGAAAATGAAGCATTTGCCGTAGCAGTCTCTGAAGGAGTTCACATCACCCCTACAACCACCCAACACCATCGCCATCACCACCACAAGCTTCAATAAATATAACCCCTTCATCTCCATTTTCACACACTTTAGTTTTCCACTTTTCCTCTTAAGCTCACATGGGCCATCTGTCTATATATATATAGAGAGAGAGAGAGTAAAGTTATCCAGTTTGGATAATCAAATTATGTATATATATAAAAGACTTTTAGTGCATGTGAAACCATTTTGTTTTTTTCTCTGAATGTGATGGTTAAAAACAGTGGTGTATCACTTGTATATAGAAAAATAACATAGGTATATATAATAATTAATCAATAAAAATAACATTACAATTAATTTTTCACATAGAAAGTCTACACATGTTCACGGGTGAACTTAAAGATAAAAAAATAGCAACAAGTAATTATATATATTTGGCTGATCAACATATATGATCATTTGCTTTAATAATCTAAATCTATGTATTCTTAATTCAATTAGAACCTATATGTGACATTAATATATTTTTATGGAAAAAATTTGTGTATTTGTTTGATAAACTATTGCTTTTATATTTATTCTAACGGTAGTTCTAAATTCTAAAGGGGTGTTTGTGATTTATTATTTAAAGTGTTTATTACTTTTATATTTATTATGGTTTGTTATAGTAATAAACTATTTTAAGTGTTTGTATAAAGGAATATTAAAAACACTTACTAACTTAAATACTAAGTTTTTGATAAGTAACATCCTCCTTATTTATTGACTTAAAACTCCGTATTTTTTACACCTGTAATGTCTCAAAATTTACAAAGTAAAAATTTTTGTTTTAAGTCAACCAAAACAACCATTCATTCATTCCAAAAGCCCATCAAAGTATAGAAAAATATCAAATAGTTATCAAGGTACAAAACAAGTCATAAAATACGGAACACCAGTGTATATGATGCAATCACGTCGAGCTCTTCCCACTGGGACCGAAAGTACCTGAAACATAAACATAAACCGTATGCACAAAGCTTAGTGATTTCCCCAAAATATTGCATGCCATACATACGTCGGGCCCTGCTCCGCGCGACATTCATTGGCCCCACTTGACATACATATCATGCAAGAGTCACAAAGACATCTAATATCCTACAAATATATCCAGAGGGCCGACATTGGCACTTATGGCTACACCATAGCAGGTCATTAAAACCTGCGAACCAAAAAAAAATTCACCACGCCGTGGTGAGGCTCCACCACGTCGTGGCCACCTAAAATGAAGACTTAAAATATAATGTTGATGCGACCTTGGCTCCGACCACCGACTCTCAAAGTGCTCGCTATCGTCGGAGGAATCTGCAAAGTCACAACAAAGAAGGCCGTCAGTCGTTTCCCGAGAGGAAGCTCCGACGGTCAAGTCAGTGGGAGGTATCTGGATGAGAGTGATGAGAACTAAGAGAGATCACTTACTTCTCAAGGTAGGG
This sequence comes from Lactuca sativa, assembly GCF_002870075.4. Taxonomy (NCBI): domain Eukaryota; kingdom Viridiplantae; phylum Streptophyta; class Magnoliopsida; order Asterales; family Asteraceae; genus Lactuca; species Lactuca sativa. The sequence goes on along the minus strand of NC_056627.2, from coordinate 287,126,646 downwards.
CGAAGGCCCTTTTATACTAAGGATCCTCTTTGTTCTGTACAGGGAACAGAGACTGCAGCTCTGACAGGATCCATTACTCTGATTGGCTAATCGTGTCCCATGTTGTGTCGGGGCCAACGATTGGCTTCGACTTTAGTGCTTTGGGCATACTCTTTCTCGCCTGGAGCCATTGTGTTTGTCTTGTAGTGGGGGTGCTCTTGATGATGCCAGACTTCTCGCGTAGGCATCTTGCCCTGAGGGGACGCTCAGGCGCTAGAGCTCTTACTGGGGCATCCAGGTTGGGCCTGGTTGGAGGATCCTTCGACCTGGGGATCCTACTCATGGCCTGCGCTAGGAGGCGCGCCATCAAGTCCCCTAGTCTAGTAGTCATAGTGTTTGCTAGCTAGCCATGATGTTCTTGACTTAATGGTCATTTACACGTGTTGGGAAGTCGTTCGCTCGTCGCTTCAATTTCGGCGATGTGACCACTTATCCCTTCTGGTGGTTACGTCACTTGTCAGTTTTTTTGAAAAGTCTCGCCTTCTGTTTTTTTCTTATATTTGGGAGGAACTCTTCATCTTTTCCCACTTTCTTTCTACACTTTATATTCCTTTTCTTTTTTCCAGTGATTTCTTGCTATGGCAACTTCAACTGGTCTTGTTGCCACCGCCTCTGAGTACGACAACCTACAGGAGACGTATGGTTTGTCTCCGGACGACGGGGTGGAGTTCCCTGTTCCCGGTGCCGTGATCACCTCCCCTCCGTCCGGGAAGGTCGACGTTTACTTAAAAATACTCGACGCTAGCCTTCGTTTGCCTTTGACCGACTTCCAGGAGGAGCTCCTCCGCCGTAACGGATGTAGCGTCCAAATGTTGACTCCTAATGCGGTTCATAAAATGGTGGCCTTTGAAATGATATGTCGAGCCAACAACATCATCTCGAACTTCTTTGTCTTCAAATACTTCTTTTGATTTGGGGCTACCGGCGACAAATACACATTTTCTGCTTGTCGTGGGGGGCACAACCTTGTTCCGGACAGTAAGACACCAAAAAACTGGCAGGTGAAATGGTTTTGGGTCAATCGGGAGTTACTTGATTGAGATCCCTGTTGAACGAACAACTTTTCCGATGTCACTCCCAAGCTATTTCCTCACAACCAAACCATTGCTGATTTCTTGAAGACTCTTCAAGTAGATGCCAACGGGTTACGGGAGGTCTTGCTTGCCGGTGTTGGGATGAGCCCAAGCTGGCGTGCCCGTGGTGAAATGTCGGTTTTCTTCACTGTGTCCAATGGTAGTATTGCTATTCTCTTGCTCCTCCTCCCCATCCCTTTTTTATATATGTTAACCGTTTGATTGGTTATCGCTTTCACAGGTACTGAGTGTTCCGTTTTCACGGATGTCGTCCTACAGAAACGGTACCAGAGGAAGTTGGAGCACTGTGTGGTGAACCTGCATGAGACCCTTCCTCCGCCTCGCCGCCTTAGTCAGTCGTCGTCTGCGGTGGCTCGACCTTTGGGGAGCTCTTCAATGACGAAAAGCAGACCCGCTCCGGTCATTCCTTCGCCCACGACCCTAATCGTCCGGCCGGCCGAGGGACCCTCTGACGAAGTGGTGGAAGATAGCAAGGAAGGGATCGTGTCAAGTGTTCGTCGTGCCATGGCAAAGTGGAAGGTTTTCCAAGCAATTGGTGAACCCTCTCCTGGAGATGGTTCTAGCCAGATTAGAAGGCGTGTTATGCAGAGGCGTGGATTTGCACGTTTGATGTCTTCGATCTCTTCCGATCCTGATGTTATGGTTGTGATACCCGATGATGACGTTTAACAGTCTGAGGGTTGTTAAGGGGCGTCTGAGCAGCTCGTCATGTCGGCAGCTATGGTTCCTGGGTTTCCTTCTACCCCTGCTTGTCGAGTAGTGGGGCACGGGTTGCTGATATGTGCATATTTAGTCATATATTTTGTATAGAATATTAATACTTTTTGACTATTTTATTGCAAATATGGAACAAAAGGTGCTTAATTACGTTTAAATTGTATTTTCAACCTAGAAGAAGTGCTCGGAAGCAAAAGGAAGCGTAAATAACAACCGGGAGCTCGAGAAGTAAATAAAGAGGAAAAAGTCAAAAATCTTGAAGCACTCGGCGAGTCAATACCCTGACTCAACGATTCGGATCGAACATTCGCGAAGCAATAGAAGTCCTTTCCGTACACGGAGTTTTAATGAAGGACTCGGCGAGTCTATACCTGGACTCGGCGAGTCAACCCTGTTTCCAGAAGTCTATAAATATGACATTCCTGCCCGAAACCAACGACTTCTCTGGAACCCTTGGAGGCCAAGTTGTGATTAAGAACACGGTTGAAGCTCTGGAAAGTGAAGAATTGACCCTACATTCGATTTTGAGGAGGATTAAGGCAAATTCTAGTTACTCTTATTTAAACTTTTGATTGAACCATGTTTAAACCAATGGATTTCGTTTTTGAGTTTGTTTTTGCTGTAATTATAAACTAAAACCCTTGTCTTCTGTTTAGGGTAGATGATTTTGTGAATATGGATTGATTTTATGGTTAGGATTAATTTAATTTGGTGATATTGTTTTGTTAAGCTTGTTAAAGAACCTTATATGTTAATTACAACTATTTTCAGTTAATTAACCAACATATTAAGTTGCATAAACATCTCTTAATTGCTAATTTCGTATGATTTATGTGAGAACATTGTTATATGTCTAGGAATAACGAATGTGAAACTAGGGTTAACTAGAAAATAGATAAATTAATGTGTGAACTTGTGTGACGAACCATCAACAAGAGGTTAATTGAACGACCAATTTAATTAACCACTACAAGTCTTACTTAACCCGAATTAATAAACTAGGAAATTCATTAATTTAGACATCTGACCACTGCTTAAATTAATCTGTTTTCTAAGGACTAGTAATAACGAACGTGAACTTAATCACCTTAATTGGTAGCCAAAGAAAAATTAATCCATGCATTTACCATAAAATCAACCATATGATCAAATGATTCGAACCTAAACAGAAGCCTCTTTTACTATTGAATTTGGTTAATTTTTGCTTGCTTAGCTGTTAGTTGCTTAGTTTAAGTGTTAGTTAAGTTTCTAGTCTTGTAAAACTAGAGAAAATCCTTCTATTTTACTATTGTTTTCTTTAGATAATTCTAGTAGTTAGATTAATTACCGTTCCCTGAGTTCGATACCCTGCTTGCTTAACTATACCACCAACAGACAGGTACACTGCCTTTTGTGTGTCTAATTTACATAAAAAGTAGGAATAAAACTACTTAGTTTCACACGCATCAGTTGTGCATCGTGAGCCTGTTCCTATGGAGGGCTTACATAGGCTTCCTGGCCCTGGTGCATCTCCCTTTGTCCCGAGGTGGAAGGAAACAAGTATTACAACTCTTCCCACTTGAATCAAACTTCATCCTCGAAGTCCACTGCTGCAAATAACTTTGGATAATGCTCTCCATCTCTTCCTGGGGTTCCTATTGTTGGATTAGGTGCCTAATCTCATAACTATAATTGGTACATACTTGAATTGATAGAAACACAAGTCCTTTTGGGTTGCCTTTACTCTTGTAACTTGACAAGATAACTTTTGGAGAGAAGTTGAATTTATTGTTTGGAATAATAAACTCATATAAATGATTTATTAATTTGTTATGAAGATAATATATTAATTAGAAATCATATTGTTTGATTAATATTTAATAAGAAAATAATGTGGAATTAATTTTTGGATTAAAGGAATTAATTAAAAGTACATGGGTTGTTTTGCAAATCATTGATAGTTGTGAAACTGGGCTCTTGGACTCCTCGGATAGGAGTGGACGAAAATTATAGGGTGACCCTATAAGTTTTCGTACAAGGCCTTTTAATGAGCAATCCATGGGTTGTTTAGGCCTTAAGTAGAGAATTAGGGTTTCCACCTGCAAACCCTAGCTTGGGGACTAAGTCGCCTCATGTATAAAAGGGATCCGACCCTTAGGATTTTTGGCCACTCTTGATTAATCCTAGAAGAGCCGAATTTCTAAGAGTATTCCCTTTTCTCTCCTCTCATCCTCTTGCAAATAGTGTTTGTAAGCCATTAGAGGTGTCACATTTGAGGCACTTGCTTTCAAAAGTCAAAGATCTTTAAGGAGTTCTTGTTATTACTACATAACAAGTAAGGTAAACATCTAAACTCTATTATTGTGTAATTTTCAAATTATATACTAGTTTCTTAGGGTTTTGCTTTGGTATTCAAGTTTGTATTTTCAACTAGTGAAAAAACTAGATCCAAAGCAATTAGGGTTAAATGAACACATAGGTTTGTAGTTATGTTCAAAACCCATCAGTAGTATCAGAGTCTAGGGTGTTTTTTAGTTGAATTTGATGCAATTGTGAATTATCCAAAGGAGAAGGGAGCAGAATCCTCATTATGTTCCTAAAACTCGACGAGTTCATACTGGAACTCGATGAGTTGACTCGTCAGATCCCTGATTTTTCGATTTTGATATCTTGATTTGATTAGGATAATTACCTTAATTCGTTTTTACTACTTAAAATTGAATTTTCTGAAAAGGTAATGGTATATCCTTATCAAAATAATTGGTTTGGTTAAATTTTGGATAAAGATAAAAATTATTTTGTTAATTTACAATTTAACCAAGTATTTTGAAAAGTTTCAAAAAAACACCCTTTGGTTTTATAATTTAAAATTTAATTAAATAATTTAATTTTGAAATCTAAAATTCTAGAACCTAGTATTTTAAAAGGTTTAAAGTACATCCTTATGGATGCTATTAATAATTTAATTAAGTGTTTAATTAAAAGATAATTAATAAATCCATAAAGGGTTTAAATTTAATCAAATTAAAAATTTAATTTATTAAAAGATTAAACCCCTAGTATCTTAAAAGTTTAAAATGCACCCTTATATTATATGTAACATTAAAGGTTTAATATTACTATATATATAAGACAAGTCAGTCTTACCGTTACCTCATTCACGAAGCTGGTCTATAAGAGGAGTTTAAGGAAGCGGCCTATAAAATGACCGCCATTGGGTATCCATTCTTACCCACCGCACTCTTGACTAGTGGAGGGTCGTTAGTCGAACGGGTTTGATAGGACACTAAACTCTCATTAATAAGCATAATGAAATATACAAACTAAATGTTTTATAATTAGTAATGTGAATTTGATGCTAATCCATGAAATTGCACATTGCGTCTTATTGGTCGTTAGTGGAGCGTGTGTGGTTAACCGACACACTAATGTGAAACTAATATTGTTGGCAATGAGTGTCTCGTAAATTATCATTGAGTTAATGGAGTGCGTGTGGTTAACCGGCACGTTAATTTCAAGTGATAAATGACATCGAGAGTACAAAGCTAATTTGCATGGTTATTCACATCTCGTTTGTGATCCTCGACATCCCAGTCACAAAGTGAGAGCATAATCGAGATTAAAACATGTCATTGAATAGTTCAATGAATCTTAAAAGATCTACGAGCTTCCTAAGATTGAAATTGGTAAATGCTTTACCTACCTAAAATAGATTCGAAATTGATTAAGACACCCCTCTTCTAAATTCGAATAAAAAATATGGATCCTAGCCTTAATTTAAAATTATGGGTTAACAATTAAGGATTAAATAAATCAACTAACTTGAATTCTTTTCTCCCTTTATAGATGTCAAGTTCAGACAACTATGATCTTCCTGGAAATGTTTTTCCTTCTTTATCTGAAGATGATCTTCCACAAGTTGATCAAGGTGAAAGAATGTTCCCTTCTTCAAATGGTGGAACTCGAAATCATGCTTCTCCAACTCTTCGTCCACCTCCTACAGTGATACACCCCGACCCACGTTTTTGTCAAATTGAAAAGTTCAAAGTTACTCAAGCCCTATTGGCATGTAAACACTTAGATGGAAATTTTGTTTGTGCGCATATTCTGAAAATGAAATCTCACATTGACAGATTGAGAATGTTGGGTGTCGTTTTCCCAAAGGAGCTAGCTTTTGACTTGGTTCTTCACTCACTTCCTGAGTCATATAGTCAGTTTGTTAAGGACTACTATTTGACTGACAACGATGTAACCCTTATTGATCTGACATATTTGCTATGCACTGGTCAAGCAAGTGTGTTTGAATGATCAATTTCCTAAATTTCCATGGATCTTAACAATGGCAACATTGGTAGTCCAAAAAAGGTTTCTCTTCCCAATGGAAAGGGATCGGCCAAGGTAAAACTGTTTGACCATATGGTAAAGAGAAAGGCTAATTCTGAGATAGTCCCAATGTGTCATTCCTGAAGAGTCAATGTGTTTCTATTGCCAATTGAAGGGACATTGGATGCGAAACTGCCCTGACTACTTAAAGGATCGCAGAGATAGTAAAGTCAAGTTGTATGACTCTACTTCATGTACATCCACTATCTAACTCTATTAAGTTCCTATTTGTAGATGCTTATTACATTATGTGATAGTCACATTTTGATGTTTTTTCAGGATCTAAGAGAAAGAAGGAAGCTTAAGAAGAGAAAGCTAATATTGATCGTAAGAGATGAATTTCGGTCACATGGTTCGATGATCAGAATTTGGAGCTACTGCTTAGGAGTTATGATAGTTTAATAGATTGCTTAGGAAATATGTAGTTTTCATATGTTTGCATTGTAAGGATAAATATTTTTCCGCATTTTATCAATAAAGTGAAATTTTGTTTTATCTTATTTACTTTATATATCCTCGTAATGAAATTTCTGAAATTGGTAGTTATATTTCTATTATTAGCAATATTAAATATGGATTTGATTCTTTGTTATATCATTTGTGGTAATGTCATAATTGACCAAGTGAAAAGGAATTCTCATCACCCAAGTTTCGGTTGGATAGAAACTTGGAGTCATACAATTCGAATTGTGTGATGTATGAGAATCTTGATCTTTGGAAGATTAAGACTAATTCGTTGATCACATGTTTGTGTGAGTCAAAGTGAAGGAATAATGGATCTAGTACACATTGATGTGGAGTATTTGGATCCACCACAAAGGACAATAAGTTTATTCGTCATGATTTATTGATGGTTCAGTAAATATGGTTATACTTATAAGATTAAGTGTAATTCTGATTCTTTGAAAGGTTTCAAAGAATGGCAGAACGAATATGAAGAATCTATTAGGTAGAAAGATAAACGTTTCTCCAATATGAAAGGAAAGGAGATTACTTTAGTATCATGTTTTATGATCATCTTAATGATTTTTGGAACTATGTCACAATTGATCCTCTAAGGACATCTTAGTGAATTTGTTTTAACTAAGAAGAGGAATCAGATATTGTTGAAATACTTTAATCGAGAGATGAATCATACTTCGTTTCCAAATCAAGTTTTAGAATCATACTCTAATAAATTCGAATCGTATGTTGAAGCTTATCCCAAACTAAGTAGGTTTATAACACCTCATGAAATGTGGAGTAGAAATGTTTTCTTACTCTAGCACATTTGGAATTGGTAGTTGTGTTGTTTTGGATGAAACAAAGGAAAAACTAAGACCAATTACATGAAGTGTTTTCTTGTCGAGAATTCACACTAACTTTTGAATATTTGTTTTTGCTTGTCAAGGATTGTTCCTTGAGTGAAAAACTTATATGTCAAGAAGTATGTGGGAGTCTTATTGGTCTTGAAGAGTTTCAAGGTGTAAAACCCCAAATCGATATGTATCAATCGGATTCGCTATGATGGTGCGGAATCCCATTCTAGTGAATGATGCAAGATGTAATATGGAATAAGAACGAGATGGTTAATCTTCAATGCACACTATTATAGATGAATAGTCGGGTACATAAGATTCACGATTACACTTTGGTTTCTCTCTGTTTCTCTCTTTAACGTGTTCTTGGCTTGTGGAACACCCCAAAGACGTCTCTCCCTATTTACAAGGCTAAAATAACACAATATATACATATACCTAATAACAAAGGACCAGCCCAAAACCCAAACAAGCCAACATTAAGCCTAACCGAAATCACATGTGATTTCGGTCTAAACAACACCAAAACATGGTGTTTTCAATCATATACCGAGAACTCTAATAGCTTATGAGAAGCAAAGTATAAACCAAAATTTATGACCTAACAATCTCCCTTTGGTTTATAGCTTTCTTTTCTTTTCAATCTTCTCTTCGTTCTTGAATTTAGCTTTAATCTTCAATTTCTTCACAAATTCAAGATGATCATATGAATTTATACATGAATGACTTTACCTTGACAATTGGACTTCCTTCAAATATTTGACCTTGAACGCATATTGGGTGTAGAGGCTTCTTGTAAAGGTTCTTGAAAATCAGCACTTTCAGCTTTGAAATACTTCAGAGAAAATAACAGAGAGACCAATTCTTTTGGATCACTTCAGCAAGTTCATATATAGCAGCAAATTGATTGAGGAAGCTTTAATGCAATCCGTCACATAACTTCAAAAACAGCTTCACCTTGCTTCTGGGGTTGAAAGATTGTATGTTGAGAAATAATTTTCACTTCTTGTTCCTTCGAATGAGTGTTCTTGTTTGATAATTAAGAATTCATGTTGATCGCGATAATGTTTAATTTTAGCTTCACAGGACTGAGAGCATGAGTTTTCGCTTACTTTGGTGATTGAAGAACTCATTATTCACCAAAAAGAATAATTTACCAAAAAATAGAACTGATTGTGAAACCAAGAAAAATGCCCTTTGACTTGAAACATCGAAATTCAAACTTAAAGGTCCAACTTGAAAGTCAAACTTGAAAACTTGAAAGTTAAAGTTGAAAGTCAAACTTGACAGTCAAACGTGAAAGTCAAACATGAAAGTCAAACTTTTTGTCCAAAGAATAACCTTAACCAAGAATAAAAGTTTCTAGACCGTGAATGAAGATTTCTAGACTAAAAACTAGGGTATTTGACTGAATACGTGTCTTTTTGACAAACTACGAAGCTATAGGACCAAAAACGAGGTTATTTGATTGAAAACGTGGATTTTGGACCGAAAACTAAGTTTCTAGACTGAAAACTACCCAAAATCTTGAAAGTCCGAAAAGAGCACTGAAAATACGAAGCCTCTTGACCTTAACCGAGAAGACTTGCACCGAAAACTCTCAACTGAAGACCGAAATCTCGCACCGAAATCGTAGACCGAAAGCGTTGACCGAAATTCGGGGCCGAGAAGTTCGAACCGAGAACCTTCATAGCTTCGGACCGAGAACGAGGTTGCGGATCGAGAACCCTCGCCCTAACCGAGAACACTGTTGGCCGTTGAGATCTTCTAGGGTTTGCCCGAAGATCGAGGAGAGCAGCCGGGATTTCGCAAATTTTGACCAAAATACCCTAAACTTGCCAAAAAAACACAAACTTTTAGATTTTTAAAGCCAAACTCGCTCAAAACTCCAAAATAATGAAGAACAGGAAGAACAACCACCCAAATCTCATAAAAAATAAATCAAAAACACCAAGAAATTCCAAGAAAAACCGTATGCAATGACCCGATTAATACCAATCCTTAGCTCTGATACCAATTGTAAAACCCCAAATCTATATGTATCAATCGGATTCACTGTGATGGTGTGGAATCCCAATCTAGTGAATGATGCAAGATGTAACATAGAATAAGAACAAGATGATTAATCTTTAATGTACACTATTATAGATGAATAGTCGGTCGGGCACATAAGATTCACAATTACACTTTCTTTTCTCTTTGTTTCTCTCTTGAACGTGTTCTTGGCTTGTGGAACACTCCAAAAACGTCTCTCCCTCTTTACAAGGCTAAAATAACACTATATATACCTAGACCTAATAACAAAGGCCCAACCCAAAAACCAAACAAGCCAACATTAAGCCTAACCGAAATCACATGTGATTTCTATATAAACAACACCAAAACATGGGGTTTTCGGTCCTAGACCGAGAACTCTAATAGCTTGTGAAAAGAAAAGTATAAACCACAATTTATAACCTAACACAAGGGTCAATCAAGAATAAACCTTTTAGTTATCACTAGCACACGACCTGAGGTTGATTACTTATCGTGTTAAGTTGACACATTCTTGTTTCTGTGCACCTTCCAGTTAAGTTGACTATGCATGTGAGTTCTATAGTTCTCATTTGACTGCAAAAGGGAGAGCACGTTGGTCAGTGATAATACATTGGTCAATGGGAGTGAGCTGTTTGGCAACTTGGATGGGTTGGTAGGCCCTTGATAGTTTCGTTTTTATTACTTCTTTTCATAGTTTATTTTTAGTTAAAAGCATCTCATTTTAGTTAATCTTCATGCATATTTTCTCTTTTTATTATTTTTCTCCTTTACCGGGTGCTTTCCAGTCTTTTGAGCTTATTTGCAGGAATTACCGAAGACTATTTGTTATTGGAGGTATGGAAGGAGTGCGGGACTATTGGAGGCTTGCAATTTGTTCATGGACTTGAAGTGGTGCAATTGGGCTTGGTGTCAATATAAGCAAGAAGCGCGCCAGACTTAAATTTCGAGCGGGACGACAAGAATTCGAGCTATAGAAGATTAAAGGAGAATTGGAGCATCTTGGAAGAGTTTGGAAGACATAATTGGGCTATCAAGCACTTGCACAAACGGGTTGGACCATAGATGAGAAGAGTAATCTAAAAGTGTCAATTAAATGGTCCAAAAAGCCCATTCAGCACAATCCACGCGGTCCGCATGGATTTACAAATGGTCTGCGTGGATCGCACTGTGAAGGACCCAGATTTTAGCCTTTTGCCTCTATTTGGGTTACTTTTAAGCATCTTTTTCATACAGATTTGAGGACTTTTTGACTGAGTTTTGGAGGAAGTAAAGGGGGGAATTTTTGGGAGAAACACACATATTTTACTCTCTTAGAAGATTAGAAGATTTGTGGATTTCTTTCATCTTTCATCTTGAACAATGTTTGGTATCTCTAATCTCTCTTGTTTTTGTTTAATCTTAGTCATGCTAGGCTAGATTTATCATTGGTTGAATTGGATGTAATTGCTTGAATGTTTTGGTTATTTTGAAGAACTCCATGAACTTGAGTTGAATATCTATGATTATATTTTCTATAAAAACTTCCTTCATGTTTATATATCTCTAGTCATTAATATTGATATAAGAATGTTATTTTTGTTGGTTAAATTCTTGGCTAAGTAATGGGTCTTCAATTTAACAAGCAACAATTAGTTTAAATGTTTGTTTTCATTTCATTTAGACTAAGAAAATATTTTCTCCACAGTGGTAATGAAAGCAATAGATTACTCTTTGAATTTGGTGACTCTTAAAACCTAATGTTAATTGATTTTCACGAAATTACATGCTTCATTAGTTTTGTGACTTTAATTAAGGAAATGTGCTATGAGCTTCTCTAGTCATTTTAATACAAAAGAAGAGTTGAGGCAAGTTATGCTTATAAACTGCTATAGCCAAATTAGATTATAAACACAAATATTGCACCTTGGTATTCTGATGATTATTCAACCAAATGTTCAAGTAATGAAAGTCCAAAGTCAACCATCTTTCTCTTATTGATTTTACATCAAACTTTTCTTTTGTTGAATTGTGTTTTTAAATGTTAGTGTAATTCTAGTTTTATTTTAAACATCTTAAAAAATCAAAATCCCTCAATTTTATTTTATTTTAGTTTTACAAGTGTTTGTACACCAAGATTATCATAGAAGTAACAAATTGAACCAATCTCCGTGGATACGATCCCTTTACCACTATACACTATTTTAGGGTGTAATATTTAGGGTATTAATTTTGTTGGCCTCGACAACCACCAACCCTTGTGCTACCAGTAGGCAAGAAATTAAGAACAAGCAAAGTTCAGTCCATGAAAGGAAAAAAATTGATTTTGGGTTTTGTCCTCCACCTTATCATATGATTGTAGGTTTGAAATGAAAAATTCACATGGATAGGAACACATACACCATAAAGTCTAGGTGGCAAAAGGTTTCGCTCTAACTCATGAAAAATGATTATGTGGAAACACTTTCGCTAGTAGATTTTAGATCTGATTAATATCATTATCGTTAGCAGTTGTGATAATTGCGTTCTCAAATTCGTGTGTAACGACCCAAAAAACAAGGGTAAAAAAATTCATTTTTATTATAGTCAAAACACAGATATATTTTAAATCCAAGTATTCTAAAAACATTGCTAATTAAAATATTTATCAGAGTTCATCCCAAAATCACACGTTGCGGAAAAAACGGGTGTGTGCGTTGTAATCAAGTCAGACCTTTCCTTTCAAAATCAATGATACCTGAAACCATAAACAAAATTGTAAGCACGAAGCTTAGTGAGTTCCCCATAACATACCCCATATAATCCACATAACCAAATAATCGATATCAATCACATAAGCCATGCATATAAACATATAAAGAAACCGTGGAAACCCTCCAAGGTCTTACTATGGGTGTCATATGAACCCCCTCATGGTATTAGACCACTGTCATGGGAACCCCCACATCGTCTTACTAATTGCCATAGGAACCCCCTCTCTTACCAACTGCCATGGGAACCCCACATGGTCTTCACTAACTGCCATGGGAACCCCCACATGGTCTTAACATAAATGCATACATATGGATAGCACGTTCGCAATAAACATCATAGCTAAATAAACTAACTGCCATGAGAACCCCCACATGGTCTTAACTAACTACCATGTGAACCCCCACATGGTCTTCGTACATATACATAACATATTGACAGATTATTCGCAAATAACCGCTACATGCAAGAGTCACGGAGACAACCAACATACTATATATAACTAATTGCCATGGGAACCCCCACATGGTCTTGACTAATTGCCATGGGAATCCCCACATGGTCTTCACATAAATACCTAACACATGGATATCACGCATGCAATAATCATCCCAACTAAATAACATAGGTCGGCCTTGGTGCCTTCGACCCATTGGTATGGTGAGGAGACTCACCTCGATTGCAAAAGCTTCCTGGAAGAAATCCTTAGTTGTAGCCTTGCCGGCTTCCTGAGCTATCAATACCAGAACTAGATAAAATCTTAGTTAATAGGCCAAAACCCTCAAGTTTGGCCCAAGATCAAACTTGGTCAAAATTCAGCGGTCAACGGAATTCAAAGTTAACAAGTCAAACTTCAGGTTGAGTACGCCCAACGTACTCAGCTCATACACATGGCGTACTTACTTACCAGAATCGGGACCCCATACAAGTATGTGCAATGTACTCGAAGGTACGCTTGGTGTACCCGGCCAAATGACACTTTTCCATTAAGTGCTTAATCTCTTAAGTCCTTTCATCCAACACTCAGATCTTGTAACGCCCATAGATCATGGCTAGTCAATTGAAGGACAATGAGCGTCAAAAATGACTTTTTTATGGAAGATTATTTAGAAGGAGTAATCTTAACTAAGTTGTAGTATATGTTACAAGGATTCCGTACATATAAAGAACGTTGAAATTCGAGTTATAACGAAGAAGTTATGACCTGTCGAAGTTTCGCGACAGAACCGACACGACACAACGCGACGTAAATAGTGAATTTACGATAGAGCAATATTTGGCCTTAGCGATCTAAACGAAAGTCGTAGAATACGTTAAACCGAGAGCATGCATAAAAAGAACGTCCAAATATGACTTCGTATGAGGAAGTTATGATTTTTCTAAGTTTCGACTTAGCGGTATGCAACCCAAAGTTCGAATATGAGATCGAGTGATTTCTAGCCGAAACAATCTAAACGAGAATCGAAGATCTCGTCGATAGTAGTCCAACGGTAAAAAGACAGACGAAAACGGATGTTAGATGAAGAAGTTATGAGTTTATAACGGAGTTTTCCTGTCCCGGTCTACTAAAAATAAATATAATAAAAATTAAAGTCAAAATTAGCCGATGGAGTCTAAATGAGAGTTGTAGAGCATAAACTCACCTACGCGTGGATACAAATAACGTCAAAAACGAAGCTCGTATGCGAAAGTTATGAATTTCTGAAGTTCGGGGCGCGAACCCCAATACTATGTCAGGGTTCACGACGAGAAAAAGGGGTTCACGACATGAACTCAGTGTTGACGTCTTCTGGAGCCTGACAAACTGAACATCGCGACTACGCACCTGATGACGTCCAAGGTCACGACGTGAACAAGTGGTTCACGACGTGAAATCTGAAATTTCAGCTCTATAAATAGAAACCGAAGGCAGTCGGGTTTGGTTGCTAATTTCTCAACCTCTCTCCTACTCTAATCATCTTTAAGCCTTATTTTAACCCCCGGAAGCCCCGGTACCATCCCCGATACCCGAAGCGAGTCCCGACGCTCCGAAGATCCCGAGAAGAAAAGAGTTTCAATCCAAAGCTCTGCCTGCAAGAAGCCCAGTGTGTGAAGATACCCCGGTTTCATCGAAGAATACTACTTTACAAGCCGTAGTGTTGTCTGAGCATCGTCTAATCATGTGAGTGTGTAGTTACTTTCTTCTAACACATAAATACAAAGTGTTTGCTATGAAATACGTGTTATGTGTTATATATTGTCTGTTTATTTGAGATGGGTATGGATTTGATGTTTTATATAGGTTTTAAATGATTAAAATTGTATGTGTATTTTATATCTACAAGATAAATGTTGGGTAGAACATGGGTAGATGAAATAGTTGGTGTGAGATGAAAGATGTTTTAAGTGAACCCTGGCGACTATGAGACGTAATGACTATTGTATAAACCCTGGCGACTATGAGACGTAATGCCTATTGTATAAACCCTGGTGACTATGAGACGTAGTGCCTATTGTATAAACCCTGGTGACTATGAGACGTAGTGCCTATCGTATAAACCCTGGTGACTATGAGACGTAGTGCTTATCGTATAAACCCTAGTGACTATTGTATAAACCTTGGCGACTATGTGACGTAGTGCATGTTGTATGAACCTTGGTAGCCATGGACTTTGGATAAATTCCTTAGGTCAATCCTTAGGAATGAATGAATGAAGGATAGTTGATTCTTAGGGTAAATCCTTAAGAAATAAAGGAGATAATGGGGACGAGTAATTGGGTTGATTGTTGGATGATTGAATATAATAATTGTATTATTGTGGGTTGAAAACCCTATGTGCTCACCAGACTCCCAAGCCTGACCCACTCAGTTTCTTTGTATCATAGGTATCAATACAAATACATATTTCACTAAGAGATTAAAGGAGATGTAAATCATTAGTTTAAATGAATGTAAGTTCTGTTTATGCTTATGTGTCTGTATTGACCATGACATCCCAAATGTTTTAAAACGAATAAAATGAATTTCTTTGGAAATGCTTTGATAAAGTACTTATCATGTTTTCTGGGAACAAATTCCGCAACACATTTAATAAAAGAAGTACTCTGATTTTAAAGCAAAGCATAAACAAAAAAAAAATCGGTCTTTTCTGGCCGTGAAATTGGGTATGTCACAGATCTAGACCCACAACATCATTCTAAGTCATAAAGTTTCCACCTTTATGACTTTCCATGTCTAGAAAAGGTCCAAAAGCTAAAACCTTAACTTATCAATCTATTAAGACATCATGACACTCTCATAGAAGGTATAGAAGGATCAAGATTACATTTTTATGGATCCTAAAAACTCCATAATGGATAAACTTTCCAACTTTATCCATTAGAATGGTCTAAACCACCAAGATCTAGCCTTTAACCATCAAATGGGACCAAAAGTGCATCTTTTTCAACTTAATCCATTAAGTCCAAGTCTCCAACCTTCAGATCTGAATCATAATGATGTTTAGATGGATAAAGTTTCCAACTTTATCCATAACAAGGTCAAAAACATTCAAGATCTAAAATTTATGCACTAAAATGACCAAAAGCTCATAAAATCCAAAACTAGCTAGATTTAACAAATTCATCATCAAGATTCAAACTTTATACCTCTAGAAGATAGATCAAGGTGAACAAAGTCCAGATCTACAAGCTCCAATGCAACCAAGACTTCTACAAGAAGTTCCTTCTTCTCCAAGGTGCGCCATACATACTCCAAAGCACTCAAAAGCACCTTCTTTTAGCTCAAAAGGCTCATCTAAGATTAGGGTTTCATGAAAGGGTTGTCGAAGGGGTGGAGGCTGAGAATGGAGTGGGTTTGGGGAGTTAAGGAGCATAAATAGGGCTTAAACCACTAAAATAGGGTTTGGAAACTGATTACGTACGCCCAACATACTCCTGGTACGCCCAGCGTACTCAGGATTCCATTAGTACGCCCAACGTACACCTTTTTGTACGCCCAACGTACTCAGCTTGGCCCAAAACCACCCAAACTTCAAATGATTATAACTTCTTCGTTCTAACTCTGTTTTCGACGTTATTTATATCCACGGAAAGGTATTGAGGAGCTCTACAACCTTTTATAATTAATTTTAACTTAAAACATATCAAACTAAAATCCACAATTCATAAAAGAAGTCTGAAAACACTACATTCCCATTCTACCCTTTGACTCCAAAGTGTAAACCGAACTATTAGGTCACATATCTACATTACCACATCCAAATAGACCTAAATATTACCTTTTTAAAGGCCTAATCTTTATGATGACAGATCTTCGGGCCAGGCCATAGCCTTGAATTAGGAATCGATTCGGAACAGGGCGTTACATCGTGTATGATTACGACATCCCTTTTCATAGTTCGAATTGTGAGAAATGACAAGAAATAGTTTGAACGTTCAGGAATTATTATTATAAGTTCTGACAGGGTTTAAACACACACATATGCTATCTAATGAAAGGTGTATGATCTTCCTTATGCTGCAAATGCCCTGGAACCTGCCCTGTAGGACCATCTCAAAAGGATCAATCCTTTCACTACCTGCAATAAAAAAACAAATCGCATATATAAGGATCGGCAAACCCCCCACCTCACCAAGATTTATATAAAAAGTGGGGAAGGGGAAGGAGATACACACTCACCATCCTTCTCCACGAAGAACTAGGGCATCATCCTACGTGCCCTCCAGGTGGCGCTAATCCCAACTGCGACCAACATATAGTCCTCCCAATCCTCCTCATTGTAGGAAATACTCCTTAGCGCCTGCGCGACATTTTCGCTTGCCCCACAAAGTCGGGGCGTCTAGTCGATGAAAGTGGTTATGCGAGGATAGCCAAGCCAGAGACCAACCTCGAAGATTGGGATTAGGACTCCAACCTTCCCTTCCGACGACCGAGAAATATGTGCCCCCTGCGAGGATATTGCACCCCGTGCTCATGAAGAAAGCCAAATCGGGTATGCAGGGACTCAAACTTTTTTGGTGTAGGTTCGATTTTGGTGATCGGTGTCACCATTACTTACCGCTAACAGATTCAAGACGAAAGAGAAAGGAAACGAAGAAAAAATAAGATACGGTTGAAGAGCGGTAGAGCAAAGAAAAGGAAGTTGTCCCCGATAAGGGAAGCTTTAAATGAGAGGCGGGAAACCCCAACGATTGCAATGATGAAACCGCCTGCGCAGCCGACTCCGTCACATCAGCAGACGTCAAAGCAATCTTCGCCAAACACGTGTCTTGATCTAAGCTAGAACAACCCAGCTACGCAAGGCTAACACTGGTGTTTACTAGCCTAGAGGACTAGTTAACGTATCCTAGCTAACGGTCGCTACTCAACTTAAGTGTTAGGACCGGGCCCTCACCCTCGCGACCTCATACTTAGGCCCCAGTCTATAATAGGACAAAACAGTACTAGCCACTCCCCAGAGCGACAAGTGTAACGCTCAGAGCGCTGCTCTTGGGTGATTCCGCACCAATATTTGATAATCGCTATTGGTGCATGATCCGCCAATAGGACGTCCTCACTTTCTGACGACACATATAAGACAAAAGTATTATTGAGTACATGCTCCCTCGATGACAGCTGTAAAAGTGATCATTCTTCTCCAGAAGAAGAGATCGCATCTCTTTTTCTATCTCTCTATCTGAAACTAAACCCTAATTCTCTCATACAATTTCTTACTAGACCGTCAGAGTCTTGTGGTAAGACCCCCTCCCGAACGACGACTAACGTCGGCTCTGTCTTTGCTGTGATTCTAAGGCTTAACTTAGGCGGAACCACCACAAATGGCGTTAAGCTTGAAGATATATCACAACAATATATAAAACTTTAAAGTTTTAGAAGGACGTATATGCAATTTAAAATTTTATAAGGATATTGATTTATTATTGAAAACTTGTAAGGATATTAATGAAATTTACCCCCAAAAAAAAGTAAGCATGTAGATACAAATATGAATGAAAATAATATATATATATATATATATATATATATATATATATATATATATATATATATATATATACGTCGAAATGCAAACGAACTCGAATTTATATCGACACGTACATAAAAAAAACTAAGTAAGTTTGTTTTCAAAATTAATTAGCAAAAGTTCTAAATTTATGATGAATGCAGTAAAACGTTGACTATCTTGAATTTATAACGACACATACATAAAAATAAACATGTAAAAAATTAGTTATTTTAAGATAACGAACAACAGTTATTATTTGGACCCAAAATCATACGTAGGAAACGTACATAACGTTAAACCCAATTTTTTTTAAAAAAAATTACGTCGAAACATAGACAAACTCGAATATAATATGTTTTTTTAAGTTAACGAACTGAAATTATTATATGTGACCTGATTCATGTGACATCCTCTAATTTTCAAAACCAATTAAAACTTTTCTTTACACTTTTAAAATCATTTATTTATTTTTGCGGAAAAACCCAATACAAAAGATCATTTTGATTACAAATGTTTGTTTCCAAAATGTTAAAACCCTAAAGATGTCATAATTAATATAGATACATAAATTACAGCTTAAAAACCTGGTATTCACGAATACTATTGTGGGTTGTCTTTTAATTACTCAGTGTCCTAACTCCTAATTAAGTTCCACTGGCTTAATTTTTGATACCTACGATGCATATAAACTGATTGTGTCAGGTTGGAGAAACCTGGTGAGATACATAGGGATTTCAAACTCATAATATTGACATGATAGTATTCTTTAATTATCAGACCCGCAATACTAAACATTATCATACTAAATCCATATAGGTTTACATTCCTACATATTCATTCTTACCTATCCTCGCAGATAGGGGTGTGCAAAAAAACCGTAAAACCGAAAAACCGAGCCGAACCGGCCAATCCGAAACCGAAAAAACCGAAACCGAAAAAAACCGTTACCGAAAAAAACCGAAACCGAAAAAACCGGATATCAACGGATCGGTTTTTGGTTTTTATATTTAGGTATCCGCGGATACCCGAACCGAACCGTTTGATTATATATATATATATATATATATATATATATATATATATATATATATATATATATATATATATATATATATATATATATATATATATATATATATATATATATATATATATGAACCGTTAAAAAAAAGTATTATTTCATTAGTATTGTTTCGATTGATCTACGAGTGTAATAACCTAAACAAAAATCCATATCGACAAATCCAATTTTGTAATTCTAAATTCATTTGATATTGTATTTATTATACAAATTATAATATATGATATTTGAACTTCATTATGTTTTTTTTAACTCTTTAACTTACTGATTTTAAGAAAGAGATAAGTAAAATGGAGTTTTTAGTTTCAATTGAATTTAATTTTTTATATTTTACCGGGTACCCGTGAACCGAACCGTGGTTACCCGCTTTTATACGGTTCGATTCGGTTCGGTTTTTTTGTCAATACGGTTCGGTTTCGGTTAGTGCGTATGAGGTACCCGCCCCGTGGTCACGGTTCACAATTTCATTACTATCCGAACCGAACCGCCCCGTGAACACCCCTACTCGCAGATCCTAGTATATCCATTTCTACCTATCCTTATAGATCATAAACCGTGATTATCATGGAGAAATTATCTCGCCTAATGAATCGTTAAGATTGACTACACAGCTAAGGGATTCATTGTCTGGTGTAAGTCACAAAGGCATACGGGCCATCAGAGTATTTGATGAATATGGTGTTCAATTTCATCTACGTCTGTGAGTAATGAGCTCACACTAGCAACGTAATTCATATGATTTTCTAGAATGATTAAGTGTTGTCACCTACTCTGGGGGTGACCAGACATGCTGCTAACAGTTGCCTGATCAGTACCCACCATTTCTGGTCATCCCATACAGAGATACCGTACATCGACACCTGATGGTGTCATGGAACAAAACTTTACTATTCGTTCCTAGGTTACACACATTCTCCTAGTGAGACTACCTAATATCAATTTTAATTGAGCTAGGTATCTTCATGAGTCTAAGTTTATCCCTAGACTAGATTACAGTGTCAGTAACCAACCTTAATACCAACTCTATTCTTGGGTGACACTAATCTAATTCTAGTGTATTTATGATCCCTATAGAGCATCAGGTATTATTATTCTTTTATCTTCTTAGCAAGGCTACCTTTAATACTATTGTATGATGATATCTATTTAATCCTAACATAAAATAGAACCATATCTTCTTCGCGCATAGCACAATATATATATCCTAACATATAATCCAGACAATAAGCACATAATTAACATACGACTTCCAACATCTATTTAATTAATACTCGTATTAAATCTTGTTTATGAAAGGGACTATGCACTCACTTGATAAAATAGGTGACTAATGCTTTTGATAGCGTTTCACTATACCCGTCCGAAGAGACTTAGATGTAAAAAGCATTAAGTAATAGTCCAGTTTCATAATCCTAGTGACTATAATGATTATAGTCTAGATTCCTTGATAATCCCAATGTCTACATCAAGATCTATCAAATAAGGAATAACCATGTAGGATCATATCGGAGGTAGGGTTCGTTTGGTATACAAAGTATACTTTTTGGAAATCCTACTTTAAATACCTCACTAAATTTAGCCTAGACATCACTCTCGTAAGTAGATTAATCAGTATAACGACTTGGAATTACTGATACATCTTATTTATAGGTTTATAATAATGATTTATGACCATGAATATAAGTTAAACTCAAATTGATAAAGTGTAGCTTAACTTACAGAGCTTTTAAATGAAGAGCCAGAAAACGCATGGATAGAATCTCGACCAAAATACTTCCTTTGTCGGGCTTCTAGAGTTCCAAAGTTCCTACTAAACAACCTAAAAGTTGGGAGAAAGTCGGACTTGAAGGTGGAAAGGTTTTTGAGAGAGATTTGGAGAAGTTGTGATAAAGAAATGGGGTTTTCGGCAGTAATTTATAGGTAATCAAGGGGCGTGCCATGCACACTAGCCATGTTGGCTCTTACAGCCTTGTGCCAGATGTCGACGTCCGATGCTTCCACCTATCCTTCTTTTCGAAGCCACCACGTGTCACCATTTCGTGGTGCCACATGTTGCATTTTCCTTGGGCCACGTCAACGCGTATCTCGGATAATTTGGCTTCATCCGAGATACGTCATACCATGTGGAGCCCTCCAACCTGAAAAGACTAAATTATCCTTACACTAACCAGTGGCATAGCCAAAATTTTGTTTTAGGGTAGGTCAAATAATTTACAAAATATGAACGGTAGCAAAATACTTCAAATGATAGCAAAATATAACAATGTATATAACAAAATGTATTCTCTTCATATAGATTTTTGAAGTTTTTAATGGATGAGTTGTAACACCCATAAAAAAATCATGCCAAATTCTAAACTTTTTCAAAACACTTAAAATCAATAATCATTAGAAAGTTTGTTTTCAAAACGTATCATATCAGAGTTTTCCCAAAAACATACACAAAACACGATGAGTTGTACGATCACGCCTTTGCCTTGCCGCGATCCCCTGATGTACTTGAAACAATAAACTAAAACTGTAAGCCCGAAAGTTTAGTGAGTTACCCCCAAAATACCAACCTCATATAATCATAATCATATCATATCAACAAATACAGAACAACATGCATAATGAGCCTTCAGCCTGACTGGACCGTCTTGCAGGGCCTACAACTTATCTGGATTGCTCCCGAGCCTTCGACATGACTGGACCGCCTCGTAGGGCCTAGAACCTATCCGGACCGCTCACCGGGTATGTTGGCCTTCAGCACAAAGCAGGACCGCCTCAACCCAACCCCTAATTAAACAAACATGTGCACATAAATATCATACGCTAGCTCATATCATATAATAGTCAAACTGATCTAACATATCACTAATCATAACAACATCCCAATAACCAGAATACAGACCTAACCGGTCACTAACATAGCATCATCCTATGACCAGGACACTGACCTAAACATGCCACTGAGCATAAGCATATCGCTATCCTAACTACCAGGATGGAATCAATAAACATATCATGCCATAACCGGATACAATCCATAAAGGGTCGGCATTGGTTCCTTAGACCCATTGATACAATGAGGATAACTCACCTCACACTGTCGACTCGAAGATAAACTCAAACTCTCGGATTGCCAGCACAAACTCCACCACATATATTCACATAGAACCATGCTTGTAAATTTCCAGTTTCACAAAATGCCCCAGAAGTCCAATAGTCAACCCTTGGTCATAGTCAAAGTCAACTGTCAAGGTCAACAGTCCATGTTGACCTCAACTCGTCGAGTACAACCAGCCACTCGCCGAGTTCCTTGCATAACTCTCCAACTCGCCAAGTCACTAGAGTGACTCGTCGAGTTCCTAAGGTTTGTGGTCGTAAACTCCTTGGCCAACTCGCCGAGTTTTCCTTGCAACTCGCCAAGTTCATACGTGTCCAAAGATTGGGAAAACCCTAGCCGACTCTTCGATTCACTTAACTGACTCGTCGAGCCCACGACAATCTTCATTGGACTCACCGAGTTGACCATGCAACTCGGCAAGTCCCTTCAGCCCTTCATCCATACAAATGCTTTTTAAGCCATGCTAAGGTTCCATATTGTAGATCCAGCTTCCCAAGACATGTTTATCACGTAAAGTTGCAAACTTTACGTGCATGCAAAGCTCTAAAGTCTTAAAATGACAAAACCAAGCTTGTAAAGGAGTCTTACACTTGAGGGGAGGTTCATACTTGACAAAGCTGACAACTTTATGCACTTAGAGACCAAAGAGAGTTCAGATCTGAAGTTGCAACTTCAAATCATAGCTCAAACACAAGAAAAGCTTCCTAAAATCCACCCAAATGAGGTCTAGAATGAAATGAGGCCAATATAACAACTTAATACCTTCCAAAGGATGCCAACTGAGGTAGATCTCTGATTCCCACGCGTTCCTTGCTTCTAGTCACTTGTTCCCCTAGCTTTTCTCACCAAAAATCCTCTTCCAAAGCTTAAACACACAAATGGAGCACACTCACACGAATTAGGGTTTATGGAATATCAATAGGCTGTAAGGGGAGGTTGAGGAGGCCAATGATCCTTTAAATACTCTTCCAAAGCTTAAACACACAAATGGAGCACACTCACACGAATTAGGGTTTATGGAATATCAAGAGGCTGTAAGGGGAGGCTGAGGAGGCTAATGATCCTTTAAATAGGGTGCAAAACCCTGAAAATTAGGGTTTCATCCTCCAACTCCTACTCGTCGAGTCCCTTCTTGGACTCGGCGAGTAGGTCACTTAAACACTTGGACCAACCCGCTGCTATTTGACGAGTCGGGCAACCAACTCGTTGAGTAGATCTTGAAATCAAAAAAATCTTATATCCAAAATCAATACATGAGAATCGAGGCGTTACATGAGCCATATGACAATTCATGTCCCTAGTCACTTGTATTTAATATATATATATATATATATATATATATATATATATATATATATATATATATATATATATATATATATATATATATATATATATATATATATATGGGGCTAGGTTATAATGTGGATGGACAACTATTGTGCAGACGTGTGGACAATGTTATTCTATGAGAATTACTAAGAGAATAATTTTTTTTAGTAATTTGACTACGTTCAATCTTATACAACTATCATCATTTTCATGCATTCTCATTGATTCTTATTCATTTTTGTTCCTACACATCGTTTTTCCCTCATTTTCATTATTACAGAATACGACTCAATAAACATTATGACAAAATTAGAACAATAATAAGTCTATAATAACCTTATAGACAATTGAATTAGTGAGAATGACAATAGTTATGTAAGATTGATCACATTTATATTAGTAAACAACATATTTTCTTTGTCATTATCACAAAATAGCACTGTCCACACGTCCGCACAATAGATGTCAATCCATATTTGAACCGAACTCTCTCTCTCTCTCTCTCTCTATATATATATATATATATATATATATATATATATATATATATATATATATATATATATATATATATATTACCTCAAATATACGTGGGTGAGCCAAGGCCCACTCTTATAACAATGTGGCTACACGACTGACATTAACGGACAAAAACTAAGGTGGTGTTTGTTTTTTGGAAAAAAAAACCTCTTCAGACCTCTTATTGCTGCGCGGCGCAACACACGCGCAACATTTTTCATCTCGCAGCTGGTTGTTTTTCAGAAGTCTTCAGATTAAAAAAACTATGCGCGTGTTCTTCTTGGCGCAACACTTGTTTTGTCTCTTCCTACCTCTTCCAACCTCTTCTAACATTTTCTTATTTTTTTTTCTTGCTAAAATATTGATTATATATTGCTGAAATCTTATTTCACACTTTTTTTTGTGTTTTTTTTTGTTTATTATTGTTGATTTTTTTTATATTGAATAATAATAATTTGTTGATGAAATATCATTATTTATGCTAAAATATCTTTTTTTTTGTTAAAATATAATTATTTTTTTGCTGAAATATCATAAATTGTTGCCGAAATGTTATACATTATTAAATTTTCGGTATTAAAAAACTATTTCCGGATTTTAAAATCAGTTTATTTTAATTTTTTAATATCTGTAACAGCATACAGATGTTGAAGAAACAAACACGCTTCTTATTATAGTCTGCAGCCGTTTGATCTACCTCTTATAATCCAAAGGATTGAAGAGGTGGTCTACAGACTTCATGATTTTTTGCTTAAAAAAACAAAAAACACCTAAGAGTTTAGCAAAAAGTTCATTCATGCACTTTTGTAAACCAAGACACAGTGTCGACTTTTTTTTAGCCATAACTGAATTATGATATTTGTTAAATTGCATGGATCATTTATGTAACTCTGTAAACAATAAAATTAGTTATAACGACGTGGCATTATCTGATTGGTCTAGTTTTAGGGGTTTTACATGTAATGTAATGTATATTCTAGGGCTCTAAAACCCTTCAACACTTCACCGCAAAAACGCTGCCAAAACCCCTCGTCGGAGCCTTCAATCTCGGTATTCGTTGCGCAGGTGAACAATAGTATCCTTGCGTCTGTAGTTTGTGTACTATGATTGTATGCTTATTAAAGCTCACTTTATAGATTGTAGAATCGAGTTTTCGAATTGAAAAGAGTAATGGGGAAGCTTGGGAAGAAAGCTCGTAAGTTTGCCAAGAAGAATCTCCCTTCCGTGCTTAAACAAAGAAGAAAAAACAAGATTGTTTTCAAGAAAAGACCTTCAAAAAGTAATTTTCTCTTCAATTTCTCTTCGCATACACAGATAGTGTGTACTTTGTTGTTTCTTCCGTAATAATCAAGAAATGCAATGTTTCTTCGGTTTGTTTATTGGTAATTTTGTATTAGTTGTGAGGATAGAGAAGTGTTGGAAGTAATTACTCTTTCATCTTTCATTTGTGTTTGGCTAGTATGTGCTTGGGCTCTATGAGCTGTTAAGACTCACAAGTTTTTAATAATAGGCACCAAGAACTCATCTTTTAATGTATTGCTGCAGAAGATAAACAGGATGTTGCTGAAAAAGTAGTGAAAACAGCAGAGGTGTCTAATGGAAGGTAAAACAGTGAACTTATGGTATTTCTGAAAACTCTGATTACTGTTTATTTTCCATTCAAAACATACAAATCCTTAATGGTATGTAATATCGAGCTTTAAATGTGATTAACAGGGACACTGAAAGTGAAGTCACCATGACTACTTCTCTTGATGCTTTATTCGCTGAGAATGACAGTTTTATGGTTTCAGATGATTCTGACAGTGATGGATATCTTTCAGAGGTTAAAGACTTACCAATCTTTGCAATGTTTTACTTGAATTTGAATACTTCTATAGACTTATTTTTAAATATATATAATTAGGACCCAAGCAGTGAAAATATCACACGAAATGACAATGATGTTGCTTTAGAAGGTTAGTCTTTTCTATTTTTCACCATATCTCCATACCACAGTTCCTTACTTTTAACATTCTGTTTTTTAACTGATTAACATCTTTGTAGATGACAGGGATAAACATACCTTATCTATTCAGAATCAAAAGATCTATGAAGAACTTACTGAACAGAAGAAATCATTGGACAAGTTAAAGAAAAAAGTAAGTTTGTTCCTTCAAACAGAACACCATATGACTTCTTTTGATCATTGTTGTTTTTCCTATCTTTAGTTGTAAATGTTAATGGAGGAGTTTATAAACTTTTCAGGATCCAAAGTTTGTAAAGTTTTTAGAAAGCTACAATAAGAACAAGATATCAAAAACTCAGGACATGGTAAGAGATCATTCTTTAATATGCAGTTTTTGTTGACCACAAACAAAATTACTAAAATACCCATTTGTAACAGTATTCCGATGAAGATGAGATTGATGAAGATCTAACAGGGTTAGATGATGATGATTCTGCTACAACCAAACACAAACTGTTGACATGTTCATTAATCAATTCATGGAGTAAATCAGTTAAAGAAGATCATAGTGAGTCAGCTTTGACTAGTCTTGTAAATGCATATCGAGCTGCATGCCACCTTGGGCATGAAGAAACCGAATTCATAATTCAAGACAACGAGACCTTCTGTAGCATATATACATTCATGCTTTCTGAAGCTGATAATATATTCAGGGGTTTATTAAAGATTCCTTCTGCCAATCGCAAAAAAGATAGCATATTGGAGCTAAAGAATACCCCTAGGTGGAAAAAAGTCAAACCAATGGTCAAGTCTTATTTGAGGAGTACATTATTTCTTCTGAAACAGGTCACTGATTTGGATATTTTGGCTTTCTCAATTACTCGATTGAGATCCTCCATTATATTTTTCGCTGCTTTTCCTTCTTTGCTGAACAGGGTTATTCAGGTAATTTGGTAAATAAACTTAAATGTTTCTTTTTGAGTAAATAAAGTTTTCCGTAGGTTCTGATTTTTGTATGTATTATGCAGATTATAGTTCCTTTATGGGCAACAGGAGGGGGGACACTTTCTTCTAGCTCTTTCCTTGTGATTCAAGATGTGATTTCTGTGTTTGGGTCTAATTATTTTGACACATGTTTTATCAAAACATACAATGCTTATATTGCTCGATGTAGGAGTATGGAAACTGTTGATGCAAAACATATTGAGTTTTTGAGGGACTCTTTTGTCAATTTATGTTCTCTTGATGTTGAAAAGTCTTGTAACAAGGCACTTGTTTCAATTCAGCAACTTGCTTATATCCTACGGCATGCAAAGCAGAAGGAGAATAAGGTATGGAATCTGTTAAAGGAATGGAATCTTGAATTCCAATTCCGGAATGTTTAGAATGCTCGTTTTTTGGATTCAAGTATTTTTTTTTCACTTATGATTGATTGATCTCTTGTTCACAGGAAGCAATCAAGAAGATATACAGCTGGCAATATGCTCAATGCATTGACATTTGGGTTCTTTTCATTTCAACAAATGCAAATGAATCTGATATTCAGCCATTGTTGCAGATGATAATAGAGCTTATAAATGGAATATCAAACCTCTTTCCTGGATCAAGATATATCCCTTTAAGGACAAGATGCATTCAATGGTTAAACAAACTCTCAAATTCTTGTGGGATTTTTATCCCTGTTGCTTCATTGATCTTGGACATGCTTGAATATAAAGTCAGCAAAGAGGGTAGTAAATCAAGAAAATCGGTTAAGTTAGCATCAAATTTAAAGGTTAGTTATTAGTTATTACTTTAATTTGATGTTTTTTTTTGTATGCTAACAAGTTTTAATTTTGTTTGTTGTAGCTCCCGAAATTTTGGTTGAAATCACAAAACTTCTTGGAGCAATGTGTTTATACAGCTGTTGAACTGCTTTCAGCTCACTTTCTTCAATGGAGTTTTCATATTTCTTTTCCTGAGTTAGCTACAATTCCACTCATCAGACTAAAAAAGTTTTATGAAAGAACTACAGTTGAAAGTTTGAGACGTGTAGTGAAACGTCTTATGGATCAGGTATTTTTAATTTTTTTTTTTTGTTCATTTGTTCATTGTTCATTGCTATTTCTTGAATTTAGTTTTATAGAATATTTTTTTCATTTTGTTTTGTGTTAATTGTTTGTAGGTGGAACAGAATGTTGAGTTTGTGCAGAAGAAAAGGGATGATGTGGCTTTTTCACCAAAAGACCATGAGTCTGTTGATCTATTTTTGCAGGTATTTTTATCTTTTTAATGAATTTTATTTGATTTTTTGATGAAAGAAAGTTTCAGAGTTTTTTTTTTTTTTTTTTGTCTTTGATGCAGTTTGAAAAAGCCTTGAATACCCCATTTACACAGTACTATAAAAGTGTCGTAGAAAAGGCTGCTTCAAAGATGTCTACAAGGTGAATATTTCTGCTTCATTTTGATGTTTCTTTTTCAATTTATATAATATATATATATATTTTAAAATTATAGATTTGATGATGTTTAATTTGTAGTCATGTGGAGCCAAAAAGAGTGAATGTGAAGCGAAAGAAAACAGCAAATGGAGGAGAAAGTAACACAGCAGTGAGTCTGAAAGAAGCTGATGCTAATGTTGATTCAAAGGGGAAGAAAAGAAGAGTTGTGGTACAAGTAGAAGGATGATGAGGGCCCACTTTTTATTTTTATTTTTTAATTTTTGTTGCATTTTAATTTATATTCTACTCCATGCAATTTTGTTTTTTTTTTTTTTTTTTTGATATGTTGTATTCTACAGTCATTGAATTTCATTTTTAACATTTGTTAATTTGAAAGAAAAGAAAAGAACCCTCCAAGATAGTTTTATTTAGAATTTATGATAAAGTGAACTCCAATCTTCCTTTTTTTTAGTATATTACAAGTTTATAAGCAACAGGAATCCTGAAAACGTAGAGATTTCATCATGTTGCATTGAAAAATCCTTGCAATATTAGACACTTCCTCATAAATAACCCACCAATACACGAAATAAATTGCTCTTAACCAAATCGATTTTAAGGCCAAAAGCTAAGTAAAAACATCAACATCAACGAAGACCCTTACATTTGTTTATAACCATTCCCGAATAAATATTTGTTTATGACCATTCCCCAATTAACACGGTGCAAATGATTGATAATCATATTATATACATATTTAAAATAAAATAATACATTATAATGATTAATGAAACATGGTGCGAATGATAGTCCATACGGTTTGCAAAATATACCATGTTGAGGATAACTACGAAAATTATGAAATGTTTGATCCTTATGATTTCAAAATCTTACATGATTCGTCATTTTGTCGAACCAACATTTAAGTATAATTAAAATGATCAAAATACTCATAACTTTACTTTTTTGTTATTTCAGCATGTTATAAAATACAACCAAGTATGTAAATAAAGAGAGAGTAAATTATAGGGATAATGACTTGAGAGGGTAACATATTTTAGCTTTTGGTCACATTTGGTCATTAAATTGTTTTTCATGCTTTATTAACCCTTGAACTTGTTGAAACGCGTACATTATACCCGTGTAACCGATACTAATGGGTTTTGCCGGTTTTCAGTGTTGTTTCCGGCCAAACATGTGTTTTCCGATCATCTTCTCCGGTTTTCGGCCAAGTATGAAAGAGTTTCACAACTTCACATATTTTTCCGCTCTTTTTTTTTTCTCTAAAACAAACCCATTAATCAGATACAAAAGAGTTTTATAACTTAAAAAGCCTTCGAACTTCAGATATGAAAAATGTGTTTTTGAACATTTCTTAAAACGAATTCAGAACTCAAAAAGTCATTGAATTCACAATTTTAGGAACTTCAAACTTGTGTTACGGGGTTTATGATTTCAGCCGGATTACGATTTCAAGAACACAAGATATCAGTAGATTTACGGTTTCAAGATCGCGTTCAAGGGTTTCCTGGAATCGAGTTCTTGAAGTTCGAAGATCTTAAGTTCCAAATATTGTGTTCATCAGATGACCATAAAACGAGTTTGAAAATTTGTTGTTCATCGGATCTTTGGAAAAGAGAAGAAAGATAAAGAAGATTTGTTGTTCATAAAACGAGTTGGAGGTGCTTTCTCAAAATCTGAAATTGTTCATCTCCAAAAGAAGCTTAATTTTTGAAATCTTTAGGTTTCTTTGTCTATATTGGAAATCTGAAATGAAGCTTCAAAATTTGAAAAAAAAAAGCTTGAAATATAAAGCTCCAAATATGTATGTGTTCATGTTTCAGATTTTAGAATCCTATAGAATTTTGGACAAAAATGGGTCCTTCAAGAACCCTATTCGCTGGAAAATACATGTTTTACTGGAGAAGGTAACCGGAAAAATCATGTTTAGCCGGAGAGTATGATCGGGGACGTCATCGGAGCTTGCTTTCACCGGAGATGGATCTTAACCCCTCCCCCCCACCCCCAGTAAGTTTTACCTGCTATTGTAGGTAATAGTGATATGTTTTAAACAAAAAAAAACAAGTTTAATGATTAATTGTACACCAAGAAAATTAAATGACCAAAGATGTACAAATGATATAGTTGGTTACCCTCTAAAGCCATTATCCCTAAATTATATAAATAGTCCTTGTGATTTAGGATAATTTGCATGTTTGATATTTATTTTTTTCTTTACATTGTGGTTTGATTTTGTTTCAAGTTTTGTCCCTACCAGACCTAAAATGACTATTATACCCTTTATTATTATTATTATTATTATTATTATTATATTAATTTATTAATATGTAACATCCAATTTTCAAACCAAAATTTTCCTTTTTAATTAACTAAAAGTATTGTTCATAAAAACCCATCAAAAGAAAAATCACAAGTATCAAATACAAATCATCATAATAATATCAGAGTGTCCCAAAATATCCGGAATCATAATCAACAGAAAAATATATACAATCAAGCATTCGTCTTCCCACGATCATCAGAAGTACCTGAAACACATGTAATCAACAACTGTAAGCGCGAAGCTTAATGAGTTCCCTAAAATATCACATACAAGACAACAAAAATAAACAATCATAGGTTATCAACAACCCTAAAAACTACCCAAAGTCTATGTGGACAAACAACATGCCATGTGGGTTATCAGCAACCTGGAGACTACCCTCAACACACGCAACAACACATATCACAGTATCAACAAATAGACCTAATTGGTCAGCATATATATATATATATATATATATATATATATATATATATATACACACACACACACTACCACACATACAAATATGGTGAGAAGACTCACCTCGCACAAAAGACTAAGAAAACTCACACCCGAACTGTCGGAACTAGACCCTATCTTTTAATCGCACCAAATAATCCTAATTAGCAATTAAGGTAATTATCCAAACTCAACTAGTCCCACGCCAAGTCTAATCCATAATTTGAGCAAAAGACCATTTTCCCCTTCTACGATCAAAATTGTAACACCGAGTTTCGAATCGCTTCATTATTCGGGGTCGTGACCTGATTATCAGTTATCATAAGGCTTCGGGCTTTAGTGAAGAGAGAATTAGACCTTTTTGGAGGTGCGTATTATATATTTAAAAGCCTTCAAACTTCATATATGAAAAATGGTGTTTTTGAACATTTCTTACAACGATTTCAGAACTCAAAAAGTCATTGAATTCACAATTTTAGGAACTTCAAGCTTGTGTTACGGGGTTTATGATTTCAGCCGAATTACGATTTCAAGAACACAAGATATCAGTGGATTTACGGTTTCAAGATCGCGTTCAAGGGTTTCCTGGAATCGAGTTCTTGAAGTTCGAAGATCTTAAGTTCCAAATATTGTGTTCATCAGATGACCATAAAACGAAATTGAAAATTTGTTGTTTATCGGATCTTTGGAAAAGAGAAGAAAGATAAAGAAGATTTATTGTTCAAATCTGGACAAGAGAAGAAAGAGAAAGAATATTTGTTGTTCATATCTGGAAAATAGAAGAAAGAGAAAGAAGAGAGATCGAGTTCTTGAAGTTCGAAGATCTTGTGTTCATTAGATTACCAAAAAACTTTTTTTGAAGATTTGTTGTTCATTAAATCTGTGGAAAAGAGAAAAATAGAAAGAAGATAGAAAATAGAAGATCAGTTGGAGGTGCTTTCTCAAAATCTGACATTGCTCATCTCCAAAAGAAGCTTAATTTTTGAAATCTTTAGGTTTCTTTGTCCATATTGGAAATCTGAAATGAAGCTTCAAAATTTGAAAAAAAAAAGCTTGAAATATAAAGCTCCAAATATGTATGTGTTCATGTTTCAGATCTTAGAATGCTATAGAATTTTGGACAAAAATGGGTCCTTCAAGAACCCTATTCGCTGGAAAATACATGTTTTACTGGAGAAGGTAACCGGAAAAATCATGTTTGGCCGGAGAGTATGACCGGGGACGTCATCGGAGCTTGCTTTCACCGGAAATGTCATCGGAGATGGAACTCAACCCCCCCCCCCCCCCCCAGTAAGTTTTACCTGCTATTGCATGTAATAGTGATATGTTTTAAACAAAAAAAACAAGTTTAATGATTAATTGTACACCAAAAAAATTAAATGACCAAATATGTACAAATGATATAGTTGGTTACCCTCTGAAGTCATTATCCCTAAATTATATAAATAGTACTTGTAATTTAGGATAATTTGCATGTTTGATCTTTATTTTTTTCTTAACATTGTGGTTTGATTTTCTTTCAAGTTTTGTCCCTACCAGACCTAAAATGACTATTATACCCTTTATTATTATTATTATTATTATTATTATTATTATTATTATTATTATTATTATTATTATTATTATTATTATTATTGTTATATTAATTTATTAATATGTAACATCCTATTTTCAAACCAAAATTTTCCTTTTTAATTAACTAAAAGTATTGTTCATAAAAACCCATCAAAAGAAAAATCACAAGTATCAAATACAAATCATCATAATAATATGAGAGTGTCCCAAAATATCTGGAATCATAATCAACAGACAAATATATACAATCAAGCATTCGTCCCCCCATGATCATCAGAAGTACCTGAAACACATGTAATCAACAACTGTAAGCGCGAAGCTTAATGAGTTCCCTAAAATATCACATACAACACAACAAAAATAAACAATCATAGGTTATCAACAACCCTAAAAACTACCCAAAGTCTATGTGGACAAACAACATGCCATGTGGGTTATCAGCAACCCTGGAGACTACCCTCAACACACGCAACAACACATATCACAGTATCAACAAATAGACCTAATTGGTCAGCATATATATATATATATATATATATATATATACACACACACACACACACACACTACCACACATACAAATATGATGAGAAGACTCACCTCGCACAAAAGACTAAGAAAACTCACACCCGAACTGTCGGAACTAGACTCTATCTTTTAATCGCATCAAATAATCCTAATTAGCAATTAAGGTAATTATCCAAACTCAACTAGTCCCACGCCAAGTCTAGTCCATAATTTGAGCAAAATACCATTTTCCCCTTCTACGATCAAAATTGTAACACCGAGTTTTGAATCGCTTCATTATTCGGGGTCGTGACCTGATTATCAGTTATCATAAGGCTTCGGGCTTTAGTGAAGAGGGAATTAGACCTTTTTGGAGGTGGGTATTATATATTAGGTGATGAGAGTGTTCGATTGTGTTTCAGAGCCCAAAGGTATAACCGTGATTTGGCAGTTCGATCCTTTATGAATTTTGGGTTTAAGTTTGGGAAGTTTTTAGACAAAGAAGAGTTGATAGAATGTTGGAGCTTCTCTTTAACTTTATGTGGATATAAATAACGTCAAAAATGAACTTAGAACGAAGGAGTTATGGCCGATTGAAGTTGAAGTTTTCTGGAGCTTTGTCTAGTACGCGGGGCGTACTCATTGAGTACACAGGGCGTAGTGGAATATATGATCACCTATACCGTTTGAGTATGTCGGACATACTCAGGAGTACACAAGGTGTACTCCCTTCAACTAGAAACCCTAAGTTTTAGGGTCTTACCCCTATTTAAGCTCGTCATGTTATTGGGGCCTTGCCTTTTATCAGTCTCCATACCTCCTGAACCCTAATATCGACCCCTTAGGCACCATATTTGAGTTATTAAGCTCTTGAGAGGTATCTTGGTGTGTTCTTGAGCATTTTGAAGTGATTGAAGGCTGTTGAAGAATCATCGCTTGGAGATCCAAAAGTTACACCTCTTTTGCAACCTATTGAAGGTAAAAAGCTCTTGTCTTGACATCTCCTTTAGTAGATCTAGTTTGGAGTAATTTGTAGCATAATTTGGTCCCTTTGGTTTGTCCTTATGAGAAAGAGTTGCTCCAGAAGTTTGGTCACTAGATCTGGACGTTTTAGGGGTCCCAAATGCATAAAAATGTAATCTTGATGATTGATATCTACCCATGCATGTGTATTAGCTCCTTATTGAAGTTGTAAAGTTAAGGCTTGGATTTAGGACCTATTGAGCCATGCAAAAGCTCAAAGTTAACGACTTTTATAGGTTGATACATGATTTGGATCTAGTTCTGAGCATTGGACGTTTTGGCTTAAAGGTTAAAGACCTTTTCTATATGGTTTAAGAGCATACAACGTACACGGGGCATACCTCCTGGTACGCAACGCGTACTGGGTCAGCACCCCCGCAGGCTGGTCAAAATCCATAGTACGTTGGGCGTACCAATTGAGTACGTAGGGCGTACTCAGTTTGTATGGACTTCCTTGAATTATTGACTTTTTGACATTTGACCATTAACCAAAAACTTGACGAGGGTTGACCAATGGATATTTTGGGCCTTTTAAGATATTGGGCCTTCTTGGATTAGGTATATGTTGGGTTTTAGGCCAATTTAGATATTGGGCCATATTTGGCTTTAATGTTATTGGTTTGGGATTCAAATTTTTGGGCCAATTGAGGGAAGGGTAAAATAGACTTTTACCCTGAGTATTGGGCAGTCAGACTAGGTTTCCAGCTGTGGGTAAAGGACCAATTATTTATTGGGTGTTATTTGATATTGTTAGCGCAGGGATTTTACGGATCGGCAGTCTGAGCTTTTGGTTTGAAACCAACCATTAACAAGATTTTTAGTAACAAATTTTAGCTAGCTCTAATACCAATTGTTGGTTATCTTTGATAACCAAAACATAAACGCAGAAGCATAAACTTTAGATCTTTAATCTCGAATCCGATTAAAAGAAAACTTAAACATGAAAAAAATGATTGCATATCTGATTCAATTATGATCTTTGGGTCTGAAGAACTAGGGTTGAGTTTTCCAGTTGAACTCAAGAGCTATCTCTAAAATCCCTCAACAAACCCTAAATGAATTTACATGTGTATTCCATGTGTCTTTATTTGCTCCTTATCACATGTATATATAGATGGAAATATACCCTAATGTGAGAGATGGAAGGGATCTTGAGGATCTTGAATCAAAATTGGGAACTCAACCCACAAGGTAAGTAAATATTCTATGAATCAGCATCAACAATTTATATTCTTACCATAAGAATTGTATTTAATGATAACATTAAATATATATGATGTGGTCTCATAATTATCTAACACTACACCCACACACCGTATCCCCACTCTATAGTACACGTCAAGAAGATGAAAAATTATAGATCCTCATCATCCTCGTTGATTGGGGTTCAGATTCAACACATACATAAGGATGAACAAATACCTATGAGTCGATCGCTTTTAGATTCAACGCGCACACACATAATGATGAACAAACACGTGTAAATCAATGACTTTTAGATTTAACACACACACACACACAATAATAAACATCGCAACTTGTACTAAACCCTAGACCCTCTTTTACTCTATTACTTGCTTTTGAAACGAAATACATAGATACCCATGAACCTAGAAACAAAATCAATGAATCCATAAACAAAATCGATTTATGCATGTTTGTGTTCATTGCTAGCCCTTTCAAAACCCATAAATCGATTTGTGAACAAACCCCGAAAGTCGATTTGTGTGTGTTTGTGTTCATCGTCTACTACTATGTGAAGAAGGTGAACCTATATGAAAAAGATGATGCATTTGTTTGTGTTTGTATTCATCATCACTCTCACCAAGAAAAATCACCATAACTTACACATATTTAAAGAAGGTGAATCATCTCACCACCCCCTTTCTTCTCATACCATAATTAAGAAATTTATTTTAACCATTTTTCCCCAAAATCTAGGCTTGAGAAGATGTATTTTTTTAGCTTCGCGTTTAGGAAAGAAGGAAGGAGAAAGACATGTGGGGGATACGGTGGAGGTGTGGGTTCCAAATTTTATTATTTTATAGTTATAAAAATGTTATATAAATATAAAAAAGAATTAAAAGGATACAAAAGTCATTTCTTGTATGATAAAGACCAAAACCACAAAAAATATATCGTTTTGGACCATCTGTGGATGTTGAACTTTTTTTTAACCAAATCCAAAAAAAACATTTTTGCATTTTTCTATAAAATAATTAAAAAGATAATAAAGTCAACTTACATATATTAGAACCAACCATAAAAGAAACTTAAATCATGGAGAATGCCTATGTATTGTAGTTTTCATATCCGTTCAAAAGGCATATTTGTTATTAATAGAAAAACAACAACTCAAATGTTTGATTCAATGCATGGATATGTATGATCAACCGTACAAGTGTACAACAAATAAAAACCACACATATATATGTAGTGGTTCTAACAGTTGTTCTCAATTTTGCAAACCATGAAAATCAATTGTAAAATTTGTCAAAATTATATATAAATAAAACTTTCATTAAAATTCCTTTTCACTATATATTCATTAATTAACAAAGATAAAGATTAGTGAAAACATTTTTAAAAATTCAAAAGATGTAATGATCTATACAAAAGTAATTCTAGCCTTAGTGGATAACCACGATTAAAACTTATACTAATATAATAAACAAATTATAAGAAGTTTAATGAAAATATATATTTTACGAAGGTCTAATGTGATAATTTTGAAAGGGTTGAGGGACTTGTTTACCGTTTTATCGCTTCTTTCTATATATCTACCGCCCCCTTATCTTCTACTCTCAATTTTCCACCCAAATAGGTGCCCTAGAAATTTAGATATTCTACCTACAAGTCTACACCCCAGCCGGACACTTGTTACTTTTGATTTCTTGTCCATTGCTGTTGTTGTTGATTTACGGGGGAATATTTGGATGTTCTGATCTGGTTTGGTGTCTTAATTGGGGTTAGGGTTTTTGTTATTGGGGTTGTTGTGAGTTCAAATGGCGGATGTGGGTGAAGAAGAGGAGTATGAGAGTGATCCAGAGCAGGCGAAGCTATCTCTGACGATGCGGAGGAGGAGGGAGGCGAGTGACGATGAGGAGGAAGTGGATGATGACGATGATGTGAGGGTTAGGGGAAGGGTAAGGGTAATTGACTCTAGGGTTTCAGATTATGAATCGGACGATCAGGGTGCTGCGGCGGAGTATGATGATGAAGAATATGATTTAGCGGAGGAGGAAGAGTTGCTTGAGGAAGTTGAAGACGAACAGCTTGTACAAGGACGGGTTCGGAGTGAAGTTCAAGGTGTGAGGGAGGACTTGGATGGTGTTATCGAGGGGACTTCTGTGGGAGTCAAAAGGGAGAACGATCAAACAGATGGGGATGGGTTTTATGCACCTGAGAGTGTTGATCAGTTTGATGACAATGCGAATGGAACAGTGGGGGAAGGTGAGGGAGAGGGAGAGGGAGATGGAGGGCCGGAAGAAAAGAAGGAGAACGAGCCATTCCAAGTGCCAACGGCTGGAGCATTTTACATGCACGATGACCGGTTCAGAGACAGTTCTGGTGGTAGACACAGGTATTTTTGCACTTGATTTTCTTTCTTCTAGTTTGTATTGCAGTTCTAATCGATGTTATGACTAAGGGAATGTCCTTCAAATGGTTTTTCCTTTTAGTTTAATCAGTCTCATTGTCTCAAAGATGTGCCTTTTCTGTTTGGTGTTGAAGGAAAACTGCATTTAAGTGCAATGGCACAAACATTTGACCAATTATTTCACAATATCATAAATGCTATTAGAAATACACAAGAATTGTGCAAAGGGGATTTCAAAATATAGAATTTCTGGTTTCTGTTCTTGCTAAATTATAATTGCAACAGAAGTTGTCTAATAAATCCTTTAGTTCTTCTGCCCTTTAGGGTTTTTGATAGGCATCAACATTTAGAAGGGATTTTACTTGAAGAACCTGAGTATTTTGAAAAAAAAAATAAACATCTTTATTGGTCTCATGAGTTTTATAGGAATGGGTCTTTTACAATAGGGCAAGGTTTGGAAACACTTTGATACTTGGGGGAAGCAGGACATTTGCATGGCATATCCTGGTCATTGCTATTTTTTATCATGCAAATATCATCAACTATTTTCTTATTTATTCATCAACCAACACTCCACATGTCCCCAAATAGTTCATATTTGACATGTTAGTGACAAACGGGTTACTTTTTTTCATTATAACCAACAATTACTTTAAGCTACAAGAAAGCAACAAAATAAGAACATTCTTGAATTGAATCCCTTTCAAAAGTAACATAACTCGTATCATGGTTCTTAGTCTGTGAATCGGATCAAGATTTACACTAATTTATTCAATGTGGTGTTATAGGCGAACTCTTGGCGGGAGGAAGCTGTGGGAATTAAGAGATGACAGAAAATGGGGACACGATAAATTCGAGGAAATGTCTATGCAAGAAAGGCATTACGATGAGGTGAATTGTTATTTCTAGAAGATTAATGCATCTTATAATATATAAATTACACCCTCCCTTTTTTCTGCACTTCCTTTTGTTTTAATATACATTCTATTATCAGGGTAGGAGAGCTCCCAGGGGTCGTAATCGAGGCACCCGTGGTAGAAACCGAGGAGAAGATCGTAATTTTGTATCAGGAAACAGACCTAAAACATACAACAACAACAATCAAAATAATACATCCAGACCTGTGAGAGGTCGAGGCCCTAGAAAATATCAACCTACTTCACAAAACAATTTTGAAGCTTCTTCACAAAACAGACAGTGAGTACTGAGTAGAAAATGTTTTGTGTTTTGTTTTTTTTTCACCATTACTTAATATTTTGTATTGCTGAATAATTTCAGACCTGCAAAGTCAATGGAGAAGACTGGTCATGCAAATTCAGGAAGAACATCTGCTGCCACATCAGCGTCAGAGTCCACTCAAGCTCCAGCTAGGAAAAACGTTCTGGCATCAAATTTGAATTCTGCTTCTCCTCCATTTTACCCTTCTGGAAATAAAGAAACCAACTTGAATCAGAAAAAAGATGCTCAAACTGGATCAGTTAATAAGCGTGAAAATTATCCAGTTTCACAATCCAATAATAACATGCGAGGAAGAAATGCTGTTTCTGATTCTTTAAACATTGAGAAGCTTTATATTGATGATTCTGGTCCCTCTTTCATCAATCCTACCCAAAGGGCTGAGGGGAGAGGCCCAGTTTCATTTGGTCAAGTATATCAACCTGTGCCAGTGCCACCTCATCACCAAGTAAATCGGGTTTCTTCCCCAAACCAAGTTCATTCTTTCCAACGTGCTCCTGCCCTTAACCAGCTTAACCCCAATCTGCAAAATCCCGGTCAGCAGTTCGGGCAGCGTTCTGCTAGTGGGTCCCGTGCTTCTTCCCCACCACCTAAAGAATCTGCAGAAATGGAATCTCCTACAGAATCTAATGATAATTCTAAAACAGCATTGGTTGGAAATGGAAATGGAAATGGAAAAGGAAAAGGCAGTCTTCAGACAACGGGTATGAGCTCATTTTCTTATCATGGTGATCAGAATTTCCCTGGTGCTCCAACGTTTTTGCCAGGTAAACCCAGGGGCTATTTTGGTAATTAAAAAAAATGTTAAATAAAAATTTATGGTGTCTAATCTGTTATTAAATTTGTAGTAATGCAATTTGCGGGGCAGCATCCCGGTGGGCTTGGAGTTCCTGCTGTTGGCATGGCATTCCCTGGGTATGTTGCTCAGCCCAATGGAATGGGGAATTCAGAAATGACATGGTATTTTTAGAATTTAGTATTGTATGAATAAATAAATAAATAAAAATTTTAAGTGAGTAAATGGATAAAATTGTGAAATTTTGTTGTAGGCTACCTGTTTTGGCTGGTGCTGCTGGGGCTTTAGGTGCTGCAGGAGCTTTAGGGGCAACATATTGTTCACCTTATATCACAATGGATGCTGCTTATCATGCTAGGCCATCTGGCCAGACCTCTGCACTGCCTCCTACAAGGTCTGTTTTTATTGTTATTATGATTTATGATTCTCAGGGTATTTAGGTCATTTATCTTTGGGTTTCATTGCAGCAAAGACATTAGTAGTACAAATAAACCTGGTAGTGAAGTGAAGCCTTCTCAGAGACCTGGTAAGACATAGACCCTGTTTCTTTCTTTTTCCCATTGGATGCTGTATATGTATATGTATGGATAAATATGAGGGCAAATTTGGTAAAAAGGTTTTGGTTGTATTTGATTTTGCAGAGCTTGCAAATGATGAATTGAGGCAAAGACAGACTAAAGCTCGCAGGCATGTTTGAATTCTAGAGGCTTCTTTTTATTTTAGAAAATTAAAAAAAGAAAAAGTACTAATTTGTTATTGGTGGTTGTTGGCATACAGATACACAGAAATGAAGTTTGATAAGTGAAGTATTAAATAGGTGAAAACCTATTTAAAAAAATTAGGTGTGAGTGTGAGTTTCCAACTGAATTCCTGATGAGTGGTGTACTTGCTTGTGGTGCTGCAGGCCTTAGGCCATCTTGTGATCTCCAATTTGGGCAGCTGCTGTATTTCCCAATTATTTAAGGTACTCACTCTTTTTTAATTTTTATATTTTTTGTATGAGAAATGAATTAACTCCTTTCATGTTGTGTGCTTATGATTATGATAAATGCAACAAACTCTCATTATGACAAATACTCAATTATATATCAGTAAGAATTGGCTATAAATGATTAATATTTTTCAAACTACAATGATGTAAATGAAACTAGGATGCTATGATATGAATATGATAAACAAATAAATGAAAGTACATTGTTATTTTACAAGTAATAACCCCATATTTTTACCTTGATAATGTTTTTGTTGTCAGGTATGTGTTTGAAACGCCTGCTCATGCTTCATCTTCTTAGCAAAAGAATGCAGCCTGACAGGTGGCAGGACTTTTTCTGGATGCGAGGTATTGTATTGTTACATTATTATTATTATTATTATTTTTTGTCACAAAAGTTTTCTCTTCCACTATTGGAGGTTTTTTTGGTCCTAGTTCCAAGTGACATAAATGACCTATTATTTTTGGACCAAATTGCAAAAACCAACTCTACTCTCATCTTACAAAACTTCGGGACCAAAAATGTAATTTACTATAAATCGACTGACATAATTGTGATATTTGGATTTTCAGGTTTATTGTGGCTTTGTTTCTTTTGTTTTGTTTTGTGAAAGGCTTCCTTCTCATGGGAAAGTAGTAAAGAACAAGAGATATGGTGCAGTGGCTTTGTGTCAAGTCAAGTGTAGTAAAACTTTTTTTTTTTTTTTCTTTTTTCTTTTTACCTTTTTTACTTTTCTGTTGGAAGTGTCTTTGGTATTTTTTTTATTTTTGTTTCCTCATGTAAGTTGTTTTTCTCAACTTTTAAGGACTGAGTTGTGTTTTTTTGGGGGGTTGAATCATCATCGTATGTTTTGGTTTTGCTGGGTGTGTGGGTTTGTTATTGGTATGCAGTTGTCTGACCTCTTTTCTTTAGGCAGTTAAAATTGCAATAATAAAATCAACCCCTTTTTTGAAGTTGTCTATATAAAA
The DNA here is from genome assembly GCF_002870075.4 of Lactuca sativa. Lineage (NCBI taxonomy): Eukaryota > Viridiplantae > Streptophyta > Magnoliopsida > Asterales > Asteraceae > Lactuca > Lactuca sativa. The sequence goes on along the minus strand of NC_056627.2, from coordinate 287,084,496 downwards.
AGGTATTTAACAATCTATATCATTGTTCATCAAATAATTTTTTTTTTTTTTTATTTTTTTTTATTTTAGAATTTTAGAATTTTGTATGTCAAGTATTTAAGTGTTAATACTATTTTTTATCTGGTTATAGTTAATAAACAAAATGTTATATTTAACCGTTTGTTTTTATCAAGACTTCATTTGGTCCGAAATAAACATTTGTTCATTTAATTTTGCTGTATAGAATTGTAAATACATATAAGGGTTTTTTAGTATGATAGAGGTACACAAATAATGTCTGTAAAATAAATTATATGGTCGTCCTTAAGTATGACATAGTTACATTTCTCCTCTGTAACTATCTAATGGTCTTCTTAAATATGGAAAAAAAAAGTACAGAAATTATCCTTAGGTAAAAATCATTTATGTAAGGGATAATGACTTGTAAGGGTAATGAACTTTCGATTTTGTTCATATTTAGTCATTAAATTTTTTTCGTTATGTATTTGCCACTGAACTATTGAAACTGTTCACATTTTACCGGTCATAAGAGTAAAATGTGAACAATTTCAATAGTTTAGTAGCAAATAGATAATGAAAAAAGTTTAGTGACTAAATATGAACAAAATTGAAAGTTCGCTTCCCTCTAAAAAAAAGTTTAATGATTAAATGTGAACAAACTTCATTTTGTATTATGTTTTAGCAAATTATTTATTTTTGTTAAATTCTAACAAATGAAGAAATCTACGAAAAACCGAAACGGAAATAAAAAACCAATGGTTTGGTATTTTCCAAAATAAAAAATCAAAATTTCCAATCTGATTTTTTATTTTACAAAAAAATGAATCATTTTCATCGATGTGAATTATGATCATTGATTTGGCATACAAAATTAAAGAATACGGTGATTTGGGTGTTTAAGAGATGCATTCGATTATGAAAGGTGTTTACAAAAAAAGGATCTAGATCTAAATCTATATAATTAACACACTAACACTCTCAATGTTACATCTTTCAAGCACACCTCTATATGTGGTATGAACCCACCTTATATATAGGTTTTTACATGTCTCTCTATCTCTCTCTCTCCCATGTCACAAGGCTACTTTACCACATACAAGTGGGTCTACAAAAGTCAAACCATTTACAAAGTCATATATGGATAACTTTGTATCAAACATTCTCACCCTCAAAGTTAGGAATCCATGACCCGCTTCAAATCCTCCAAACTCGAGCAACTTCACGAATTAAGCCTCAAACGTGACGCATGTAGAGATGAACACCAAATCTTCAATTCTTCCATGACTTTTCAATCGGGGTTCTAGAATATGAGACCATACAAACCGAACATCAAAAGGTAATTAGGAGTTTCTCATTCTCCAAAAAATTACCCAAAATTTGAGCATTTATGCGCACTCAAAAAATCTTCAATAAGTCCAAACCCATTATGAACCGAAATCATTTCCGAATCTCCAATCGAATTATTTCATAAACTTCAAATACTCGAGGTCACTTCGGTCTTCAAGTTTGCATAATGTGAAAAATTCAACTTTCGACTTTCTATATCTAAATCTCTCCCCCTTTTTATAATCGAAAAATGATTATAAAACCAAAAAGGGAATGAGAAAGAGCTCAATTTGAAATTTTTCTATCCAAAACACCCCCTTAAAACATGACATAAACATTTTGCTTCAATCCGGAAAATCCAAAAATCTTCAATTTGCAGCTTTGTTCACGGATCGCCTTTGACAGAATTTTGAAATTGACAATTTCTACCAAAATTTTTGTCAAATATGGTCCGTAAACAAAGCTAAAAATTGAAATTTTTTTGGATTTTCCGGATTGAAGCAAAATCTTTATGCCATGTGTTAAGGGGAGTTTTGGATAAAAAAAATTCTGAATTGAGCGCTTTCTCATTCCCTTTTTGGTTTCATAATCATTTTTCGACTATAAAAAAGGGAAGAGATTTAAATATGGAAATTTGAAAGTTAAATTTTTGTAAAACCAAAATTAGATTGGAAATTTTGATGTTTTATTTTGGAAAATACCAAACCATTGGTTTTTTATTTCGGTTTCAGTTTTTCGTTTTTTCTAATATATTTTTTGGGGTTTTGTTTTTTTTATTTCATACATTTCTTCATCAACAAATGTTGCTATAATTTAACAAAAATAAATAATTTGCTAAAACATAATACAATAGGAAGTTTGTTCACATTTAGTCATTGAACTTTTTAGAGGGAAACGAATTTTTGATTTTGTTCACATTTAGTCGTTAAACTTTTTTTCATTATCTGTTTGTCACTGAACTATTAATATTGTTCACATTTTACCCTTATGACCGGTAACAGCCGCTCATAAGGGTAAAATATGAACAATTTTAATAATTTAGTGGCAAATAGATAACGAAAAAAAGTTTAGTGACTAGATGTGAACAAAGTCGAAAATTCGTTACCCTTTCAAATCATTATCCCTTTATGTAATGGTTATTAAGTATGATAAAGTTATAAAAATGGTTCCTAAGATAAAGTTATAGAAATGCTTTCTTTCTAATAGCAAAATTTTAAAATAGTCTATATAAACTACAATAAAGTAATGGTCCTTGTTTAAGACAATATTATAGAAAAGATCCTATGTAATAGCGATATTTATATAAATGGTCCATGCGTAATATGATATTACATAAATGGTCCATAGGTATGGCAACATTAAAGAAATGCTCCTTGGTGTAATAGCAAAATTAGATAAAATACAATTACAATAATGGTCCTTGTGTAAGACAATGGTATAGAAAGCTACGTTGTATGTGAGTGATGCATAAATCGTAAAAATATAAGAGAACATTACAAACATAGAAATTAAATATTATATTATTTATTAGATCAAGACAAATATAAAAAATTAAAAAAATAATAATAATAATTAAAAGAAAAATAAGTGGTATCAACATGTCATAATTTTATATGGATAAGAGTATAAGTAACAAGAAAATATAGAAGTATATATATATATATATATATATATATATATATATATATATATATATATATATATATATATATATATATATATATATATATATATATATATATCTTTACTACTTATAAAAGAAATCTAACTATTTCTATAAATAGATTGAATATAATAATATTATTTTTTTAAGACGTCCAAACTATTAAGCTTGAAGTACAACACATTTATAATATAATAATATTAAAACTTTAACCCTATCCTTTATCCCTTAAAAATCTCGTATCAAATTAATAGAAGAATTCATTTGCAAATTGAACCCGTCAATCTCAACACTTCAGTCATTTGAAGCGGTCAATGTCAACAATTTATAGAGGATCTCTTCTCTCACATTGGTAACAAACCATCTCATAATATCTATCTTCGTAATCCCTTCAAAGTAAGAAATATACGCACATTCTCTCGAAGAACCCTAACCAGTAACGAAGACAGTATAACCACCACCATCACAGCCGCTCTGCCTCCTTCCGCCTTCAACCAACCACTATCACGACTACCGCCCTTCCTCTCACCCACGACATGAACTTTCTTTTGGAACATAACATTTTTCTTTAAAAAAATATCATTGAAAGAAGCTATTTGTCCCCGCCGCTGTGCGCGGGTAACAACTAGTATATATATATATATATATATATATATATATATAATTCTTTTACAAAATTATGTCAAAAATATATAATTAATAAACTCGTCGCAATGCGTGTGATATCCCCACTAGTTCAACAAGTTTATTGATGGAATAAATGTTAAGAGGTAACATATTTTATACATTAATGATTCGGAAAATCTCATTTTTTTTATTCTTTTTCTATTCTTCAAACACAAATAAAGTTATAACTCCTTGTGTGCCTATGTTGAACAGATAGTATATCACATAACACTAGTAATATTTTAGGTGTGTGAGAGCTTAAACAATGTATTTTATTTATTGAATTCCACACCTCAATAATTGGGGATCTATCACGGGGTACAAAGTTTTATAAAACATGACATATTTCCACATTTAATTTCTCGATATTGTTCTTGATTTAAAAAAAAAAAATCAAAGAATACAAACTTGGGGTCAAAATTATAAAACACGATAAACTTCGACTCTTTAACTTAAAGACAAAAATGAGGTCAAAATGATTAAAATAGGAGTTTTAAGTACGAAATTGATGTAAAATTTTGACTATCGAGATAAAAGTAGATTTATCTATCTTTAACTGTAAATACATATTACTTGATTATGAATATGAATTAAGTTGTAACTATTACTTTGTAAGCTAATGGTTTATGGGAGTTAGCCCATACATAAAAACAATACGAAATCACCAAAAGCAGTCCGGACCAACACAGTAAACTCATAGCATAACATACCAGACCGACTTTCTTTATCAAATGCAAACTAACTGGCAAACCGAAAAACAATTAATTATGGCAAGAAAATCACCTATACAAATTCTCATACAACATCACAGGAAACACGAAAAATGTAATACTATTATAATTGAAGGGTACTACCCTTGCAACTTATAGACAACCGCATAACCTGGTTAAATAAGCAAGAACCCGTACCATATCACATGTATATAAGAACTTTAATACACATCATTGAAGCCAAAATTCTCTCACCTTAAGCAATTTTACATTATTACGAATTGACACCTAACTTAGGAATTAGAGATAAATACTTAGGACCGGCCATCCCTCGATATCACTTTATAACCTAGCTTTTGTCTGCCTTTTACAACATGCCTTCCTATTTGTGCATTAGAAGAGGACATTCCCAACCAACTATCAAACATTTGGAATGCTACGTAGCAACATAAACATGCATTATAAACATGTTGAATAAATTTGAACACCATACTATAACGATAATCATGTAAGACATTTTCCTTAAATAATATTTTGGTTTTTTGTTGAGTGTTTACTATGAAATTTACAAGATGACAACTCAATTCAAGTCAACTTCAAGTTTAGGCAAAAACAATTAGTCTATAAACTAAAATTATGTTAGTTTTGTTCTCTAAAATAAACCATCGACCCATAAATCCTAATATACATTTGAATATAATAAAATAGTTTTTTTCCTAATTTAATGCACTTGCAATCCCTCACGACTTATACTTGTAGTCCTGCAAGGGGATGTTACCTCTTGACCTCTTATAACGACATTTGTCATGTCCAAATCAAATCAACCCATGTGCGAGTATATACTTCACACCTCCTTAACGTGTATTTCAACATTACATAAAATTGGTAGGTATCTATCTGTAAGAACCTATAATTTATGGTATACGTGTTGTAGGATGTTATTTTATGTCTAAGGGCAATTTGGTCCTTGTGACAATATTTGAATTGTAGAATGATAAATGCATTTTGTGTATTTCTTATATGTTTGAAGTTATGGAAATGTGGTATTACGTATGGAGAATGAGTTAAATTTAATAGGTGTAAGAAATCTGTGAAGAAGTTCCTTTAAAAGAGATGTGAAAAAACTGATTCCAACTCTACTGTTGCGCGGTGGCTAGCTTGTCATGACATGGTAGCTAAGGTGGCGATTTAGGTAAGCTTTTTATATAATTTGAGTGCAACGTACTTTGCACCACGACGTGGTGTAACATCTATAAAATTCATAAAAATTTAAAAGTTTTTCAAGCATCCAAAAACCATTACTTATTACAAAATATTTTCAAAATAGTTTCATATCAGAGAATCCCAAAACTCAAAATCATAAAATGTGAGGAGGTGCATGATCAAGCCTTCGCCTTCCCACGATCATCCGGAGTACCTAAAACAAAATCCAAAACTATAAGCTCAAAGCTTAGTGAGTTCCCCCAAAATACTGATACATAACAAATAGTACACATAATAATAGCATGTAATGGGTCCATAGCTTCCCAAACTGGATTACCCTTGAGCCCATAATATGTGTCTGGCTTGCCTAACAGGCCCACAACTCACATTTGGCTTGCTCTCGAGCCCACAACATAAGTTTGGCGTGCTCTCGTTCTCACAACTTATGAATGGCTTGCCCCTTCAGTTTTAAGACTGGAATATAAATGATCAGCCCTCAATGCGAGTATGGCATGCTCCCCTAGCCCTCAGCTCACATCTGGAATGCTTAGGAGTCCTCAGTATGAGTCTGGCATGCTCTCCCTGGCCCTCAGCTCATATCTGGCATACTCTAGGGTTTGTTTGTTACCGCATGGAGCTGTACAACCTCAACCCTACCCACACAACATGTCGACATGTAATAGCTAAATACACATACAGATAATTAGAAAATATCACAGGTAGTCCTACAGATCTACCAGATAGCATATCAATTAGCATGCATCTCTAACTCACACTCAACATATGAACAACTATCATGATATTAATCTAATGGGCCGGCCTTGGTGCCTTTGACCTCTAAGTATAGTGAGGAAACTCAACTCACAAGTAGTGCTGAAGCGATACAATCGAATCCCAACTCACAGCTCCGAACTCAACTACCTGTAACCATCGTATGGCTAATTCCATTACCAAAATACCCTCTGAAGTCAAACTTGGTTAACCATGGTCAAAGTTAAAGTCAACAGTCAAGGTCAACAGTCCATGTTGACCTAACTCGTCAAGTGCATCTATTGACTCGTCGAGTTCCTTTAGAACTTCAGAAACCATGAAAACACAAGTCATCCCATCGAGTTGTTAAAATAACTTGTCAAGTCCATACCGTGTCCAGACCATCGGGAAAAACCCTAACCAACCTGTCGAGTTTTCTCACCAACTGGCCGAGTTACTCAGAATCCAAAAAGCAGGAAAACCCGACTCGACTCGTTGAGTTGGCTAAGCAACTCATCGATTTCTCTCCCTGTTGCACACATTCAAATGGTTCTTCGATTCCAGGGACTCTAAGGCTTAGATCCACACCCCTAACACGCCTTAAAGGATAAGGTTTCCAACTTTATCATCTGATACCATCCCAAATGTTCAAAAAACTCTTAATCAGCCTTGTAAACCCATGAATGCACATCTAAGAATACGGAGGGGAAAAGGGACACAATCTAAGATCTAGCTATGTATGTACATAAAAATCGGGGTTTGAATACTCACAATAGTCCACCTCAGTTCCAAAACGAAGATGCTTGCTAAATCCCTGCCTCTTTCTTACCAATCTCTCCTCTTTTGCTCCAAAGTGTCAACTAGCTCACAATATAGAAGGAAAAATGGAGATTAGCGTTTGCACTATCGATATTAGGGTTTGGAAGCTGATAAGGGGTCGGCCTTTGTGACTTAAGGAGATTATATAGGGTGAAAACCCTACAAATTAGGGTTTTCATAATCTGATGCCAACTCGTCGAGTTGAGTCTTCTAACTAGTCGAGTAGGCTTTGTAAATTACACGACCATCTTGGTCTCTACATGACGAGTTGGGCCCTCCAACTCGTCGAGTAGGTCTTATGAAATGCATAAAAACCATTAAATTTCATATTTGGGAGTCGGGATGTTACACGTGGTATATGGGTACCATGAAGTGATGGATAAAGTAGGTTGCTACCATGGATTTCCACCGTGATGCTAACTAGAGATACCACGACTCATTTAAAGACACCACGACGTAGTAAGGAGCTTGTTGCAGTGCGGTTTTGAGAGCAGGATAAACATCGGTTTTGGTTTATTCTTGAACTAAAACACCCCCAATCACTTTGAGAGCATACCTCCGACAATTTTAAGGAAGATGAAAGATTAAGTGGCGATCTAGTGTGTTTGTGGCAAGGATTGAACATCAAAAGCTTCTAAAGGTATCATTTTCTTCATTAACCAGTCTTTTAGAGCTTTAATTGTGTTTTTAGGGTTTGAGTTGGATGTGCAATATTAATCTTATATAACTTGTTGTTTATGTTTAATCAAGTGTTTAAAAGCTTAATACATGATTTGTATAAAGATTTCATGGCTGAATCCATGTGGTGATTGTTAGGGTTTGAAACCCTAGTTTTGGAAAATCATGAAATGGTTTATATGTGTTATGAACTTTATGAATTAAGTGTTACGAAGCCACATTTGAGTAGTATAGCAAGGTTATTGGAAAAGGATTGTCAATATGAAGTGTTACCAAAAGTATAAGATTTTTCTATAATGTTCTTAATGGTTTAAGACATTTTTAAAGGAACCTAATATGTGAATGACATAGGTTGTTGCAAGGAGGAGTTGGAGTCTTTACAAGAAGCTTTGAATAAGGTTTAGAAGTAGGTTCTCATTGTCTTCAAAGATGTGACTCATACTTTTCTTTAGAGTATGATGTTAGATAGATTTGATGTTAAAGTATGTGTAGATGAATATGTGAAAGTAGATTACATCCTTGTTAGATAGAGACATGTTGGATAAATGTGTTATATTAATGTTTTGTCCAAATGACATTGTGTGAATGTTATGTTGTTATGATACTATGTGCACATGTATGTATTGAATAAAACTAAAAGATAGGGATCCCAAGAAAGAAGTTTGTTTAGATATGGGAAGTATGTGAAGTAAGAAATTGTTTATTGATAAGAGTAAAGATAATTGGCCACCTATGTGACTAGTTAGATATGGGAAGTATGTGAAGTAAGAAATTATTTTGTGTATGTTATGTTATTTTATAACTCACTAGACTTGTTGTTTGATATATATTGTTTCCATGTATTTCAGGTTCAGGTAACAAGCCTTACAGAGAGTGGACTTAAAAACATCAAGAACATGGATTGAATTTTTGTCGCATGCTTTATTTATTGTTGCTTTAAATGTGGTTAGGATATGATTGTTACACCCATATGTATTTTCTGTAAATACTTTTAAAGATTTTTGAAACTATGCTTTTGTGCATGATGTAGAATACTCTAATATTTTCCAAAAATATTATGTTAATATTTTGTGAAAACACGGATTATTACATTATCCATGTTATACTTCGTTTCCCTAAGCGAAATCAACGTTATATCAACTTCTTTCTCTCTGACACTCACTCTCATGCTTTCCATCGTTTCTTTAAACTCATAGGACGTGTTCGGCATGGAACGTTTGAGAGCTTCTAACTTCTAGCGTTTGACAAAATGCTTCGTTTTGAACAGAAAGTCTCGTTTGACACTACAAGCTTCTAGCGTTTAGTTTAAATAAAACACTCCAAATACAAATGCTATTTCATGTAGCGTTTAACAAAATGCTACTAGCTAGAAGCTATCCGCAACCCGTTACAAGCTACCCGCTACTAGTTATTTTTGTCGAACACGTTTATAAAAATTGTCATTTATCCATCCCTAAACTATACTTTAATTAAAAATATTTAAAACAAACAAAAACCACTTAAAAATACATGATATTAATTAAAAAAACATAAAATAATAAATTAAAACAACATTTATTTAAAACAAAATACATGGTAAACAACAGAAAAGACATACTTTAATAAAAATAAATAAATTTAGTTGTCAAGGTTTGGAATGTAGGCAGTTGCAATATGTTTCATAAGATTTGATCGAATGTTGTGGTGGGTTTGTTGGTAACCCAATTGCTAAGAATATCTTTATTTACTTCCTGATAGGTTGGAGGGTTTGTTGGTAACCCAATTGCTAAGAATATCTTTATTTACTTCCTGATAGGTTGGAGGGTAATCATGTGATCATGCCATAGTGTTGCATCTTTATCTTTTAAAAATATATTGTGTAAAAATAATGTAAATGTACATCATTTTCATAATTTTTCTTGGAAGCAACATGTGTTGGGAATGTAAGTATACCCTAACAAATTTTTAGTATGCCAAAAACCCGTTCAATGTCCTTTCTTGTTGATTTATTTGTGTTACCTTGAACATGTTTCATTTTTCACCACTTGGATAGGTATATGTTTTCACAAAAGTAACCAAAAGGGGTTATATCTCATCAGCAAGATAATACTTACGCTTGTATTGTACTCCATTAACATGAAATACATAGTTGAGTGTGGTTTATATACTTATTTATTGAATAATGAAGATTGATGGAGAATGTTGATATTGTTGTTGGAACTGTTGAATCCAAAAAATGAATGTCAAATCTGTAAATCTTGCGAGGCGAAAACTTCAGGCATAATCCTTAGATGCTCGTAATCAACTCTGATGTATTGGCCTCACCATGCTATTTGACAATTCTTCCATAATACCGAATGTATGCAATAAATACTACCTAACATTTTCAGAAAGTCTATGTTTGGATTCATGTACGACATATAAAAGTTGTATGTCATGCAAAATTGGTTTTACACAATTTTTTTTTCATACAGTTGAATAATATTTTCACAACAGTAGTATATAATTTCACATGAAATTCTTTCAAATGTATTCAAGCACTTATCCCATCAATTATTCCATATGCTAACTGATAGACACATTGTATATGTTAGGGGTGGCAAATCGTGCTATCGTTTCGTATTTCTGTCTGACACGACACGACACGACAATGTCTTATATAACACGAACACGACACGACATGATGTCGTGTTTTTTTAACTAACATGAAAACGAACAAATTAAAAAACGACAAACACGACACTACACGAAAAATATATCATATACTAGAAACTAGTTTATTTAATGAATATTTTATCAAATATAACACGACAAACACGAAAAACACAATAAAGAACTGCTAAATCGGTTCAATTTAATGTCGAATTTTGAACACAAACACAACACGAAACGACATCGTGTTTTTACAGTTAACACAAACACGACACGAACACGAATTCAAATTTCAGTTTCATCCCGATTTCGTTTCGTGTCGTGTATTTTTGTCGTGTCGTGTCATAAATTGCCACCTCTAGTATATGTTCACTTATGTAATGGCGTAAAACTTCTTAAGATCAATAGATAATAGCATCAATTGTTAATCCAAACAAAATATCATGTGTTTCGATATCATCAACTATTCATAGGAATAATTATGTTCATATATGGAACCTTCTTTTGACCACCTCAACACCAAATACATGATTTACAACGAAGTAGTAATTCATTAGACAATCATGTGTAGCTTCACGGTCATTGTGAACTTACAATATCTTAAAAGAAGAAGAAGTAATGTAGCTTGAGCAGCTGTTGCTATTAACATAAGTGTTACATGTATTAGATGAAGTTAAAAACGCAGTGCTACACACATATTATTGGCGGCTCAACCATTTTAGGGGCTCTAAACAAGCCAAAAATTTAGGGCCCTTTGGCCTTTACTATACTCGGAAATAAAAAACAGAAGAGATGAATATGTCACAGAAATAAAAATTTGGGACCCTTTAGCCTTTATTATACTCGGAAATCAAAAATAGAAGAGATGAATATGTCGCGGAAAATAGAATCGGTAGAAAAATGCAATGTCGTTTCAGTTTCATGAATGCAACGATCATTAATCTATTCTTTCGCTTCATTTATTTTGTGATTACCGGATTGAATTTTTTAATGGGCTAAACTTTTGGATTTTGGAAAATATGAGACCCCTTAGAATTGGGGGCCCTATGTCATAGCTTAAAAAACCTCTACAGAGAGCCGTCCTTGATATTAGTTAGATACAAACTATGATTATTTGTAGTGTCAAACGAGGCTTCTGTTTAAAACGGAGCGTTTTGTTAAACGTTAGAAGTTAGAAATTCTCAAAAGCTTCATGCCGAACATGCCCTTAAGTTTATAGCTGATGGACTTGTGTTCCTGACGAGAATGCCCACCCTGAAGCCGTTTACCAAGCTTCATATGCACGATAATGTCCATCTTAAGTTTGTTTCGGTGCTTGAGTAAATCGGTAAATCCAATAGTCTAAAGTATTTGATACACTTAATTAAATATTTTACTTTAATATATATAAATATTTAAGAAATAGAAATTACAAACACACTCTTTAAGAAATGGAACTTACACATACACCCTTTAAGAAGTGGAAATCATAAACGCCCCCTTTGCACCTCCGCTCCCTTAATTTTCTTTTGTGAGTAGGGTTGCAGAAGATAAACGCCACCAGTCACCCCTTTCACCCCATCTCTTTCACATCACACGTCGCCTTATAAACCCTCAAAAACTATCAAATCTCTCTCTACTCTCATTCTCTATACATACTTTCTCTCTCTACAAATCGTCTAATCTGCAACACAAACAATGGGCGCTTCGCTTCCTCCTAAAGAGGCCAACCTCTTCAAGCTCATCGTCGTAAGCTCTACAATCTTAATGAGTTTAATAACTTTGCCAATTCGTAATATCTTCCTCCCCACTCTTTAAAACCCTAGTTATCTTTATGTGCATGAAAGATATTGTATTGTTGACTGGTTAGTCTTGTATTGTGAAGATTTTGGATCGTAAATTGTAAATTCTTAAGTATGTGTCTCGAATTAACGTAAACGTACGATTTTCTGTAATCTTGATTAGGTTTGGGTTCAGGAGAATGGCTGGATGTTGGTTTCATTGATTACTAATGTGTTTTGGTTTATCACATTGAATGAATTGTGGAAATTTTGTTATTTTTTGTCGATGAAAACTTAAGGTTAATGTCACTTGGAAGTCCATTGAAATACGACTGAGTTGGGATCAGATGCTATAGTTTATCCGCAAAGATTATGTAACAGCTGGAGTCAGTGTGGTGAAGTTTCTTACAATTTACTGGAAACAGTTTATTGTGCAGCTATCTAACTGGACTAGTGGTTTCAGAAGCACTACCAGACCTCAAAATCTGAATGCATAGTACAGAACAAGCCTTTTCTCCCAAACTAGTTAGGGGTAGTTAAAAATGACCATAGAAGAAAACTAAAACAGTAGAACTCAAAAGAAAACACTAAGAAGTGAACCCTAATTGTTTAATGTCAATGAGAACATCATGTACTTCTATCTAAAATCAACTCATTAGATGTTCAATGCCCTCGAATCTCCCTCCAATACTTTTCCTGTTTCAAGTTGTCAGACCTCTTCCTCTCTTATCATTGTTTATTTTTTTTTTGTCTAAGGACATTAGACTCTTGGTGAGACTAATTAGCTATTGACTTTTCTGATATACCCTTGACCTATATTGATCAAGTACAAAACTAATCTAACTGAAAGCATTTCTACAAAAAAGAAGCCTGAATGCACAATATCCTGCATCTTTTCTACATCATTAAAGACATGTTGATGTCGGTTTCATGCCCCCTTTGTCTTCTCATAAGCTGTCTAATTATTGATGATCTCTCTTGTTTAAAACCATATTGATTTCCCTACACCTTATCTCAACCCTTAATTTAATCTCAATAAATAACTCACGTGTAGTTCTAGGTTATACAAATTCATCTTGATATTATTTAGGACAATCTTTGATCCTATCACGAGTGTTAACCACTATTAATCACATGTTACATTGCCTTATTGGATGCTGCTGCTATCCTTTTGTAACCAGAACTGTTGTCTATGTATTGAGTTGTTTCCTGGGGAAATAATGCATGCTCTGTTGATTGTCTCTTTGGCAGAAATCATATGAAACAAAACAGTATAAAAAGGGGCTAAAGGCTGCAGATGCTATCTTGAAGAAGTTCCCAGATCATGGAGGTTTGTGAACTGTGTTCATTATCAAATGCTCTTGACCTCTAAAATTGTTCTCATCTTTATTACCTTTCTTGTCAATAGAAACTCTTTCAATGAAGGGATTGACATTGAACTGCATGGACCGAAAGCCAGAAGCATATGAGCTTGTACGTCTGGGATTGAAGGTTGGATAACTTCTAAATTAAACTTTTGAGTATTTTTATTTGAAATTATTATTTTTATATCAGTTACATTGTCATAATGTTTATTCACTTATTACTCAATTGTAGAATGACTTGAAAAGCCATGTTTGTTGGCATGTCTATGGTCTTCTGTATCGGTCAGACAGAGAGTACAGAGAGGCAATAAAATGTTATAGGAATGCTCTGAGGATAGATCCTGACAACATTGAAATACTTAGAGACCTATCACTTTTACAGGTATCTATAATATAATATAATATAATATAATATATATCCTTACAATAAAAGGAGTTATTATCTATGTAAGATTGTCACTGATACAATTGTGTAATGGTGCTTTTCTTTCCCAATTTTAGGCACAAATGCGTGACTTGGCAGGTTTTGTTGAAACTAGACAGCAATTGCTGACTTTGAAACCTAATCATCGGATGAATTGGATTGGTTTTGCAGTTTCTCATCATTTAAACTCAAAGTAAGTTGTGGGCTTTTGTCTTTTTTTTCAAAAAATAATGTAATCAAAATGTTACTTTTGTGATCTTTTTGTTATTTATAAGATCTTTGTATGCCTGTAAAAGTTTCTTGCGTGTGCCCTGTGTCTGTCTCTGTTTTTATGGATAATTTCAGAATCATTCTGTATGAGTGTATGTATATTTTTATTTGAACTTTTGCTATTATTATTAGTATTTACATCACACAGTGTTCAAAGAGGCATTCTTATATAAACTAGCTATGCATAGATTCACATCTATAAGTTGGTTGTATGAATATCAACTCTCTTTTGATTATTAAATTGTGAGTTCTAAAAGATAGTAAGTAACATTGTATTATAACTTTTAATTTTATTAATAAAGTGTAAATTTTGTAACTTCTTTATGGGTGTTTTACAAGTGCATCGAAAGCAATTGATATCCTGGAAGCATATGAAGGAACTCTTGAGGATGATTATCCTCCAGAAAATGAACGTTGCGAGCATGGGGAAATGCTGTTATACAAGGTAATATTTGTGATAAATAATAATGCTATCTTTATAAAACCTTCATAAAAATTAACCTTACATATCTTGTTATAATTTTCTATTGCCCAGATATCTTTATTGGAGGAATGTGGGCTTCTAGAGAAAGCTCTAAAGGAGTTGAGAAAAAAAGAGTTCAAGATTGTAAGCTTATTTTATACTTACTTTGTATAATAATGACATGAATACTTGGCTTCATTTGATAACAATATATTCTTTGTTATAACTTATAATAGGTTGATAGATTATCCTACAAGGAAGAGGAGGTTTCTCTCCTTGTGAAGCTTAATTCTTTTGAGGAAGGTGAAAAGTTGTACAGGGTGCTGCTTACAATGAATCCTGACAACTACAAGTAGACTCCAGTATTCTCCTATTACTTCATAAAATTTGTAAAAATCCAAAATTAATTGATCCTTTTTTATTTATTCAGATACTATGAAGGATTACAAAAATGTGTTGGACTACACTCGAAGACTGGTCAATATTCATCTGATGAAATAGATAAGTTGGATGCTCTCTATAAATCTCTTGGGGAACAATACACCTGGTCTTCTGCTGTTAAGGTGATTAAAAAAATTTAAAATATCTCTATTTTTTTTTATGCCAATTAGATTATCTAAATCACAACATTTTCTTTTAGAGGATCCCACTAGATTTTCTTGTTGCTGAAAAGTTTCGTGATGCAGCAGACAGTTATATCAGGCCTCTCTTAACAAAGGTACTCATATTTTGCTTCTTTTTGATATCTATTTTCCATTTATGAATTATGATCTTCTTTTTTTATGTAAATTTATACTCTTAATAATGACAAATACAGGGAGTCCCATCACTGTTTTCTGATCTTTCTCCTCTGTATGATCATCCTGGCAAGGTTTGTGCCTCCATAAGGGTTTTAAATTTCAATACTTTCTTGCATTATTATTTCTGACATATATATATTATTCACCTTTTTTACAGGCTAATATTCTTGAAAAATTGGTGCTTGGTTTGGAAGAATCACTTAAAAAGACAGGTGGATACCCTGGAAAGTCAGAAAAAGAGCCACCTTCAACGCTTATGTGGACATTATTTTATTTGGCTCAGGTTTTTTTCCACTATAAATCTGTATAAACTTTTATAAAATTTCATATTCTTATTCTTATGTGGTTGTAATGCAGCATTATGACAGACGGGGCCAGTATGACGTGGCGCTTGCAAAAATTGAGGAAGCCATGCAACATACTCCAACTGTTATTGATTTATACTCTGTCAAGGTCTGCTTAATTAAACAGATTCATTTACATTTTATGTGAGAGGAAAAGTTGTAATGATGACTATTTTATTTTTTTATATTTTGTACAGAGCAAGATACTAAAGCATGCTGGAGACTTTGCAGAAGCAGCTGCATTGGCAGATGAAGCTAGATGCATGGATCTTGCAGATCGTTATGTAAATAGTCAATGTGTTAAAAGAATGCTTCAGGCTGATCAGGTTCATATATATATATTTTTTTTATATTTTCATATAGTTTTAGTCTTTATTTTTTTTTTCTAACCCCCTTGACATGATGTTTTCACAGGTTTCACTTGCGGAAAAGACGGCTGTACTCTTCACAAAAGATGGTGATCAACATAATAATCTTCATGACATGCAGTGCATGTGGTTAGTCCTTGTTACCAACTTTATGCTGAAATTTATATCTTTTACCTTTCTAATAAAATGTACTGATATTTTCTTTTTTAATAAAAAAAATTGAAAGGTATGAACTTGCTTCTGGAGAAAGTTATTTGAGGCAAAATGAGGTTGGACGTGCATTAAAAAAGTTTTTGGGTGTTGAGAAACATTATGCAGATATAACAGAAGACCAATTTGATTTCCATTCTTATTGTTTAAGAAAAATGACTCTTCGTGCTTATATTGAAATGCTAAGATTCCAAGATCGTCTTCATGCTCATGCTTATTTTCGCAAGGCAGCTGCTGGAGCTATAAGGTCAAAAGTCAAAACCTTTTTTTTTTTTTTTTTTTTTTTTTAATTTCTTGTACCTAAAGTTTTTAGTTATACAGATGTTATATCAAGTTGTATGATTCTCCTCCGACATCATCAACTGAAGAAGATGATGAGCTGGCAAAAATGCCTGCTTCACAAAAGAAGAAACTGAGGCAAAAACAGAGGAAGGCTGAAGCAAGGGCAAAAAAGGTATATTTTCATTTTGGTGAGATTTTACGGTTTTGCCCTTGTGCATGACATCTATTGTTTTAATGGTTGTTCAGGAGGCGGAAGTGAAGAATGAGGAAGCTAATGTTGGTGTTTCCAAATATGGGAAAAGAAATGTTAAGACGGTTGATCCGGATCCAAATGGAGACAAATTATTGCAGGTTTTTACTAATATCATTTATTCATATTAAAATATATTAGATATAATATATTGATATAAGGTTTTGTATATGAACTTACTAGGTTGAAGATCCTTTAATGGAAGCTGGAAAGTATCTGAAACTTCTTCAGAAGCATTCACCTGATCACTTGGAGACACATCTGCTTTCTTTTGAAGTGAATATCAGAAAGCAAAAAATCTTGCTTGCCCTACAGGTAATAATATAATATACTAATATTTGTGAATTGTGATACTATATATTATTAGGATTTATAATCCTAATTTTTTAATGACTTTTCTATTTTGTGAAGGCTTTGAAGCACTTGGTACAACTAGATGCTGAAAATCCAGACTCTCATCGCTGCTTGGTATGTGTGTCATATTTAAAATTTTATATTTTATTCAATAACATTTTAATTTTAATTCTGGGTTTCACTTTCACAGATAAGATTCTTCCATAAGGTGGCATCAAGGCCTGTTCCTACAACTGATTCTGAAAAACTTATTTCTGGTGTATTAGAAGCAGAAAGACCAAGTTTCAGGTATTTTTTTTTTTTTTTTAAATAATTCATGCTCCCTTGTCTTTGTTTCTACAAGTCATTTGTTATTATTATTAAATATTTTGTCTTTTTCTTTTTTCTAGTCAGCTGCATGGTAAATCTCTAATGGAGGCAAACACTGTTTTCCTTGAGCAACATAAAGGTAACTAACATTTGTTACAAAAAAATCCTGCTCACACCTGTTTCTTTAAGGTCATATATATTATTAAATAATAAATGCTCGTTTTTTTATTTAAGAGAGTTGGTTTGTTGGTGATTTTGTAGATTCGTTGATGCATAGAGCAGCTGTAGCTGAAATGATGTATTGTTTAGAACCAAACAAAAAGGCAGAAGCCATCACTTTGATCCAAGAATCACTCAATAACTCCCCCATTTCAAGGTAACCCTACATTAATTAAAATCAGGATTAAATTAGATTTTTTAGATGAGTTTCTTATTTACTTGAATGAGAGTCATTATACTAATCCATGATATGCTTGAATGTCTGTTTTGCCCCTGAATTAGTAACGGATCACATGGATCCGTGAAAGAATGGAAGCTCAAAGACTGTGTTGCAGTTCACAAGATTTTGGTGTCTACTTTTGATGATCGGGATGCTGCTCTAAGTAAGCCCCCTTTTTTTTTCATTGAATTTGTCAATGCCCATATAAGAAAGAATTGAAAGCACAATGCTATAGTTGAGTAGATTTTTCAAAAATACAATCCCTAATAACAACAAAAAGAAGTAGAATGCTATAATAATAGAAGTATGTTGGTATTTCTTTTGTAGGATGGAAAAAGCGATGTGGAGAAGAATTTCCATACTCAACCTACTTTGAAGGGAGCCTGTGCTCCACTCAAACAAAAGCTGAAGAAAATGGGGGAATATCAAATGGTAAAATAGGAAAGTTAGATGCAATCAAGAATTTAGCAATTGTCTAACACAACACAACCACTTAAAACTTAAAAATCACAAGTTGTAGGATTAAATTATGTTGCGGTTGTAGGATAAAGTTTCCTGACCCCATGAGAAAAAAAAAAAAACTCCACATATCTTGGAGTGACTACTATTTTTTGTTATTTTCAAAGCTGTTTCTTTTCTTCATGGGATCACGATTCCCTTGAAAATGTGTATAATTTACTTCTTATGTCTCTTTATGTTGTATAAATGCTATATTTATTTGCAAAAATTTTGGCATGATTTTTGAGTGATTCTAGACCTTGTATCAATAATAACGAACGTGCTTCATGGTAGTGTTGGCTTTTTGCAGTTAAATGGTAATGTATTTCTTTTATTTGTTTATTATAGCATTCTTATTC
Organism: Lactuca sativa; assembly: GCF_002870075.4. Taxonomy (NCBI): domain Eukaryota; kingdom Viridiplantae; phylum Streptophyta; class Magnoliopsida; order Asterales; family Asteraceae; genus Lactuca; species Lactuca sativa. The sequence continues at coordinate 287,065,556 of NC_056627.2, read as the reverse complement.
TGATGTGGAATCAAATTGAAGTTTTGAAAGTTATAAAAAGATTATTGCGACTGAAAAAAGAAAATAATTTAAATATAAATATGTGCAAGATATCAATATACTATCAAGTTATAAATTATCCAAAAACAATTAATTAGAAATGATGACGTAAAACTGTAGAACTAATCCTAAACAGAAAGTAACTCGTGTTTTTTTTTCATCAACAGTGAAATTATGCAAAAAACATCGGTTTGAAAATTCAATTTGTGTTTTCGATTCAAAGTTTAAGATCATATTAAATAAAACATTCTGTGCTATTTAACTTATTTTATAACAAGTAATATATTCGTATGTTGTTTGTAATACATAAAAAATATAGTATAAGCAGAAAAATAAATATTAATAAAATCAGATCGCAGAGGGAATTTCCGGTCATACCTTTTAAAGAATAATATATGAACTCATTAATGTGATAATGTTCTCTGCATAATGATATAATTGTTTTGAACATACCTTAGAAATAAATCTCATGTTTGATGGCTGGGAAACAATAAACCGAACGAATATTTATTATGATGAGGAACTCAAAGATTTTTGGATTAAATCTAGACTTATTCTGTAATGCAATAAGTCTTTACATGAATATAAAAATATTTATTATATTAAATTAAGAAAGATTCTTTCACAACCACTTAGAACTGATAATCATTGCATACTAGCAGGGACGGTTTTACTTGGTGTCCCGGTGTGGCACCGGCAACACCTAGTTTTTCCATACGCAATGGAAAACATTACGATTTTTTTGGTTTTTTGTCTATTTTTCATGCACCGACAACACCTCTTCAACCGCGGCAACACCTACTGTGTATTTCTGCGTCCGTCCCTGCATACTAGGGAGTAGGGAACCATAAATTATATTAAACAGAAACAAAATTTACAAATTTTATACATCCTTATATTTGTTGGTCTTGGTTCCCATCACCTAAAGCACCAAGTCTTCTCATTAGTTCAATAAATTCAGGCTTTTTCATGTACTCATGAACAAATGCATGTGAATTCTTCACAAAAAACAAGCTCCAAATCATACTGCAATTTCAAAACAATTATGAAAGTAAAAATTAATTTTTTCAATTATAAAAAAATAAAAATATATACTTATTACCTCTTATGCCAACGATTTAAACACGTGAAATGGGACAATCCACTATGGACAATCAACAACATCCTACAAAAAAAAATTAATTTTTTTTTATTTATATTTTTTATGTTTTTACATAATTTAATCAACAATTTATATCCTGGAAAATATGACACTTTATAATTTGGTTAAAACATAAATGTATTAAAGTGAAAAGTATATTAAAAAAAATACCTTACACCAACTTTACTAGTCCATATGCATTCTTGAGTTGTGAATTACAATATGTTTCTTTTCAGAATAATTGGCCAAGCATTCTGTTTGCAATGGCAGGCAGGGTGGTTTTAAGCCTTGGAAATCTTTCAACACAATATGCTTGGGCATTCGTTGGTTTATCAATAACTGAGGTCATCATTGCAAGTATTACAGTTGTTATATGTATCATCATCATTAACATGACTATTTTGGAACATATTTGGGACCATGATTTTGAGTTTGTGAATGGGTGATAGGTACAACTTTGAACTATTTTTTAGACGATAAAATCAACAGAGCTGAGATACTTTTCCAAGGGGTTGCATGCTTTTTGATTGTTGTTTGTCTTGCTTCTGTTGTGTATGTATCTAATGCCAAACATAATCAAGCAAAGCTTAATGGATTAAAGGTTATCAAATTGAAGAATAATAAGATTCTTGAACACCAGTTGAATAATAACAACATTCTTATATATATTTGTAGACATCCGAACTTAAATACAAATTCATACATATTTTTATAGAGTAATAGTCTTATACATTTTACTATAATTATACATATTCTAACAGAATTTCATAAAAAATTAATAAAATTCTTAACAAATAGCATTCTTAAATATACAATACTTGAACAAATACACTTGATCTCCTTGACTGGTCAAAATACTCGACTTGATTCAAACTATTCTTACAAAAATGTGATGTATAATCATAACAATGTAAATTTTGGTAGAAAACACTTGTTCTTGAACTCGATTCCAAGTCTTTCTCATGTATGTGTTCGTATGTTCTTGAACTTACTTGATTTCATATCAGTGGCAACCTTTTCAAAACCTAAACCCATAAAAAACTATGTAAGTAGAATACTACTACAAGAATTTTATCAACTTTAATTCTTTCAGAATTTTATAAATATAAAAAGCAATACATATAGCTTAAAAAAATGGATAATTCTAATAGAATTGACAAATTTTCAAGATAAAGATACTTTTTGAGATTGACTTTATGTATGTTCTAACATAGTGGTCAACTAACATATTTAGTAAAAACGTAAACAATATATCACAAAGAATGCATCCAAAAAGCTCAATACAATCAACCATGTTAAATTGTTACCTAAAATATAATTCCAAAAGAACCCTAAATAAGGAAACTTGCAGTCCCTGCTTTTGCTTTCTCTCCTTTACCAGTTCCAACCTCCAGATCCTTTTCTGATAATCAAAAAGAAATATCAAACTAATAATCCAACTTAAAATTAAAGTTCAGTGAAAATTCCAAGTAGTCTTACTTGATATCCCGTATGACCCGTTGCTAATTGATCTGCTACGTATCAAGTGTTAGAGTTCCAAAAACTACAAGTCAGTAGTTTGATATATGATCACACCAAAAAAAACATATATCCTTTTTTGTCAATTTGAGAACCTTTTACTCCATCAAGTTTTGGCATACACAATAGAACCAAGACACATAACAATCAAGAAACATGAAACCCTTAGGAAAAGTATCTCAGCTCTATTGATTTTATCGTCTAAAAAGTAGTTCAAAGTTGTACCTATCACCTATTCACAAACTCAAAATCATGGTCCCAAATATGTTCCAAAATAGTCATGTTAATGATGATGATATTTATAACAACTGTAATACTTGCAGTGATGACCTCATTTACCGATAAACCAATGAATGCCCAAGCATATTGTGTTGATAGATTTCCAAGGCTTAAAATCACCCCGCCTGCCATTGCAAACATAACGCTTGGCCAATTATTCTGAAAAGAAGCATATTGTAATTCACAACTCAAGAATGTATATGGACTATGAATGTGTGATTTACTGATGCATTTTATCGAATGGTTTATGTGCTGATTATACCTGAGAAAGCTGGACTAGAAAATTGGGTTTGTCATCATTGGTATGGCTAAATTCTCCAAATGTGAAAGCGATTATGACAACAACCAGAAGATTGGTGATTGTGTATGATGGGTTTTGGACCTAAGAACATCCTATGTGCTCATACAAACCCTAATGCTTGGATCTAGGTTTCTCTATTGTACATGCAAGTTATCCAAGACTATAAACCCTAATTCTAGCATTCAAGTAATCATATTAACATGAGAATAGGTTTAAGATGTTACCTTGATTGTTATGTAGCAATAACAATCCCAAATCTCCTTGTATTGACTTTAGAAAGCTTAGAGTCACAATTGTCACTCCTCTAATGGTTCACAAACACCATAAGCAAGAGGATGAAGAGGAGAGAGGATGGAGGCTACCCTAAAACGTGTGAAACCCTAGAAGGTTGCTTGTTTTCGTTTTTGGTCCTTAAGGGGTCTATTTATAGTGAGGCTATTAGGGTTATCTAACAAGGAAACCCTAATTTGGATGTTTAAGCCCTAAGCAACCCATGGACTCATTTAATTAAGGCCTTGGACGATTTCCATATGGGTTTCCCCATAGAATTCGTCCACTCCTTAATTTAAGACAATCCATGGCCCAAATTGCAATTATCTTATAATTACAATTCCAGTCCCTTAAGTTTAATTAATCTCTTTTAGTCACAAAACTAATTACCAATTAATTATTGACTAATATTAGTTAAACAATATGATTTCTCCTTTAATATATTATTCTCATAATATATTAATAAATCATATTTAATCCTTTCTCTCCATAATTCATCCTATCAAGTTGCTTTGGTGAAGGCAACCCAAAAGGACCATGCACCATCGGGTCAAGTACATACCAAAATAGTTATGGACTTAGACACTAATCCAACAGTGTAATCAATTGTGAGTTTTGAATTATCATTCGAAATCAATTGCAGATCTAAATCAATTACGGGACAATCTCAACTACGGAAAGTTTCATCAACGAGGTTAATTAGATGTAACATTTATAATTTGAGAAAAAGAAAAGTACCAAGAACCAATTTTCGATTTGGCTTTGACGCCCCCTTGCCGATAAAAAAAGATAAACCCTAACCTGTCCTTCTCCTTTCGAATTGATATGAGTATCTTGGTCTTTGGTCGGATTCTTGTCTTCCTCGTTCGTCATTCCCTACATCTTTTGTTTTGATCGAAGAGGGTAGTTGTGGTATCGTCGACAATGGTGGCTATGAGGAAGGAAGTGGGTAGTCATGGTGGTCGTATGCGATGAAGATGATGGTGGTGCTCAGCAACCGGAAAAACAAGAATATGGTGGTTGTCGTCGGCGATGAAGATGATGGTGGTGGTCAGAAACCGGTGATTGGATGGCCGACGTGCATCAACCAATGTCTACAATCGGTGATGAAGATATCAGTCGGAGGCTTCTTGATGATGATTTTGTGGGTCAATGTTTCTATACGGTGGAACGAGGGGTTTTGAAAGTGACGGCTGATAAATTAGGTAAAGTACCATAACATAGGAAATATTTTTGGAATTTATTTATCAAATTACTTAAATATCATTATTTATTTATTTAATTATTTAATTTATTTTTAAAATTTGATTGGCCCACAATCATTCCTATATTCATACAATACTTAGTTAAAATATTTGAACATTTTCTCTTTCTCTCTCTCTCTCTCTCTCTCTCTCTCTATATATATATATATATATATATATATATATATATATATATATATATATATATATATATATAATTTGGCCATTACTTATTGCTCTTTAAACCAAATAAAGTGATGCAATAAGTGGTTGCTTAGGGTTGATTAGCTCAAAGGAAAGAAAAGCCTCCGGATTAGATTAAGTACGTACGTAGTACCTAACCGTGATTAATAATTAATTATTTGTGATAATATATCATGTTATCATATGTTTTGACTAAATATTTATATATTTTTGTATCTTTACATTTGACTAATGGAAGCTCTCGAGTTTTAATATCAATTCGTGCATACTCGATAAATCAACTTCCATCAATTGATGTTTTAACTTAATTGCCTAGTTAAAATAAGTTTATAGTAATCAACAATGACTAATAGTTGTGATAATTAATATCGTGTTACGTTAAATTTTGACAAATAAACCCAGACATGTTGGAATGACCGATGAGGTACAAGTTTAATTAAGTTTTAACATTGTATTTAACCATAACTTGCGAAAATATTTTAATTAATAAACATCGAGACTCATCAACTACATGCAGTCACCCATTATTTTTGAAAAAAATCTTGAAACCGGTAATGAAAATTTTAGACGCAACGTAACCAACTTTATCTTCTATCTTGTTTTTTCATTTAGAGAAAAACAAAGATGCTGTATGCATTGCATATTGTTTAGCCGTAATTAGAAGGTTTTTTAAAGAGCCAAGCACTACATGCATATTCTCACATGGAAAGAAAACACCCATGTGTTATGACTCAGTCGTGTCCTTTTCTAACCCTATTTGGTCAATACACGAAGTTGGCCGAGCCCTATTAACATCTCCAAAAGAAGCAATTGATTTAAGAGAGTTTGGTTTCCATAACATTGGTTTGAGCTCAATGATCGATGTTCTGAACTGTATTTTAACGAAATTATATTTATAATATACAAAAAAAAAAAAAAGCAAAACATATTTCTAAACATTAAGTAACAAAAATAGTGTACCGCTTGAAAACGGAAATATTTGTTTAAAATGGTGGGGATGTTTCTTTAGCTTGTAATGGGATGTTTAAGATCTGCTTTTGTTACTTATTATAATTTTCAGTTAAAAGCCAATGTTTTACATGAAATCACGTTTGATGACCACGAACGTGGCGTCATTGACAAAAACAAATTAACTAAAGAAATCATCCTTCATTTCCAAGAAACCAAAACACTATGAGGATAAGGGTTTTAGTTATATACATGCCATCACATTATATAAGGAAGTCGTTGTACGTATAAGATACAAAACAACGAAAAGTCGTTTGTTGTTTGCTAAAAATGTTGCCATTCGGTTATTCGTCGCTAAAGAATGGCTTCTATGACGATATCTCGTCGCAGAGTTTAGTCGCTATACATATTCACATTTTAGAAACAAAAAACAATTACATACTTATTCCAACAACATATTATATACATTGATGTCATTATGTAAACCGGGAGCACCAAAGAAAACATGTCAGATCCACAAACCTATTAGGCCCAGGGGCAGATTTACTATGTTGCACGGAGTAGCATGGGCTACCCCTCAAATTTTCCCGTCAAACGTAAGTTTAATGAAAATTCGTAAAAATCCGTCACGAATTTGTTGGCAATCCATCACAAAGTCTAATATTTGTGACTTTAGTGTAAATTCGTAGGTTTATTGACAATTTTGTGACGAAAACTGCATTCGTAAATGAGTTTTTTTCTAGTAGTGCAACCCTTAAAAAATTTATGTAACCCCTGAATTTTCTTTGTAAATCCGTCATGGATTAGGCCAGAACTTCAAGTATGGCCGTTTGACAACTTATGTGTATTGATCATGATATACATTTGAATAATTACCGTATTTCCAGTCGAGGTCATACAAACTTCTTAACATTATATGGAAGCAATGTACGTTTACATGATGAACATACAATCGTTGGATGTCATTGTAAGTATGTTAATGCAAATATCGTGGACCATACAACTTCATAACCTAATTGCAAATTTTGTGAAGACTTTCTCATGTGATACTTGGAGAAATCCTAAGATTATCATCTAGTGTATCAGGTGGGGTTTCATATATTATCATATGAAATTTGACTTCACATTTTTTAATGGATTAAAACATATTGTACCTCTTGCATTGGATGTTGGAAATATAAACAAGCTTCCGTCACGTCTTCAACTATATGTTGAAAGAAATGTTTGTGCGTTCGGAAGCGCCCGCCTAAAAAATATCCTTCAAAAACAGTGTTTGTCAAAATAAGGGATTATGACTTAAAAAGGTAATATATTTTTTGATTTGTACACATTTAGTCACCGACTTTTTTTTCGTCCATATTTACCCCTTCAACTTGTTAAACTGTACACATTCAGTCCTTATGACCGGTTACTTCAGGTTAGCTGGGAAAATGACTTAATAGGGTAATATATTTCTCATTTTGTACACATTTAGTCCTTAATATTTTTTGTACACATTTAGTCCTTAATATTTTTTTGTTTAAAAATAAGACATTTTTGTATTTGTACTCATTCAGTACTTATGAATGATTTCTTTAGTTTTTTCTTACGACATCTTACGTGGGACAACCATTGATGAAGTGCGTGTGGCTGCTAATGTTTATATGTAACGTCTCATTTTCACAACAAAATTTTTTCATTTTAAATAAGACAAAACTCCCTAATTATAAATCCATTATTAAGAAAAAACGTTTATTCCAAAATTTATTGAAAATCTGAGTAATATAAGAAACGTGGAATCCTCAATACTGTTGACGAGTGTGTATAGTCATGTATTCGCCTTCCCACGATCAACGATAGAACCTGAAAACATAAACAACTGAGTAATCACAAAATTTAGTAAGTTCCCCCAAAATACCCGATACAACAAACATATTATCATGCATAACGGACTCACACTCATCAGATTGGAATACCTTGGCCCAATCAGTCATCCGACTGGAATGCCAACACACAACAGGGACAATCAGTCATCGGACTGGAATACACAGGGTTTGTCGGCATGTCGCCTTAACCTAACCGCTCTTCTCGAGCCTCCGTGCCTACAGCTTACAACCGATCTGCACCAGGTATCTTGGCTTACAACATATAGCATGATCACCTCAACCTATCTCGCCACCATATGGCTATCCCACTTAAGATGTGGGAAAAACCTAAAGAAACCGTTTATAAGTGTTGAATAAGTATAAAAACAAAAATTACTTATTTTGCAACAAAAAAAAATATTAAGGACTAAATGTGTACAAAGTGAGAAATATATTACCCTATTAAGTTTTTTTACCGGCTAACCTGAAGTAGCCGGTCATAAGGACTAAATGTGTACAGTTTAACAAGTTGAATGAGTAAATGTGGACGAAAAAAAATCAGTGACTAAATGTGTACAAATCAAAAAATTATTACCCTTTTAAGTCATTGTCCCAATAATTATGCATGAGAAGTTGGTAGGCAGCTTCCCGATCTCTCTCTTATATATTTTTCCTTTTTTGCGCCTCACATTTTTGGCTTCCTAGTTGCATAGTTTTTCAATCTTGTCCGCCACTATTTTAGCAAAGCTTACTGCCGCTTGTAGCACCATGTCAAAAGTTCTTGAAGATGAAGTTGAATAAGACATTTTAAGCAAATAGTAGAAAAGAAAATATTGTGTGTTACAAAATAATATATTAGATTGGTATTTATAATAATTCTTACAATTTTGCTTTCTAAAACCAATATCATGTAAAAGAAAAATCGAAATACCCGACATGTGTATCCGTTTCACTTTCTTTTTCATCAATTACACACACGGGCACATGGGTTTGATTCGGTACTCCAAAACATCTCAACATTTGGTACTCACTCTCACCAACTAGACTAACAGCCCTTCATCATTACCCAAAAGAAAATCTCAACCGTTTATTCTAATGCCACGTGTTGACTTATAACTGGATAACTGTTTGGTGCTTACTCCCTCTATAACTACGCAATATGCCCACAACGCATCCGTATCTCAAACTGGAAACTTTTTCACTTCACCAAACAAAATGTCGTCGGAGACGTCCAAAATCACGTCGGAGATAACAACAGCCGCCGATTACGGCCTTAATCACAACGAAACAGCGCTTATCTTAGGTTTACCAGGGGATTCACGAGGTCGAAAGTTGGGAGTAAAGCGACGATTCTCGGAAACGATTGATTTGAAATTAAGCAGCAACGAAGATTCCGAAGCTAATCAATCGGATACTGAATGCTCCGACGCTACAAAACCGCCTTCCGAAACGTAAGTTGTAATCTCTTCCATTAATTATGTTCGTTGTTCGGAATTGTAAATCGACACACTGTTAGTGTAAGTAAAAACTCAGGGGAATTAGAAATACATAGACTGATACATTCATATGAATGTTACAGAGAACGAGTGGTCGGATGGCCACCGGTGAACATGCACAGGAAGAACGCCGTGAACAGTAATTTTAATTTTGTAAAGGTGGCGGTCGACGGAGCACCATATCTGAGAAAAGTAGACCTGGGATCATATACAGGCTATCAACAGCTTCTATTCGCTCTAGAAGACATATTCTCCTGTTTCACAAGTAATTATATGATGACGAGTTGATGATTTAGGGTTCCAAACTATCACACAACTTTATTTTCTATTAAAATATGATCGTCACAACATATCGATTAAAATTACAGATAGCGTATTGAATGAGAAAAAGTTGATGGAAAAAGAATATGTTACAACGTATGTGGATAAAGATGGGGACTGGATGCTTATTGGTGATGTTCCATGGACGTAAGTTCCCCCAAACTTGATAAACTCATACGAATTAATCTTCCAACTTTTCAAAATTAATCAACGGGTTTCTTTATTTATTTGTTTAATCAAAAGGATGTTCTTCGATACTTGCAAGCGAATAAGGTTAATGAGAAGTTCAGAAGCCATTAATGGACTAGGTGAAAACGAAATCTTTATACAATCTATTACGAAAACGATGAAGCCTTCACATGCGATTATAACTGGGTTAATATTTTCCTTTTGTCTGTTTTTGATTCAGTTCCAAGTAGGCAAGAACACCTTCAAAATTCTCCATCTTTAGCTGTTGAAAAAGGTATTTTTCATCTGTGATCATGATCCATGGGTGTAAATGATTCGAGTTTCTTCAATTTACTACGTTCGCATATGATCGAAGGGAAATGGATATGGTATATGACGGTGACTGTATACATATAAAAGATAATTTTTTTTAAGCGGTTGAAATCCAGTTACATATATATACGTTAACAGTCGTATGTTTTCTTGGATCACACCGTTTTACATTTAACACACGGATAATTGTTCACGATGTAAAGAGTCTTTTTTTTCTCAATCTGTGATTGAGATTTATTATTATTTTTTTAATATTTTGGGAATACGATTTCTCTTTATACGTTATACGAATTGTAATATATAAATCTATGGGTTAAAACAAGTTTTATGTTGAAAAACCGTGTATTTGCATGTTATGATTAGTTGGGTGACATGTCAGCAGCAAGTTTCTATGAAAAAGTCAAAGTAAATTATAGTGGGACCCATGTGTCGTTACTTTCAATAATAGAGCATTATATATTATATATGAGTCCGTTGAGACGATTATAACACCAATCGAGAAATAGTGAAAGGAGAAATAGTGAAAGTTATGAGGTATGAGAAGGTTAAGAGGAGAAAAATAAAAAAAAAAGAAATGTCAGCCAATCAATGTTTTGGTTTCAATATTTATTTATAACGTCAACAAAATATGTTATAACATAAGAAAGAAATAGTGTTTATGGTGTTACGAGCATTTATGAGACGTCAAATAAATTCGCCCTTACCGTATGCTGTTGCTTCCAATTATATATACATACTAATTTACAAGTGCCACATGAACAGTACTTTATTGTCATTGGCGGTATTTTTCTTTTTCTATTTTGCTTTTTGATAATTATATTTTTTATCTGTCTTTTCCTCTTTGCCCGATGTCATCTGCTCACGGCCTACTGCCGATAGAAATGTGCTTACTGTCACCGACTCAACTTCACTATCTCTTATACCTTCTTCTAATTATTCCACCGCTTAATCTAATACTCATTTCTCTCTGAATCTATCATGGTCAAGGCCTCCAGAACCTTCTACACCGCCTCTCTGAAATACCCCCAACTGATCGTCTCTGCCTCCTTTAAGCCTCCATCCACCGCTATGCATGTATACAGCTCTAGAATCGGTCGCCACCGTGGAACCGTCGAAGCTCCAGACGCCCTTCTGCCGGTCTTCACGACCTTCGTTTTGCTGGAAATCTACTTGATAGTCGACTGTCTAAAATCAAACGGCGGTCGCATCCCTTCTCTAAAATCGAGCAGCAACAGGTAATTTATCGTTTTATAAAGATTTACTAATTTTTCTGATTCCTCCCCCGATTCAAACCCATTTTCACAAGCATCTTCACTGGAATTGGAATTGGAATTCACAGCAGTTTGTTTCTTATATAACCCTCGGCTCTTATCCAGAAACCTTCGCAGTACCTCCTTTTATATATGTCGTCGTCCTCCGGTGGCTTCCCGTTTTCCATCCCTGATTCCGCCAATTAGGGTTAGGTTTGTTGTTGTTGTTCTGTCCTGGACGACGTTACAACAACGGCTCTTAGGCCGGTCCTTCATCCTGTGAATCAAGTTGTTTCAAGGTCCTCTGGTGTCACGACGATCGATTCCCCCTTCGTATCCTTCTTGACTACCATCAAAATCAAATCTTTTGCTATTAGAATATATGGAAGGTTTCAGACCGACTTGCACCAGCAACACAGAAGACTAATGTTACTATGATTGAAAGGGTAGACTTCCATGATAGCGATGCTTTCCCCTGCTTTCCCTTTTTCAACTTAATGAAAAGGTAGATATTGGTTGAACTAATTTTTGGATTTTGTTTTTTACCAGTTATCTAATATTTCATATTTATGATGTTTATAGTTACGGAATAATGTATGTGCTTCTATATGCAGGTTTTATGTGATATATTGGCGGATAATAATGGTATTAAGAAACTCCAGGTAAATATTAATGGTGTAGGTCATAAGATTACATTTTTATTTATTTTATTTATAAAATTTTAAATTTTCAACCTGTTAATTATTGTGTGAAAGACTGATGTATTTCCATGTTACAATGACCAATTATTTTCTCTTTTTTATACTTGAAGCATATTTGTTACAGATGTATGTCATTGTTCTTATTCTTTACATTCTATTAATCATCAAAAATAATATTGATGTGATACAAATCTTGGTTAATTTGTTTATTTTCAGTTGTGCTTCCTGCTTATTGTGTGCAGGGGGTGTACTCTGATCACAATCGACAAGGGCTGTTGTTTCTATGGGTTTAGGACTTCAAAGATTTATGTACAACTTCCCCAAATTATGTTAATCTCTCCTCCGATTGAGCCCCACCATATACATAGGACTACTGATGCCAATTTTGCCCTTGCCCTAAGATCTGGAAAATCGTTTCAGTTGGAAATTCGTTGATGTGTATAAGCCTTTCTTTAGACCCCAAAAGACGATCTTCGTTTGCCTAACTTGCCACCAGATTCCGATACTATACAAATTTTTCGACTTGGGAAAGGTCTTTGGAAACCCTCGATGTATATGGTTGCCCTGTTGCTGCTGTAGAGATATATCCAAATTTACGAGGGATCAACCGGTAAATCACACCGACCTTACTGCATCATGTTTTGGTTATGGTTTTTTTCAGTTCTGAATTTCAACAGTTTCGTTAGTATTTGGATTTAGATTGAGAGTTTTTAAGCTAATTCGTTGTTTCTACTTTTAATTTGACATTTATTTGTTTCAAGGATTATTTTGGCCAATATGGAAAGGAAAAAATATTGGTTATGTTGTTCTTCAGTAGAAATGAAACCCACCAAGCAATTCAGTATACATGTTATCTGTTTACATTTTCAGACTAAAAGTTTGAAACTCTCAGCTTTGTTTTTCTTCATCACAGATTCTCGCTGTTTTCTGTGAGCCGGGTGTGGCAAAAGTGAATGTCATCTGTTGGATTGCAACACAGATAATGAATAAGGAGAGTTTAAGCCGTTTGATAATTGTAGTACAAAATCTCCTTATGGTATATCTTAATAGTTATTTTTTTGGGATTATTGGTCAGTGATTTAATATACTGTGGTGTTTATGTTAAAGAAATACCACTTTACTTTATTTATGTTCGCAATTTTTTTTCAGGGGGAGAAATGAGACCACTAACTTAGAAGAAAATAACAAAAAAATTCATACGATGAGGCTGTTGTGCTATTTGTCAAGGTATACTTTTCATTTTATTTTGATAAATCAATTAATTATAATATGATGCTATGGTTTATTTCCTTTACTACAATGTATTTTCACTTATACTATTGGCGGATAACATTTTTTTTTACCTAGGTTCTCTTGCAATTGATGTAGAAGTGATCTTTACTTTTATAAAGGGTAAATTTGTCATTTTTTGCTCAATTATTCTGCTATCTATCTTTACAATGAGAATTTGTTGGAAGGAATCTAATGTTTAGTCATTCCACTTTCCAAGTATACCAAAAGAATGAGTTTTACCCATAAGAATTCAACTGCTTTGAACCCATTTGGCTCTATAAATGACAACTCAGTGATGGTTGTAGATTTGTTCCAGTATTTATCAGTACATTAACCTTTGGACTTTTCATTTTATTTTTTGCTTAAGACTATTTTACGTTTCTTCTTTGCTTCCATAGGTACTTTAGAGTGACCTTAGAGATTTGGTTGGGAGTTGATGTATGACACCATGGTTTGATTTATATTTTGATTTGTATCTTATGGAGGAAAAGAGGTATTTTATGTCTCATGTGTAGACTTTTTGTATATACCTTTTTTATTTGTAATATACTGACATTTCATGATGGTTCTATTTCTATTGCTCCTCAATTGAAAGAGGTTGATAAATGTGTGAAATGATTCAGAAAGAAGAGTGAAATGGATTTCAGTGGTCTTTGACATATTTTAACGTATTTTTTTGAAGTAAAATATGAAGATATCAATTTCCATTCCATCTTTGTTGGCCAAATATTTGATTTTATAAGAACTTTTCAGTAATTTTCCATGTTTGTAGATGTTTGGACTGCTCTAAACCTCGATTGTTGATTACATGCTTTTTTACATTTATTTCTCATTATAAGTTTTGCATTCACTGATTGTGTTTGGATTCCAACCCCGCAAAGCGGGGATTCTTCCCTAGTTTTATACAAACTTACATGA